>NC_132780.1:142949329-143251079 GCF_048418805.1 Vulpes vulpes
CGTAGCAGAAGCTCAACAACTACTAAACGAGTGAAGGGATAAATAATCCGAATCTTCTTCTCATCAGACCCTCTCACCCCCATCGGAGGGGTTCAGGGAGGGTCTCCATATCCTTCCCTAACCTTCAAAATCACATCACTGATGTCGCTTAGATGGGTTTCCTGTAAAGCAGGCTGAGGTGCCAACATCTAGGAAATGGAACTCCCATCTCAAAGGTTCAGTGACGACAAGGCCACCCTGGCTGGTTTTTGCCCCCACCTCAGCCCTCTGCGGAGCCCTGCCCCGTCATTTGGGGAATCCAGGGAGCATATGCCACGTGCGCCAGTAGTGGTTGCTACATGGTGTCCTCCCTCCCCTCCTTCCCCCCTCGAGGCCCTCCTGACGATGTCCTCTCTATGCATGGCCCCCCTGAGCTGCCTCACTCTGTGCCCGAACCCACCACAGGAATACAGCCCACCACATTCAGGGCCTTCTCCTCTGAGATGGGGGCTGGTCCTCACAGTGACAGGGCCATGCTGTCATGCTGTATCTGCTTAGATGTGAGGGGGCCGTTACCCTACTCTGTGTCACATATTCCATCATCTGGGTCAGATGATGATGTGAGTGCCCCGTGACTTACCATATCCTTTGGAAATCCTCTCCACCAGCTTCACATAGCAGCCCCTCTATCCACAGTGCCCCACGCATGTTTGGGACTGGCAATTATGTGTGTGTGTGTGTGTGTGTGTGCACTTGAATTGCACATGTGACTTCACGCTGTCCTCTGTCCCCTCTTTGCTCCCCACACTACACACTAGGCTGCTCCTTGCTTTTCTTTCCTCACGATGCTAATCAATCCCGGAATATAGACGTTTGCTGGTCTTGGCTCCTCACCCTCCTCCCCGCTCATCAGGCAAATCCAGCCACATATGGATTCGTTTTAAGGATTATCTGGGACCCCCTCCTCCTGACCATCCCCTAGCTACAGACTTAAGAAGACCAGCTCCTCAGTCCAGACATCAGGTGAGCCAGCCTACTGGGGGAGATGGAGGGCGGATTGAGCTTTATCAACAGGTCTGGCATTTCCAGATTTAAGGCCTGGATTTACTATGAAGCTGATGAGGGCTTAGGTTTCAGGACCTCCTTCCCTGATTTGCATGGAAGAGGCCCCAGGGATCTTATGTCTTTATAAAATTGGCAAAAGTAAGTTATTTTAAGGCAGTCAGTTAAGTGCTGGTTTTTCTGTCCCCGTCTTACCTCCAGTACCTTCCTTCCTGTTAAGTGACATTGGAGTGGCCATGGGCAGCCTGGGGGATCCAAATAAAGGGCAATTAGGTTGTTGCCATTTCCATGCATAGTTAGGTCATTGCAAACCCTCCTGATGTGGGAATGGCGGGAATATTCCTATTACCTAAGGGGTAGACTTGTCCCACGTCATGGCACAAAGATGCAGGCCCAGAGTCATCTCTCACTGTACCTGTGTCCTATGGCACCTGGCACTGGCAGTATGAGACAGCAGAGGAGAAGCCAGATATTGATGTGTGGAGCCAGAAGCCATGTTTTGGAAAGTTCTTCTCAACACTACATGTCCAAAATTTTAAGTGGAAGATTAGGCATCTCACCAATGCCTAATGAAAACTATTACTGCAAAATACCATAAAAACCTGAAAAAGCAAATTTTGATCAATCATGCTGGAAGAAAGACTAAATTGCCTTTCCTGCCCACATAAAGAAAATAATACTTAATAATCATCAGCTACAGAAACGATGCCTCAAAAAAAAACGCAAACAAAAACATAGGAAAAGAAACCCAGTAGTAGGGAGGTGTGTCAGAAAGTTAATTGATAAAGATACTACAGGCATCATCTTGGCTTTTATAATCTTTTGGTATTTGACGGCTTTTTAAGATTTTTGTAATATCTTGCAGTTTCTTTGCTTCATTGTAAATAAAAATTCACATTTTAAACACATAATTCCAACAGAATTCATTCTTTGTAGCGTACTTCGTATTTTTTTCTTAACTTTAAGTGTAATTAGCTTCAGGCTAGTTCTAATTGTATTAGCCTGAATGGAATGGTATTGGCTTCAGGCCCACATAATCTGCATCTGTCCTGGACATGGAGTTAGTCTTTGGACCCCTGCCCCCTTCTTGTCTGAACGTCTGCAGTGCTGGGGTAAGGTGGGGAGAGAGACACCTTTGTCCCTGTCAGTTTCAGTCATGGCAGCCATAAGAAGGTGTCTTTCTAGGTGTCTGGGTGTCTTTGTAGGCTTTTTCTCCTCAGATTTTCTTACTCTCCCCCCGTTTTCTTAGCTGTGATGCCTCAGGACTTGCTGCCCAACCCAGCCTCAGTCAAGACTCCAAAACCAGTTTCTACGTGCCTTCTGCTCTGCAGTCTCCCCTCCTGAGTCCAGCCAGACTTCTGTGGGCCCTGTCTGCAAGGTGATGTTGGCCTTTCCCTTCTTTTGTTCTTTGTTCTCTTCACAGAGAGTCTAAAGATGTGCTCAGGGTAGACAAAGCTCTATTACTAAACAAAAATCCCATGCAACATCCTCATTGCCCGCAGTTCTGGAAAAAGAGGCCCAGAAACATTACCCATTGCCTGAGTCTCCAAGACCAGGGTTTGTGAGGGGTAAAGGAAAGGTGTCTCTACTACTTTTTGAATTGGTAATATTTGTATTTGAGGTCTCAACCCAAACATAGAGAGGCATGAAGACACCCCCGTGTCCTTCTCCTCCATCAATGTGACAACTTTTCTGGTTATTGGTTAACTTCCACTCCCACTAGGTGGAAAGACCATTTTATTTGTAGGTAGAAGATGTGATAATGACTCTGCTACTAATTCACTGAGTGTCCCAAAACATCTCATTTCCCTCCTGGCCTTCATTTTCTCATTCACAGGATGAAGCAGTTAGGTTATATGATTGCCACAGTTCCCCAAGGTAAAAATTATCATGAGCTATGAATCATTATGACTGCAAATTTCTTTATTTAAGATTTTTAAAAATGTATTTATTCATAAGAGACACACAGAGAGAGGCAGAGACATAGGCAGAGGGAGAAGCAGGCTCCCTGCAAGGAGCCTGATGCAGGACTCGATCCCAGGACCCTGGGATCATGACCTGAGCCAAAGGCAGATGCTCAACCACTGAACCACCCAGGCACCCTGTGCTTGCAATTTTCTAATTGAATGGAGCTTAACTACTAATCTTTGCAGAACTGGAACTTATATTACCTCAGCTCAGCATTGAGAAGAAATCACAAGAAAACAGATCTGCATTAAGGAAAACAGATGGGAAAACAGCAATGAAAACCAAATTTCAGTACAATATTTTATACCAACTACAGCTGTAGTGTTCTATGGTCATCAAAGCCAATAATCTAAAAGGTCAGTTATGTTTATTAGATTTTAGTAACTAAGGTAGGCAACCAGCAGAAGTATTTTAGAAAAATTAGCACCTTCAAGGTGGACTTTTTGCTATTGTTATTTGTGTGGTTATTGTTATTTGTGTGGTTGTGTGGTTGTTATTTGTATTGTTATTTGTGTGGTTGTTTTGCTATTTATTTGTGTGGTTGTTATTTGTGTGGTTGCTATTGGTATTTGTGCGGGAAAAAAAAAAAAAGCTTGTTCTCAGGATTCTCTGTCCTCTCAACAGTTATGGTTAGATAGCATCTTGTCACCTCTAAGTATGCACAGACTCTCTATCCTCTGCCATTGTTAGCAAAGCCCTACCTACCCTTCACTTTCTCAGTTAAGAAAAAAAAATAAATGGCTGAAGGAAGAGAGGAAATCCAGAATATTGGAAGATAGCAGGGACTTCTCTGACATGACTGAGGACAAAGGCAGTGGAGAGAGACCAACATGGCTTCAAACACTGGCTCCAGGAACTTCCAGAAAGAATAAAAACACAAGGGACAGCTTGGAATGGTAGAAAGACAGAAGGATGCAGGAGTCATCCAGGTCCAGTCAGGAAAGAGGGACATTTTGGTGGGGTTGAAAGGTTCTTCAAGGCCATCTTTCTGCATTTGTTGAGTCAATGCTCTGTGACTAGCCTCCTTCAGATTCCCAGGTCTCTGGGGAAGAGCATTCCAGACAGGCATGGGAGGCAAAAGAGCATGCCAGCTTCAGAAGAGGGTCAGCCTCATTGTTACAGAATAGCTTAGCCTCTGGTTTATACATCAGCCCCTTATGTGTTTGGTTGTCAAACACCTGCCTAAAAGAAATTATCTTTCATTTCTGGGTATGTATGGGCCAAATCTAACTGCTGGATATGCCAGGCTGAGGATCGGTGTGTGGACTGCAGAAACTTCATCAAGCTACTGCTTCCCTGGTTACTGGCCCAGCCCTGATGATACACACTCCCTCTCAACAATCTTCGTAACTGTAACAGAGCTCAAAACACATTTTGCAAATAGATGAGGGCTATCACTGCACTTTGGAATATACTATTTAGCCAATACAAATAGTTTTCTTTCTTTTCTCTCTCTCTTTCTTCTTTCTCTCTCTCTCTCTTTTTTTTTTTTTTTTTTTTACCAAATTTGGTTGTCTGGTTTATCACTCCCTTTTGCCCTCTGGCAGTTGCAACATATGCCAGTGGTTTGTTGTGAAGCACTGGATCTTTGGGGTTGATGATTTGTCGCTTGGGTCTATGTGGCAAAAGAGGTGGATTCCAAGAAACACATGTTTAAGAAATTCAGGAAGGAGCAAGGAAGTGGATATGATCATTGGCTAATTGGTTTGTTAGGCCAAAAATGCCTTTTGGTGCTCACCACAGCACCGGCGCCAACTCTTTAGCAGCAGTGACCTCCCTTGAGGTCGCTGTGTGAATGACTATGATAAATGGCTGGTTTTGGAAGGTTCAGGATTTTTCTCTCTTTGCTTGTTCTTTTTTTTTTTTTTCCTCCTTTGGTTGTTTGGGATCTTATTGAAAATCACAAACCAGAAAGAAAACAGCTGCCAAGATCAGTGGTGAACATTTCAAGAGTCAAGTTACTGTGGCCTGTGGCTCTCAGTTCCACTTGAAGAAAATTCAGATTGCTCTGGTGATCTCCCAGGACATTTTCCCTAAAATACTCACTTACCCTTGGTTTACCAATGAGCAGGAGGTGGAAATGGGCAGAAGGGTCGTCAAAATAATGTGGCAGGATAAATATATATCCCCTCTCTGCACCATCACCCCCCCCCCCCCGCGCGCCCCACCAGCCCAATAATTGTGTCTATATGGGACTAACACTGAGTCAGAGGCTTTGGAACAAAAGCAAATCCTAGAGGCTAAGGACATGGTTTGGGGGGAAATTGAACAATTTTGTAGGCAGGCTCCCAGTGTACCTTCAACAAGTGATTCTGCGGCTGCTTGAGGTTAAGGCACTAGGTCAGCCTATGAGCATTTGTGGAAGAGCAGAAGGACCTGTAGGGAGGAGAGCTGCTTTCACAGAGTAAAGACCAGGCTAGTAGAAAAGCCTGAGCCGAGAGTAAAGAGTCATGCTTTCTTTCTACGTCTTGCTTTCCTTCTGGCTAAACTGAGAGATCTCAGCGAATGAGTTTGCCTGTGTGGATCCTACTTGCCCCACAATCGATGATGCCCTCCATCCTTTGATGACAAGCTTTCCTTCTATGCTTACTCAAACTCACCTCAAATATTCGTGTCCCCCCTAGATGTTTTCACTGTTACCCTGGGGTGAATCACATAAAGCCAATTTCATGCTGTGATCAAACACATCACATCTTCCAGCACAGTATATTCTATAGTAATAATGTTATTAGTTTCTATCAAGTTGTGGCACAAGTATACCCCAAAGGGAAAAAACTGGAATTGTGGAATGTTTTAAAAAATAATTTCTCTTATCAACAGTGCCACGAATAGTGACTAAAAATATATTGTGCAAAGAGAGGCTGTTGGGACAGCTTTGGAGATTAATTTAGGATCATTTATATTTAGCATCTTATTTTCAATGCAAAAAAATTTGTAACGCACTTAAAACAATGTCTTCTTAAGAAAGCTAAAATTCCTTAATTGTCATTTACACCACTAAATTGCTTAGATTTTCCTGTGCCCTCAGGGTGCATAGATTCTACATTGGAGAGGTCTGAATTAATAAGATGTTATTATGTTTACTTTTGGAATGCGTTGGACCATTTGTTAACTGTTGAATCACCCTAAGCTAGAGAAATGAATCTGATGTGGTCCACAGAATATATGCAGCAGAAATTCCTTTATCTAAAAACTCTAGGATATATAGAGTTAAATTTAATCCAAAATGAGATTTCCTGAGGTCTTGAATGCTAATATGTACCGCATTAGCCTCGAGATGGGTAGGGTCCTTCATAACAAAATAGAATACTTGCCAAATCTGGTATCTTAAAACAGTAATGTAGACTCCAGCCTTCTGATTACATTCTTTGGATATTAAAATTCAGTTTGACCTAGATTCAAAGTGACTAGATACTTTTCTTTTTCTTTTTTCTTTTTTTTTTCCCCCTATAAATTTCAGGGAACTTCCATATGAAGGCAGAGGAACTGTATCTAAATCTCTCTTTTAAAGACACTCATAAAACTGCACTCAGCGCTAAAAGTTTCCACCCAAGGAAATGAACAAAACAAGTTGGATTCAAAGGCAACAACAGCAAAAAAGAAGAAAAGAGCATTCCACAATTAGACTTCAACATGGAAATATGTTCTAAATAATTTAAGTAATTGTGGTCAAATAAAGAACAGAACAGGCAAAGAGCTTTCGTTTTTGCAGGAGCAACATTTTGGTTTCTTTCCCTGTGCCCATCAGCATTGTAAAATGTTTGTGCTGGAAGAGATGTCATGAGTCACCCCCTCTTCCAGGCCCCCTTAGCAGATGAGGAGCCCAGAGAGGCAATGGAGTTGGCGACTGTTGGGGAGTCAAGTAGTGGTAGACTGGATAAACCGAAGACTTGAACTCAGCCCTCTCCCAGGTCCCACACCACTAGCAGTGCATCCTAATAGGCACATAGTAGGCCTTTGTGGGAGTGAGTGAATTTTATACTTCAAGTTCTTACCGGGAACCAAATCAATCAAAAGTCATTCATCTTTTTTTTTTTTTTTAAGATTTTATTTATTCACTCATGAGAGACTCAGAGAGAGAGAGAGAGACAGAGACAGAGACATAGGCAGAGGATAAGCAGGATCCCTGTGGAGAGCCTGATGCCGGACTCAATCCCAGGACCCTGGGATCACGCCCTGGGCCCAAGGTAGACGCTCAACCACCGAGCCACCAAGGCATCTCAAAAGTCATCCATTCTTTCTCAAGGCTGTTTTTTTCTCCAGACATTTCTTCTCAATCTGATTTCCTGGATTCAAGAAAAGATTAGGAAGAAGGGAGTTGAATTGGGCAGAGGTTTTTCTCCACACTGAAGTTTGGGCTGGGTGAAAAGATGCAAGATAAAGAGAAAAGGATTACTCAGAAAGAGTTATTATTATATGTGATATTATTATATCAGATATTATTATATCTGATATTATTATATCAGAATGTGTTCTGAAACACATTCTTCCATGTTTTAATAGGATTGGTAGCTAAGTCTGTGTTCTCTATTTTTGAGGGAGTTAAAAGTCGTCCTCTGTAGAACAGAATGGATGCTCACTCATTGTTGAATGAATAAGCAAATATGGGGGGAAAGAGTGCTATGTGTTTTCTGTACAGTATCTTGTTGAAGTCCCTCTAGCTCTCTGGAAGCAGTCATCATTCCCACTTCCTGAGGCTCAGAGGACATAATGGCCAGCCCATGGTGTTAAACAACTTTTTTGTATACTTCATGCTTTCCCCACTTGCTTCCTCATGAAAGAATCCCACTCTTCCCATCAACTCCTTGGTTTCTTTATGAATTTTTTTATTTAGGGAGAAAAAGGAAAAAGATAGGCCTCTAATGTGTGGCTGAAACCACAGATGAATAGCAAAAATCAAAATGGCTTTGGGTTGGCAGCTGCCAAACGTCATTGAACAAAAGAAGTTGCATGCCCATTTGGAAGGGGAGGAGGGTGAAAATGGGTGACAGCCCTAATGCTTTGTGATTTGTAACTGCCTTACTTAATCCTGTTTCCAATTTAACAGTACACTCGAGGTCAACAGAGTCCTACATTCAAAGAGGCTTTGTGGTGTCTATATAATGATACTCATATTGAATTCTTGAGTTCCTCTTTCTGAAGAACCTAGCATAACTCCATTGGCACATGGTCTTCCAATGAGAGGAGAATAGCAACTCTGTTTATCCCCATATGTCTTGTGTCTGCCTTGGGGAATGACATCACCTCTCACTGAGTATATTTCAACTAACGGAGAAGGTCAGGAACAATGACTGGCATTGCCCTTTCCTGGATCCCACTCCATCTCAGAAATGAGCTTTTTATAAGGTCAATGATTCACTTACCAGGTAAAGTAAACAAAGAAACATTGTCAAGTTAAAAAGGATTGAGTTGAAATTCAGAGTGGTGTTGAGCAAAGAGTCAGGTTGGACCTAGCAGACCCTTGTGGGACACAGGTGTCCTTAGATGAGAATGGTTCCAATGAATTCAGTGGGGAAGGGCTTGCAATAGGGCAAATTGCTCCATGAAGCTGAAACTATTCAGCCCTAGACAGCAGAAAGGCTGACATATGGAGATGGAAAGCTATCTGACTGTAGCACAACTTCACTTTGTAAAACTTTGGAAATCATAGACTCTGATGAAAAGCTGAGCCCCTCCAGGTGAATCCTATCTTTCTAAACACAAGGAAACTGGGACTCAGGGAAGCTTGGAGGCTTGGCCAAGGTCCCAGAATAATTAGCATCTAAGCCAAGTCTTAGACCCAAGTTTCCTTGATATCATGAGTAAGGGTTAAGGTCTCTACCTCTGGCATTCTAAGCAAAAATTATCCATGAGAGTAGGAAACTTGTCTGTCTTATTAACCAAAGTACTGGGCACATAGAAGATGCTCAAGAAATATTTGAAGAATAAAAGAAAGCTATGGAGATCTGAATATTGATCAGGTCCAAAGATAAAACCAAACCAAAACTCCAGATTATACCCAGCTTGAACCCTGAGCTGGTTCCCAGGATGCAGGCTGGAAATTCTATCCTGTGCCTGGACTATGCATACACCAAAAACAATCTAGAATCAACATTGTTGTGTTGACCAGGATAAAGGTCAACCACTTTTCTCTAGTTCACAGTATTATAAAGATTAAATAAGTCCATAGCAAGAACTAGTGAAGAGTTTGAGCTCAATAGTTGTTAGTGGTGGTGATGACAATCATGGTGATGATGACAATGAACTTTGTGCTATATCAGATACAGGTCCTCAGCTTGAAGTTCCTTCTAAGCTTTAAAAGCCTGTCTGACTCAACCTTGGCCATTTTTTTTCTTTCTTTCATAAGTAGAACTAGCACAGATATATTCTTTAAAAAAAAAATACAGCAAGAAAAAAAAAAAAGCATGTTGGGCTTCCACTCCGGGCTTCCTTATAATTTGTGGTGAGGTAGGTGAACAAGAAGTGAGAAGGAAGAGAATATTCAGAAGGATTTCCAAATGTGATGAAGTTAGAGCAAGAGGCATGTAAGATTCTTCCCACATTCTTCCATTTCACATGACAGGACAGATTAACCTTCCTGAAATTGTGTAAACCTTTCGTGGCTCTCACCATAATCTATCCAGAAGAACACAAAACATACAAATGCATTAGCTGGGTGTTCACAGTCTTACTTTGTCAGCTCCCCATGATCTGCATGGAACATGTGCGATAGCCTGGACCCGCTGGCCGTTGCCTGAACGCATCTTGCAACTCCCACCTTCACATTTACCTTCACTCCTCAAATCATTCTAATTCTTTGATTTCCAGCTTGTCTCTAAAGCCAGTGGGAAGATCTTCCCTTCTACTGAACTTGGGGTGGTGTTTTATTTTGTGTTGTTTTGCTTTCCATATGCTTGACAAGACCTTTATGTACCGCTGCCTTGTTTTGTGATCTTTAAGGTTATTGCTCACACCAAATTATACTCTGAGGTTAGGGACCAGTTCTTATTTACTTTTATTCTCTCTAGTGTTTTCCAGGGTAAGCGCTCATATTTTCCTATGGAAGGAATGATGGAATGAATGGTGGATTGGACAAGAAGCCCCAGCTTCTCACAGATTGAAGAGATTGCCGGCATAGGGTGCTAACATCAAAGGATCCAACTGCAGTCTCCCCCACCCTCCACACTTGATTTTGGCAGAAGAAGATGGCCATTTTGCTAGGGGAGCACTAAAAGTGTGGAAGGATTTGCGTCCCCGGGTGTAGCCCCAGTGAGAGAAGGAAAGTATTTGATGTCCAGTGTCTGCTCAGCCTGGTGTTCCTAGAAGGTCTGCCCCAGCACCCGAGGGCTCTCGAAGTTCTTTCCTTGGCTGGAGTCTTGAGCTCACTGGCTTTAAGGATTACAAAGCCCGGGGCTCTCCCAGCAAGGTGCTCTTTCTATTCACTGCCAAATGATCGACCAGCCGTAGCAACAGCTCTGGATGTGCATCTCTATGTGTGTGTGAGAGAGAGAACATATGGGTCTCACATGAGAAGGATTTGCAAAAGCTGTGATATTTTAACCGGAACCTGGCTACGTGATGAGGACTAGGGAATGGCATGCACATGGAGGCAGGATTGTACAGATTTAGGTTCAGGGAGTAGCCTAGTTTGGCTAGAGCTTCACACTGGAGAAGAGAGGAAATTTTAAATGCGAGAGTGTAGTCACATTAGAGATAACTCAGAAGCCAGGTCTGAGGCTCTGAATCCCAAGGTAGAGACGACGGAGCATGATGGCAGGTAGGTCTAGACTAGGGATGGCAAAGAGGTTTTGACTCCTGTCCCAGATCTTTAACCTCCCTATGTGATGGTTTAGTTACAAAGTGGGGTATGGCATTTTCCTTATAAAATCATTGTGAAGGTTAAATTATACAATGTACGTAAAATTACTTTTTGTGAAATAAATGGTAAACAAACCTGGCCAATGATTGATTCTAGTTTCCCAAAGGGTAAGAGGATAGGTTTTACTAACTGCAGAGCAATCAACACGATGGGGGTCTTGGGTGATATTCTAGGTCAAGCTAGTAGGAACTTGGTTTATGAGCATAAGATAAAGAATCTCCCTCAGGAGCCAGCAGTGGGAACTCTTTCTGGAAGCACAACTTCATTCGCTTTGTTACGAGGGTTGCCTGAGACACCGGAAAAAGCAACAGAAGCAGCATGTCTGAATTTCAGTGAGACAGGTTGCAAGATTCTTCCTCATAACAGTCTGAGGAACAAGACAGAAGAGTATAAGCAGGACAATGCATTTGGCTGGCTTTAGAACGTGCTTCAAAAGCGGTGGAATCAATCAAAGTGATGTCAATCTGCGGATGGTTTCTAAGTGGCACCATCTAGTTCAACATAAGAAAAGAACTTGGAAGAATAGGTAGAAAGTTTGCTTATTGAATATGCAGCGGTGAAGAGCTTGGAAATGAAATAAATGGTAAGTAATAGGACCAAGGTTTTAAAAACTCTATTATTAGGAATTTCTACAGTATTTAGGTCTTGACAATAAACGCTGTTTATTTCATGATGACTTTTCAGAACACTATTATCCATGCATCCAAATCACTAACACACTCTCCTCTCTCTCTTGGCTTCCTAAATTTCTATGAATATTCTGTTCCCCTGGCACTGAACCAGCACCATAGGAATGGAACAAAGACGGAGCCCTCCTTCTCAAAGACCAAGCTGTAAAATTAGCAAAGGAATAAAAAACAGCTGGCGAAATATGATAGCTGTTATTCCGAGCCCATGAACCTGAAAAGATAGTTTATTTTAGAAGACAAACAAAATCTGCCTTCTGTTTGATCTGGGGCAGCATCCGCCTTCAGAGGCAGTCCGTTCACATTTAGTTATTCGGGGGTTTGGGACAAGCAGTACAGGCGCTGTAAACAAAGAACAGAAAGGATCGGTTTCCGTCTTAATTTGACAGTAAACAGTACTAATTTGACTCTGCAGCTGTTTATCGATACCCAGGGAAAAAAAAAAGTTGCAATTCAATAGAGAGAACAGTAGCCAGTGTGTTGAGGCAGAGTTGTTCATAAGATGGCAGGAGCCAGGCTGTCTTGAATCTCCTGATGTTAGAAGAACACAATGTAAATTGCCACACGATGTGGTTTTCATCTGGCAGCACAGCCAGCAATGGGAGCCTATAGTTTTTAGACTTCATAGAGGGCTCTCTGTAGTGGCTTCATTTTGACTTTCCAATGGATTCTCTGTCAATCATGCAATATTTTACAGAAAAGAGGCCTAGCCCAAGGCAAAATTCTTTATTCGCTCACTTTCTCATTTTATGTTTATTAGGTGCTTACTATGTGCCCATGCCAAGCTGAATACTGGAGATAAAAAGATGTATATCGTTCATGCTTGTGTGACCTTTACGTTCTGGCTATAGAGAAATTTACAAACAAATAATTATGAAATGATAAGCTGGGCGGCCCGGGTGGCTCAGCGGTTTGGCGCTGTCTTCAGCTCAGGGCATGATCCTGGAGACCTGGGATTGAGCCCCATGTCGGGCTCCCTGCTTCTCTCTCTGCCTCTCTCTGTGTGCGTGCCTCTCATGAATAAATAAATAAAATCTTAAAAAAAAAAAAAAGAAATGATGAGCTAAGCACAATTATAAAAGCATAGCTTGGCTAATCAAAGATTCTGATTGGGCGAGTTTCCCTTATGTAACATCCATGAATTGGTCATAAGGAACTTGGCTATAGTATTACAGATTGGACTTGAAAGCTATCGCCTACATAGTTCATTCATTCATTCATTCATTCACTCATTCATTATTTTTCGGTGACTCTGACAAGGATTAATATGCCAGACACCTCAGTGAGTACTTTTCATGCATTATCGTAGTCCTCATAGCTACAATGTACTACATTGAATCTCTGGCCTGTGGCTATGCAACCAGGAACAGGATTCCAGTTTGGTAAACTCCAAGTTTCATGCTCTTTATAATAATGCTTCCTTTTAAGGTGCTTGGAGTCTGTGAATCCCAGCAGCTCACCATGGACATTGATGTCATTGCCATATATTTTTGAAAAGGCATAGGTATTTCAATGAATACAACATTTGCTCTAGTAACTTACTACACTTTGTATCTCAAGCCCGTTAATATAATATTAAACTGCCACCTTAAGATGATGCTCAGTGTCTTCGGCTTATAATAAACAGGATATTATGCTTTAGTTCTTCAAAACACATTTGTTGAGGGATCCCTGGGTGGCGCAGCGGTTTGGCGCCTGCCTTTGGCCCAGGGCGCGATCCTGGAGACCCGGGATCGAGTCCCACGTCGGGCTCCTGGTGAGTGGAGCCTGCTTCTCCCTCTGCCTGTGTCTCTGCCTCTCTCTCTCTCTCTCTCTCTCTCTCTCTCTCTCTGTGACTCTCATAAATAAATAAATAAATAATTTAAAAAAAAAACACACATTTGTTGAGCACTTACTATGTTCCAGGAATGAATAAGGGCTTTGTCATTACTGAGAGCTACACGTCCCATCAAGACATCACCTCTGATGTTATCCTGATTCTTCACCAGGAACTGTTGCCGGCCTGCACAGTACAAAATTTAAAACAAACACAACTCCACAGAATTTTAAACAATTTTGAAGACATTTGCCATTTGTCATCAAATGAGAGAGAATAGTAAGAATGAACAGCTATTAAAAGAAAAAAAATCCTGTCACATGTTCAGTTTAGTAAGAATATGCAATTTTACTACTTATATTTTAATTTATCTTCCTTTCAGATGCAATTAAATCTCCATCATTAGATCATATCTGGCCTGGCCAAATAAAGCATTCTATTTAGAAAATGGAACATTGGTGCAGCCAGCATCTCTCCATTTCACTTAAAATAAAATAGAAGCATGGACTTGTGACTTGCAAATTATTTCCCACAGTTGGTTTGCCTGTATTCTGATGCACAGTGGATGTAGGCTTTGGAAATCTGGATGACAAGGGAAAGTACACATGGATTTGGAGAAGGGGCACGATTTGCTCCTTTATTGTATGCTATTTATTTAGGACACTTATCATTTGTTGAAC
This sequence comes from Vulpes vulpes, assembly GCF_048418805.1. Classification (NCBI taxonomy): domain Eukaryota; kingdom Metazoa; phylum Chordata; class Mammalia; order Carnivora; family Canidae; genus Vulpes; species Vulpes vulpes. The sequence goes on from NC_132780.1 coordinate 142,963,379, forward strand.
AGGAGAATCAGTGGGGAGGCACCGCCCTGAACATCATTCAAGGGGAATAAAGTGTGAAGCTAAGGTAGACTCGGTTACACTGAGAGTCTATTCCTTGTCTAGGCCTTGTCATCCAAGGGCTATAGCCCACTGAGGCTTTTCTGGAAATTTTGTTATTATTCTCCCAGTTACACAGAGAATTTGGAGCTTTCGATACAAGTGATGGTTCTGGAACATAAAACTGTACTGTACAGTGCTTTGTCATCTGGGGGATATTAGGTGCCCTCAGTGGCAAGAAGCACAGTACCCTGCTCCTACTGCCTCAAGCAAATAATACGTTTGTTATTTCACAAGGCAATGTCAGAGATGGAGCATCTTAGAATTGCTTAATTAAAAGGCTCGGTGAGGTTATCAAATACCCAGGTGTTTCCATCCCACTTCACTGCTATCTTCAGAGAACTGGCCTTAGATCAAGTATGGCCCCTTATGGTAGCAAGATGCCTGCAGCAGTAGGACCAGTATCATATCCAGTCGTGGGCACATCGAGGGGGAAAAGATACCATTTCTTCCTCATGGCTCTTTTTAAAATCAAGAATCCTTTCCCCCTTCCAAACTCCAGAGGATCTCGCCTCACTTCTCAATGGTCAAAATTATGTTACATGCCCTTCTATCGGTCACCACCAGGAGAAATGGAGCCCCCTCATGAGCTTCGGCCCATCAGAGCATGTGCCCTAAATGTGTGGCTGGGTGGAAGAGGTAGAAACCTGAACAAAGTTGGGATTTTGTTACCGAGGAGTTGGGTGAGTTGCTGCTTAGGTAGGCAGCCAACAGTGTCTGCTACGAGTGGTCAGGCCTGGCCTGTCTAATCTTCAGACGGCTTTGTGTGGAAAGCAAGTCAAGCATTACAACCTCAACAAGACAGAAGAGAAAACCAAGCATTTTAGTTTTTGCTCAAGGCCACCTGGAATTAAATGGCAGTGTGGAGATGCCGAGCAGTCTTCAGTCCTGAGTCCACCGTGTTTGCCATTCCTTCTGTCCTTGGTCTCGGCATAACCGGAGACTTGCCACCCCTCTACTGCCTCCTATCATCATCTCTCCTGGTGTCTGACTTCAGCCGAGATCTGTCTTCTCACAATGTTGAAAGTATAGCCAATACTCACACAATGCTTAGCATGCCACGCACTGTGCTACACCATTAGTCCCACAAAACCGCAAATCACTCACATAGTCTGAGAAGTTGGGGTTCAATCCCAAGCAATTGATTCTAGAATCATGTTCTGAACCATCACACTCCTCCTATCTATCGCCAGGACTACAGTGGGCTGGCACAAAGTTAATTCAACATTACGCAAACCAATGAGAGCTTCTGGGTGGAAATTGATTTAGAAGAGCAGATTACATCACTTAGTGGCCTTTTGGCTAAGATCAAGTGTGGAAGAGTAGATTATGTGCTCTTGGAGACCACTCTCATGTGGAATGGCAGGAGAGTCCCAGTATCTAATCCGGATACTCCCATTTATAGGCTATTAGATCATGGGAAAAAAAATCCCTGGCAGCCCAGGTGGCTCAGTGGTTTAGCGCTGCCTTCGGCTCAGGGAGTGATCCTGGAGTCCCGGGACTGAGTCCCATGTCAGGCTCCCTGCATGGAGCGAGAGCTTCTCCCTTTGCCTGTGTCTCTGCCTCTCTCTCTCTCTCTCTCTCTCTCTCTGTGTGTGTCTCTCATGAATAAATAAATAAAATCTTTTTAAAAAAATCCCAACCGAGCCTCAGTTTTCTTACCTATACAATGGAGATTAAAGTAACTCCTACTTCACAGTTTATATGCAGAAATGCTCTGTAAGTTACAGAACATCCTAATAGTTATTAGTAATCATTATTGTCATCACTTGTTTTCAGAGATTAGGGTGTCCCATGCACATGACTCACTTTGCCCTCTGAGAATCATCAGAGAGTCAAGAAACAAGAAGCTATGAAGTGATCCTGACCGTCTTGCAGATGGCTGGGGACTCTCATCAGCTTCCTCCTTCCTGGGACCCTGCTATCCCCTGTAGGAGTGTCACTTTGCTCTGCACCCCCTCCCCTCAGGCCCACTTCCTCACCCCTCCTACTGGTCTCCAGACACCTCACCTCCTGCCCTCAAAGCTGTTTAACGCTCTTCCCATCCTATGATTTTTTTCTCTAGGTGGCAGAGAAGGTAAGTTTGTACATGACACAAACAAAATCAGTGAATGCTCACAAATCATAATACAGACAAACTTCAGTACAGGGCACAGGTCTGTATAGGCTGAGTATCTGCTCACTGGAACTGATTTTACATGTGCTGCAGGAGACACGGGCCAGAGAGGAGACAGCCAGCATCCCAGGGACCTGAGGGATGTTACAGTTGGAAGAGACCATGGTGACCACCTAAACCCGTCCCGTTCCAGGTGTAACGAGTGTGACCAAGGAAGAGAATCCATACTCAAACATGTTTCCCAAGCAGAGTTAAACACAGTTAAACAGGTTTCTTTATCCACGGTTGAATTTTTGGTCTTTGATAGGCTAATATACATCATAGTTTATCTAAGAAAGGGTTTCCCAGAATGATCTGCCTATAAGATATCTTCTTACAGAGCATCTAATTAAACCACTTTTCTATTGGACACTGATTGATCCTATATTATTTTATATTTGGGGGAACTGAAGCTCACAGAAGTTAAGTGAGTTGCTCAAAGTCTGAAGCTAGCCGGAGGAAAGGGGGTGCTCCTAGTTCACCATGTTTTATATAAGGTAGTTCTCAATCTTGAGGCACACCAGCATTCCCAGGAGGGCTTGTTGGGTCCCACTCCTTGAGTTTCTGCATCAGTAGGTAGGTCTAGGGAGGCGCCCAAGAATTTGCATTACTCATGTGCTTCCAGGTGATGCTACTGCTGCTGCCCTGGGGCTCACACTTTGAGAACCCCTGCCTTGCATCACTCGACTCACCTATCAGATGCTATGGCAGAAAGCAGATGTGTCGGGCTTCTAATCTAAAGAGAGAGGTGACTTCCTAGACACGGAAGCAGCGTCAGCCCTAGATAGAGTAAGCAGTTGCCCTCATGACATGACTCGCGGGGCTCTGGGAGACCAGCTCATCCTTTTGTGAAGGCTCCCACCCTCCCTGAAATTCTTTCATCCCCTTTGCCACCCTATCTGGAACCCTACCAATTAGAGACTCATCACCGTTTTTTGTTTCTTTTTGTCTTGGTTTGGTCTTTTACAATATAAATGCTCCTGAAAGGGTTAAGAAAGATTGTTGGTCACTTATACATGATCTATTCAGATCAGATCCCACTTCGTACTCAGTTGAGGATACGCTCATGATAGAAGGGGATCTTTGACTGGGTTAAAGAAATTGCAGGGGGAGCCCCTATTTTTGGAGGCTGGAGAGGAACTTTAAAATGGGTTGCCTGGTGAGTGTGACATGCCACTTTCGGTTACTGCTCCTTCCTGTTGTGTCGAGTTATCTTAAATCTTACTAGCTATTGAACCAGGGGAGTAGGAGGAAAAGAAGAGAGGGGGAAGAGAATGCAGATTTTCCTTTTGGATCACAAAGGCTTGTCTTTATTCAAATATGGGAATCTAAGGTGGTGGCATAGACCCGACCCAAATGACTCCCAGGGCCCCTGGTGACTGAGAGGACTCCCTCTGGTGACAAAACGCCAGATCTGGTAAAGGAGTCTGAGCTCTGGGTGGTCTGTGCCCTGCTGTGCCCTGTGTTCCTGGGAACATCTGCTCACTTCTTTGCTGAATTCTATTTACCAAAGAGTTTTGGTTTATTCTCTTGCACTATAACAAAGACCACGCAGCCTCTGTCTCCAGTTTCCTTGTTTTGTCTCCCTCCAGATCTTTCTCTCTTCTTCCTTTTACCAGCCTCTCCATCTCTCTCTGTTTCTGGTCTCCATCTCTCTTTCCACGGAGGAGATGTGAAGAATCTTTTCTGGACAGATTTAAATTGCCAGTACCTGAACTATAGCTTTGCCCATTTTCAGGGGACACCATTTGCATGGTAATCCACCAAAATGTCACCTCTCCAAAGCACAGCTCTTGGGTGGCTGTGGCTGGCACCTTCCAAAGTTCCTGCTCCTGACTAGTAAGGAGGCCTAATGGTGGGGAAGAGTAGAGCCCCCGTTAGCAGGTCCAATGCCAGGGAAAATTGCAATTTTCTCTCAACATCTCCTCTGGCACCCCAGGACACAGGTAGCTGCTTGTAGGCTCAACCCTACCTAGCAGATGGATGTGAATTTCAGACCCCAGAATACTGGCTGGGGAAATCATCTAGGTCAGAGAGGTGGGGCTCCCACAGTTTTTGGAGTACCTGCCTCACACCGGACCTCTGACAGTGACCTCCAGAAAGCAATTGACCTGCTACCCTAGCCACTGAGGCTTCTGGATCCCCTCGAGGACAGTCTCAAAGCTGTCTTCTCGCTGAATTCCTGTCTTTTTTCCTGAGTCACAGGGCCGTGCACAGCAAGGACCAACAGCCGTGGAGAAGTGTGGAAATCATTTACTACAAGTCCCCAGAGGAATGTAGGATTTCAGATCAAAGTTAGAATGGACTCGTCAGAGGCAGTATTTCTCCTCCCCTTTCTGAGTTCTGATGACTGACATTGTTCTGTTTTTATTACTGGCCCTTGGAAGCAATTGTTTTAGAAAAATATTGTCTAGACCTGAAATTGAGTGAATATGACATTAATTACAGAGGCTTTCCTCTGAGTGTCTCTTTGCCAGCTGTATTCTCTGCGCAGGAGCTGCTGGGGGCTCGCAGGGGATGCGGATGGGAAAGGGCAGAAACCGCCAGCATAGACAGCCTGCTGTAGGCCAGGTTCTGGGCTCTGCCGTTAACACAGGGTCCTTCATCTCGCCCTCCCAACAACCCCGTGCAGTTGGTACCATTTACCCTATTTGACAGATACAGAAACTGAGGCATAGGAATGTCAAATATTACGTTCAGGAACACACCAAGCAAATAAGGTGCTGTCAGGAATCATATCCAGGTCAACTGAACTCTGAAAGTTAGGCTCTTTGAATCCCATCCAGCCCATCGTAGCTAGGTAGCTTGGAATGTGACATGCTCCATGTAGCAATAGATTCACTTAAAATAAGAATTCCTTTGTATGGAACTCAGCTGGGGTTCAAATTCAAATTCATGACCATGAGATCAAGACCTGAGCCAAGAACAAGAGTCAAACACATAACTGATTGAGCCACCCAGGAGCCCCCACCTTTGTATGGATTTTTAAGGGAGAGTTCTTCAACTGTGAATCTTACTCCATTAGTAGGCTATGGCATCAGTGTAGTGGGTTATGATGACCAGCACTAAGAAAGAAAAGAAAATTTGTTTTTTAATAATACACGAATGCGTGTGTTCATAGGCCAGGTGTTGTGGGCCTAAGGCTTATGTGATTTGGGGGGCCCTATTTAGGAAAAGGGACACAGAATGTTTTTAAAATAAAAGAAAAACCACAAGACATTGCTAATTTTAAAAAGCTGACCACAAACATTACAAAATCCGGAAAACAACCTGATATTTGTATTAATGAATAGTTTGACACACTGTATAACACTGGTTTCCCACATTTGTTGGCTGCATACTTTTTTATCTTTTTGAATAATTGCAATGTTGTTGCGTAATTGTCTATCTAAAGAAATAGGTAATTTGACCCCTTTTTTAGTGTGATTGATGGAAAAAAATTATTATTGGTGGGAACGTCTTTTTCAGCATCACCACTTGCAATTAAAAGTGTCATTCAACATTCTAAGACTGTTAACAGTTTTGGGAAGAGCTGTCAAGTTTCTTTCATATATGAACTATAAGACTGCATAGAATTTTCCATAGACTACTTTCTGGCTTCACATATTTCAAAACTTTTTCTCCCCCATGACTACACACTTTCATTAATGGGAGCCATCAGACATACCCATATAGTGCTAGGACAGCTATGCCTGCACCTTTGTGTCACAGCACCAGTGGGTCGGTGCAGTGGGTGGGAAGACTATCCCTGCAAGTCATTCCCATCTTGGGAGGACTGGCAAGCACTTAACTATGAAGAGAAGTGGCCATGGTAGCTTCTGTCTGTCTATCTCTACTTATGTCCCACTAAACTCAAAGTAGACACATCTCCAACTCTCCAACTCAACTTCTATTTAATTGGATTCACAAAACTCCCACATCCCTTCTAGCACTGTCCAACATGTGGCAAGACTGATGGAGGCAAAGCTGGAATGGAGAAAGACAATGGTCCCTATACTTTCTTTGTGCAATCATTGCAGATTCATATAACCATGTGAACACATGATTGGGGTTTCTTTCAAGGCCTGGTGCAAGTGAGAGATCCTGAAGTTTAAATTTCACTAGCTTCGTGGAAAATCTGTTTTTCGTGTGTGTGTGTGTGTGTGTGTGTGTGTGTGTGTGTGTGTACTGCGAGTATCTCCACTACTGGACGTACGATGGAATTACTGATGGGAATATGTATGTCTTTTCCCATCTCTGTGCTGGAGTTACAGCAGGGTTGAGAATCAGAGCTTTGGAGTTTATGAAATGCCAATCTTGGTGCTCTGTGGCTGGTGCTCTTTCTAGTACAAGTGTCAGCAAACTTTTTCTATGAAGGATGAGAAAGTAAATATTTTACCCACTGTGGGCTCTGTGGTCTCAGTTGTAGCTACTCAACTCTGCCTTTGTAGGGTCAAAGCAGGCCTAGACATTGTGTAAGTAAAGAGCATGGCCATGCTCCCATATAATTTTATTTAGAAAACAGGGGTGGTTTGGTGACCCCTGTTCTAGCACATCTCCCTTGAGTTGACAGTGTGCTGTATTGAAGACAGGGATGCCCTCAAGGAGTGGGTGTGGCTTTCACGGCTGCCCTGTACTTAGAGTCACTTCCAGTTGGTGACTTTGAGGCAGGAGGGATTTAAAGGAAGGGAGAGAGATGGCTTGTGAGATGGACAAGATCAAGGATTTTTTAGGTAGGCAGATTTTATTTGCTGCTTTCTCCTCCCATTTTTAAGTCAAACATACTCTAACATATAGAGGTAGACACTTGGCTCTTTTAATCTAACTTGTGTCACCTCACTGGATGTAATTGAAAAACTTGGTCAGTCAAATTTGTTTGGTCTGTAAGGTTTTGAGGGGTCCAGTAATCCTTCCAGCACTGATCCTTGTCATTTAGATCCACCACCATGGATCCATGTCTATTTTGACAACCTACATGCTGACATTACCAACATCTTAATTTTCCTGGGTTGGAATATTAGGATGATTAAGGTAAGTTCTGTATTTATCATTTTGAAGAGAGGCCTTTACAGAGAAAACACAGCAACTATTCTTTTTTTTTTTTTTTTTTTTTTTTTTTTGCTTTGGAAACTTCAAACTATTTCACCAAATCACTATGATTATTGTATACTTCAGAGTTAAAATTAGGAATAAATTTTAGTATTACTTTCCCTCTCTCTCTTCTCTCCCCTCTCATTTTAACTGAGTTATAAGAAAGGACTTGATTAAATAAAGTGGAAGGCATCATGTTATAATTTAAAGCATTTTGGACTTCAGCTTTTCTCATATATACATGTCTTTATTATATTATATTTCCACTCCTCCCAATTAGATGTTTAACATCAGTAACAGATGCATATATTACTTCTAATGCACACTGAAGGGATAACGTCCAATGTCAGTTCAGGGAGCTAGCTAATGTTCAACATAAATAGTATAAAAATATTTTATTTAACCCTTCAGGTATGAACAGTTCCATTTACCAGCTCTACCAGAAAAATACATGACACTGCATTTTATTTCAGTTTTGGCAAAAGAACCTGTCTTGGCCAATGGTGAGTTCGTTTATTAGAGAAAGTTAGTGATTATGATGTTTACAAATGCAAAGTATTTTGACTTCGTTTTTGTTTGTAATTGCTTCCCTGGAAATTATTTGAGATGTAATATGGATTTTATGAACCGCATAGGATGTATCAGAAAGGAAGAACCCAGAGTTGCACTTTTGGTAAGTGGTAGAGTTGGGACAGTCTGACCCTTGGTACTTTATCCAAATTTCCCCCACGGCGATTGAGTTGGGACTCAGTGTTGGTTCTCCAATAGCATGGGGTAGAGTAGAGCCTCAGGGTCACTCCAGATGAGGTTAGCATCCTGTCCTTGCCACTCTGGTGGTGTGAAGGGCAGTAACTGATCTCTAGAATTTTCATGTGTGATTGGAAGTGGTAATACTCAATTCTTTTTGAGTTAAATGAGATTATTATATCAGAGCACTTGATAAGCTATAATACCTAGTTAGATAAGGTATCTTTTCTGTACCTCAACTTCTATAAACAGTGGTTACTGACGTGGAAAACACATTTGAATTATACCCACATAGCTTTTGATGCCCTGACAGAACCGAGATCAATAAAATCCAATAAATAATTGAAAAAATCAGACTGCTTATGTCTGAGATCAGATCATGCTTGTGATCACACTGCTTGTGTGTGAGATCATAGACCTGTTCCCACACCTAAAGCAGGCACAAGTGAGCCAGAAATCTTAGCTATCCACCCCAACAGTGTTTCATTTGTGTGTGGAAATTTGGTAGAAAGGAGGGAGGGAGAGAGGGAGGGATTGTGTAACAATAGATTATATTTTCACAGCTCTTTCTTATTATATTTTATAGAGCTCTTCATATATGTTACTGATTTTATTCTCTTGGCAACCCTGAAAGATTTTTCAGCTTCAAAAAGATTCTCCCATTTGCAAAAGTCCACACAGTTTTAAAGTGGCAGAACCAAGACTCGCTCCCAGATCTTCAGACTCCAACTCATTTCCAGTCTCTAAACTTTGTGTGAATCCACTGCCAGAAAATGCTCTGTTACCCATCCTCTCAGGTGTTGCTTCTCTTTGAGCAGCCGGTGAGGGTGGGGGGGAAAGGGGCTCCCCCACGTCCAGGAGGAAGTTACCGCCAGTCCTGGGAGTCCTGGGGCTGCGGACAGCTGAAGGAGGGGACCCAGGCACTAGACTGCATCTCATCTGTGGTCTGAGAACCCAGGATAAGTGGTTCTTGGGGGTGTGGCTTTCCAGAGGAGAACAATTTCCCCCCAAACTGGAGGACTAACTACCACGGGATTGCCAACTTTTTCTTTTACTGAATGAGGTCATAAAAAAACAAAAAGGAAACCAAAACATAAGTCATCGACAACCAATATCATCTCAATGACAACGTTTAACACCACCTCCAAAAAGGCAGAACACATTCTCAGAAAAAAGGACAGCTCTTTCATGGACAAATCCCTCCCTCCCTGTCTGCCTTCCTTTCTTCCTTCCCCCTTTCCCCCCTCTCTTTCACTTGCCCTCTTTTCCCTTCCCATCTCAGTGCTGTCCAGTCCACAAGCAGACCTTTGAGAGCCGGAACCAAGCTCTCCATCGTCCCGGAGAACACATGCCTCTTCGTTTTGGTAGAGGCCCCTGGATAGGAGGGAACTAAACAAACTGTGTGTTTCTTGGAGTCTCTGAGATCTGTGAATTTCCAAGAAATGTGAAGGATTAAAAATACTAGTGCCCCATGATGTAAGAAAGCATGCAGCAGAGCAGAGTCAGGCCACCAAAGTATTGAAATGTGCCCACAGAAAACAAAAGGGACCCACCTCTCCTCTTCCCAAAGGAGGTGCAAACAGCCCAACTGCCATAGAAAACATGAAGTCTGAGAACTGCCCATGTGTTTGACAGCCTTGGAGGGTTCCCTGAGGAACAGTCTGGGTGGGTCCTGTCAGGAGAGGGTGGAGGCTGTGTTGCTTGGAGAAGGCACTCTGAGTTGGACGTTCCCCTTTGCAGTGAGATTGGGTTTCTCTCTTGCAATCACAGTGGAGCATGAATCACTTCATTTCCTTTATATTGCCCCACCCTCCTACCCATTGCCCCTCAACACACACTTAAACCTCCCCCAAAGTTCCCAGAAACTACCTACCAAGCCCAGTTCTTTGGTCATCTATACTATCTCTTGGGGTCATTCCTCTGCCCAAATGGGACTGGGGGACACAAGTTTGCAGATTCATTCAGTCGTCTGTGAGGACCGTTTGCATCCTCCAGATGCACTAACATCTCCATGGACCAGCAAAGTCAGCTTTATCTGAGGGCTCATGAGAAGTGCTCCACTCCAGAGCTACCGAATCAGAATCTGCATTTTAACAAGATCCACAGATGATCCGCGTCTATCCTAGGGTCTAAGAAGTGCCACTCTAGCACTCTGGGGGTTGACCTGCCTCTGACACTGGCCGCTGCTCATAGCTGAAATGTAGCTGATAGTTTCCCAAAAAATGAAAGTCATAATTCCATACAGCTATGGAGTGAGCATGAGTCAAGGATTTATTGAACACAATCAGGAAACCTGCAAGATGCTAAAATTAGTTTCAAAGAGAATTAAAGAGACTGCAGTATAGTCAATGCAAGAAAATCGCTGAAAACAGAAACTTTAAATACATTAGCTAATTTTCTATAGGACAACAAAACCTTTGAAGTTTTCTATTAGGCTGACAGCGCTTGCATTTCTATCAGATAAAAATTATATGTGATATATTAATTTTCTATAAATAACATCTAACTTTACAATGACTGAGCTCTTAATATTAAATAATAAGTCAAAAAGGCTATGTCCTCAAGGACAAAATCGAACAGCTCTTAGGAAGGCTTGTGAGACATGCTTTAATATAATGCTGAAAGGGAACTGGCTAATTTTCTGTGTCATTTCTAACTTTTGGATATGCTTTCTTAACATGGAGTGAGACCAGAGGGGCTGCCAGCTTCCCTCTGCCACAGAACATCTCCAATTTCTTAGGACACACATCACATTCTACTAGGGTTCAATTCCCCTCATTGTAGGTTCTTTGGGATCAGAAAATATGATTGAAGTGCTGCCTCCAGAAACAAGCATGAAAAACATGGGGTCTACCTAGGACAGAAATGGGACGAATGAGAGGCTTCTGTATTGCTCTTCCTTTAGCATGGGGCATGGAGTTCTTTAACTGGTTGACCACCATCTTAGATGCCAGACAGAGCCCAGTCCTAGGAGATAAGACACAAGATGGGCAAATAACAATGAAAAGGTGGATTCAATGAAAGAATGAGTTCTTGGATGCTAGGATAGGGGAGAAGCCACAGTAAGCAGGTCTATGATAGCCTTCCACACAAGCACCGGGATCAGCAGGCCATTTGAGTCTGTGGCCCATGGAAAGCAGACTGATGGAAATATCTAGGGGCCAAGAAGTAAGGGAGACACAGGCTTCATTCATAAACAGTTCATTCAGCCTTTATTGATCAACTGCTGTGTTCTGGGCATTGGCCTACTGGGCTGAATAAAAATCAATCTATACCTCAAGGATGACGGTTCAGTGAAGGCATTTTAACTTGGTTTTCATGAAGAGGTTTCAGGGGTCCCCTAAAATTACAAGCATAAATTTGTGTTTATGTCAACTTTTATGAGGAGGGAGTCCACAGCTTCTGTCAGATTCCCAAAATGTTTGTGTCACCACACAGTTAGAATCCAATGACCAAGTGGAAACACAAAGGGCTCAGACTCACAAAATCTGCATTATTAGCACCTGAGGCCTACAAAGTGGGAAATTTAGACAATATCAAATAAAAGTAATTCCATTTAGAAAGCTTCCTTAGGGAGAACCCAAGAGGCCTCCCAGTGGGAAACTGGCCCACAGAACAATGGCCACTTTCAGGAACTGCCTTTCCAGTTTACTGCTTCTTCTCCCTGTAAGTTTTCCTGGCTTTCTGCTTCCCTGGGGTCCGGCCATCCTTCAGGGCCCAGATCCTCCAGAGAATCTTGTAGAATTCTCTAGCTATCAGTAGGCCCTCTCTCCTCTGAACTCCTGTGGCCCTTGATCTATCTTGCCTTATTAATGGCTCATGTCTTACTTTTCTGTCACAGGCATTTTTAGAGTAGAAGACAGAATGGAGAAAGGTGTTATTCCCTTGTGTCCCAACAGCATATGGGTCAGTGACATGCAGCATTGTCCCTGAATAGTGCTGTGATTTTCTCTTTGGGGGGTTTTGTTTTGTTTATTTTGTCTTAATTTTTGGATCTTGGGCCCTCTGTCTAGGAAAAGGGAATGCTCTTCCTGGGAGTCTCCAGACAGAAATAGCAAACAGAGAAGGACACAGATACAAATCAAACAGCACAAGGTGATAACAATTAGAAATCAATCCCACATTGTTTGTACGGCCCCCATTTTACTCCATTTCTGACTTGAACTGTTTCCTTTGCAAATTGTTTGGCGCAGAAACCTTTCAGTGCCGCTTGAGGGAGTGGAAAAGAAGATACGTTAAAGAAAAAATGGAGTTTGGTAGAGCCAAAACTGTAAAAAGAAATACAAACTATGGATTCCAGAGAAATAAACAAAGACAAGGAGCGACTTCTCCAGACAACACGGGCTCATCACCGTGCATGCATTGCCCACAACTATGTTTGCACAAATATATCAGGGGTATCAAGAATGTTATAATGATACTCCAGCACCCATGGTTCTCGTTTTAACCACTGTAATAAGCAAAACATACAGAGCACATTGCTGGCTTTAAAGACTATAATTTTCTCTGAGGAGAAATATTGCAAAAAGGGAAAAAGGAGAGAGAGAGAGAAGAAAACATGATACTTTGTTCTGTTCCTAAAAAAAGCATTTTTCCCTTTCTCTGCTGCTCTTTCCTTTCATTAAACTGTCCTTAAGTGCTTTTAGAGAAAACTAAGTAGGCCACAATTCTGGGCTGCTGACTACATAATTATAAGTCTGGGAGGCTGTAGGGATGGCCAGAGAGAGGCCCGGTCCCCTTCCTGAAATCCAGAGACCCATGGGGATTGTGCCAGTTGTGGCTGGACTCCTCACGTTGAAATGATTTCTCATTTTGAAGGAAAATCAGGGACATTCTTATCCTTATTAGTCCTCTGAGAACTTGGGCCCCTGCCAGATTTTATTGGAAAATTGCAACAAAAGAAATTAGAGATAGTGAGTTCTGCAGGGGTCTTATATTTGAAGGGTTACACTAGAGGCATATCGAAACCAGATTATTTCCAGATCAGTTCTGCTCTGTAAACTAAAATATATTTTTTGCTTTTTAAATATTCATATTTCCTTCAGTTGAAATTCATATTGTTCATTTCTTTGTGTGTGTGCATGTGTGCATGTGTGCATGTGTGTGTGTGTGTGTGTGTGTGCAAGAACTGGTTATACGATTACCATAAAGTTACGACAGAGAGATGGGTGGGTACTCTGCTACCAAGGGGTTCGCTTCAACTGGACAAGCATCTTGTCTGCTGGGGCCCAGGAGATGGCTGGGAGGACACCAGAAAAGAGACCCAACAGGAGTCAGGATATAATACCCCCTGGGGGAAAGCACAGAGATTTTCATACTCAGGTAGAAAGTGGTCATTGCAAATGCCTCAGAACAAATGTGTCTGATGCTTGCATCTCCCCATAGGGTCAATTTCAGAACTTCTCAAGGGTAGCCCAGTGTAGGGGAGGAATCTAGGCTTGAAGGTGGACACACTTGGCATTGTGTCTTAGATCAGTTCCTTGTTTATTGTGATCTGGGCAAATTACCTGTCTGGTTTCCAAGATGAAAGGATTACAGCAGAGAATCTCCTAGTCCCTTCTTATCCTGCAATCCAGAGATTCTTTATTTTCTAGGAACATCCAGATAGCAGGGGGGCCTTGAGGTAGATGTGTATCCTTGCTCCATACTAGCTGCACCCCCTCCTCAATTACTCATGAATCGCAGCATGCAACCCTGACAGTTCCTAATGGGATGCCCTCATGTTCCAGAAAAACAATTATTGGGGGTAGGTAAATGTTAGAAATGTGAAATAGAACAAATCATAACATCAAGTAAACTCAACACAGTGAAGTGTGACCCAGGTTATGCATGTCTTGATCCTGACAGTGTAAATATCACAAGTATTGAAATCAGGAAAAGAAACTAAAAATGAAGGAAAATCATGAGCACAATCTCAGCAAAAGACTCATCACCAGGTGTCTATCTCCCGCACCCTTGTCTTCATTCTGCTATTCAGCATCTCTGTAAGATGGTAGCATTCATCTCAAGACAGACATCTTGTCCTTCCAGTAATCAAGAAACACCTTCTCACTTCATTTGGTCCTGAGTTTTGAGTTGTGATTAGCATCTCAAGGTTTCTAAACTCTGTTGAAGTTTCAAATTCTTCCATCCAGAGCTCTTGGCATTAGATGCGCATTCTGTGTAATTCCCAGGAGCCTCTGAATGCCAGAGGTACCGCCTCCATCTTGAAGTGTTTCCACCATGCTGGCTCCCCAACATGAGCTGAATTTCCAGAGCCTTTGCACCCAAGGACCATGGCCCAGGGCTTGGGAGGCTAATTTAGGTCAAAGATACTGGTTTGGGCACTCTTCCTTTGCATATGGTATTGCCATGAGCTATCAGGAAATTGAGGAACCAGTATTAGCAAAGTTCAAAAATAATCAGATGTAGGATAGATAAGTCATAGTGCTAATAAAGAAATCTAAGTGCTTGACGGATGAGCACTGGGTGTTATTCTGTATGTTGGTAAATTGAACACCAATAAAAAATTAATTTATTAAAAAAAATAGATAAATAAAAATAAAATAAAATAAAATAAAACTATAAAAAATAAAAGAAATTTAAGTGCTTAAAATAAAACAAGAATTAGGTAGCTCAGGGCAAACATGCTCTCCCTTTTTCCTCCAACTGTGATTTTTGGAGATCAGAAAGCAATGGATTCTGCTTAAAGGAGCCTCAGCTAGAGACCTAGGCCTTTCATCTCCCAGGCCCAGGATGAGCCTGGCAGCCTGCCGCTGGTCTGGCACTGGAGGGCAAGCATCCTGCCTCCTTTCAAAGAGGTGGTTTGTTCATCTCTATGTCCCAGTTTCTCCTGCACCAATTAGAGTTCAGGGAACATATTATAATCCTTCAGGGAAGGGGTCCCTTCAGCATTGTTATCAAATGTTTTTTCTAAACCTTGGCTCTTCTCTTCTTGCTCTCTTTCCAAGAAGTGTTTTGTACCTGAGGATCCCACTTTATAAATGTCAGTCTGGCTTCTCTCATTGTTCTCTCACAGAATGCTCTGTGCAAGGAGGATTGGGGCCATATTTTATCCTGCTTGGCAGTGTTCCCATGTGAGCTGTGGAATGATTCTCCCGTGTGTTACAAGGTGGGTATGAAGTTATCTTGCTTGTGGTCATAACAAGCTGCACAGGAGCAGAGAAAGGGTTGGCATGCTTTGCACAGATAAAGCATTCAATAAATATTGAATGCATAAAACCAAGTAATGATCCCCTTTTAAAACTTTCTTTTGCATTAACAAAGTTAAGATGTGGGAGATGTGGCTAATCCACATTTTTTCACACACCTTTCTTTGCTAACTTTTTGTTGGCTGAAACTGGAGTCTACCCCAAACAGAACTATTGGTGAAGAACATCTCTTTGTATTGCCTGCCTATGCCTTTCTAGCACTTTCTGCCGTAGTTTTCTCCCCAGTCATGGAGGGGCCAAGGCTGGATAGGGCCACTACAGCTGGTCTGCCACCATATCTAACTTTGTGTTTCTGCTTAAAATGTTCTGTGACTATAAGTCAAATCTTGCTGAAATATATCACTTGGGTCCTCCCTCCTGGGATGCTATATTTGCATTTAATAGGAGCTTTTCAGAGATCCTGTGCTCTCACTTCCAGAGGTGTTTTCAGAGTGAGGATTTTGGCAATGGGAATTTAGCAGCAGGTATTATAATTTCTCTCTCCTTTTGGACTAAAATCCTCTTGAGGGCAGTCCTCTGTTTTATTCATCTAGGTCTGGATGACTACCTCTAGCCAGTCATCAGTAACATTTTGTGAATAAATATTTCACAAATAAATGACATTTCACACTTAGCTTATATAGTAACTTAAGAGACGATATATATGGATTAATATATCTCCATATAGCCTACCCATTTGACATATTTGTACCTTCTACAGTTCTGTTCAATAGTTTTAATCACTTCTGTTGACAGAGAAAACATTTAACATAGAAGTTCCCTGTGATCCCCACATTCTAATATTCATGGCCTTATATAATCCCTTCCTGTTGAATAATTTCCTTCTGGCCAATAGAATACGGCAACATTGATTAGGTTTTGTGACCAGGCTATACCTCTTCTTTTTTTTTTTTTAAGATTTTATTTATTCATGTGAGACAGAGAGAGAGAGAGAGAGGTAGAGACACAGGCAGAGGGAGAAGCAGGCTCCATGCAGGGAGCCCAATGTGGGACTTGATCCTGGGACTCCAGAATCACGCCTTGGGCCAAAGGCAGGCATTAAACCGCTGAGCCACCCAGGGATCCCCAGACCGGGCTATACTTCTATGATTAGGTTGTATAAGGCTGTCACTTCCCTTATGGTAGCAGACACCTTTGCTGGCTTTGATGAAGTAAATTGCCAGGTTGGAGAGGCCGACATGTCTAGGAACTGAGAGTAGCCTTTGCTTAATAGCCAACAAGGAACGAAGATCCTCAATCCAACAACTCGTAAGGATCCACATGCTACTACCAACAACAACAGAAGCTCAGAGGCAAATTCTTTCCTGGTGGAACTTTTAGATTGGACCTCAGCTCCAGAGGACACCTTGATTGTAGTCTTGGAAGACTGAAGCAGAGGATCCAGACGAGCTCTGCTCCCACTCCTGACCCACAGGAGCTATGAGATAATCAATGTGTGCTGTTTTTAGCTGCTAAATTTATGGCAATATGTTACACAACAACAGAAAAGTAATATAGGGGTCTTTTATCCCATTTGTCCTTCAAGTTTTCACACCTTCCCAGTGACATTTTAAATGAAATTAGCCCAGGGGAAAATGCCCAAGATTGAGAACTGAGTGATAGGCAGGTCTCAGAGAGTGGCCATTTCCATTTTGTCTCCTCCTTCAGCATGAACCCTTCAAGAAAATTTATAGTATTGGCCAAACTTCCCAGTCTCTAAAACCCTATATGGTTCTGAACACAGCCAAGACACCCTGCCCTCGTGTCTCCCTGTTTAACTTCATGCCGGTCTTCCTGGAGGTCTGCCTTGGGCCTTAGAGGTGTGCTTCTTCTTGTCCTAGGCATTGTGCCTTATGTCTCAAGGAAGTGCTAACCCCTCCAGCAGTGGGTACCGATCCATTTTCTCTCATAAATCACCTGGGAAGTGGGGGGAAGTAGGAAGCAGATTCTAGGCTTACAGATAGAGAACCTGATTCAGGGAGTCTGAAGTGGACTCTAGGAATCCTAATTTTTTATATGCTCCCATGGGATTCTGATGGTTGTAGTGAACTCCCTTGAAAAATTCTGATCTAGAGGCTCAGAAACATTTCCCAAAGTTTCCCAAAAGAGCACTGTTGACATCAAGATGTCCATATTTTAATGACCTGCCAACAGTATTAAATCATCCTTATGACCTTGAAGAGGTCAGTTTTGAACTCTCTAGACCTCAGTTTTCGTAACCGTCATAGGACTGGATGATCTAGATAGTCTCTGTTAGTCCTATAATCTAGGATCTAAGTAACAAAAGGGATAGTTTAGTAATAAAATAAGAATACACAAATGGCTTTTACTATGCATCAGACACTAAAATTGTAATCCTATGAGGTAGGTACTACTGTTATTTCATTTTATAGATGAGGAGACTGAGGCCCAGAAAGACCAAGTGATGTATCCAAGGTCATAAACCTAGTGGATATAGTGGGTAGGAATCAAATACTTTCAGTGTGGCTCCAGAGTCCATGCTTTCAGCTGCCATGCTAGACCACCTCTGTTTCAAATCCTGTGTTCGTTTTATGAAAAGGTGATATTAGGGTAGGCTGCACTTATCAGGGATGAGTATGAGTTGTGATTATCCTTTATTGTGAAATAGGATTGTCACTGGCAAAAGGTATGGAAGAAAGCAATTGTAAACAGAAGGAACCCAGAGAAGAAACATGGAAGTAGGCATAGTGTACAGGTCAAGGAAAGGGGCGATCTGCTGCCCAAGGGCCCAGTGGGTGAGCAGTGAAAGGCAGGGCTGCAGAAGAGAAGCAGGCTATGGGGTGAGGGCCTGAATGCTCTGTGGAGGAACCATTGAGTACACAGGAACTTCATCCCTTCCCCTGCTAAGCAGAATTCCAAGCCTTTTCTGACCCCTCCTTGTGTTTCTCATTGGGATGCTATGGTGCAAAGACATCATGTTTGGGTCCTCTGGCAGCCATCTTGCAACAATGGAGAGAAAGGCAGAGAACCATGGCAGTGCTGATCCAACTCCTTGGTGTTTGGACTACTTGGGGTTCCTAGAGCTACTGAACTGATCCTAGAACCACCTCCCTCCATTCTTGAATATATGCCAGATGTTGTAATCCTTTTCTCAGCTGGGCCACTGATAGCTGAGTCTTTCATTGCATGTGGCCAAATGTATCCTAATGGATAGAGATTAACCAGGAAACCAGGGTCTTTAGTGACATAATACCAACAAGAGTTATCAAAAGTATCATGGTTCTGCACACATTATTTCATTGCATTCAAAATGAAAAAGCACCAGCTTGGGAACTAGAGGAAACCATCTCTCCAACCTACATTTCCCCATCTGTAAAATGTACAAAATGCCATCACCTCCTTCCTGTTGTGAGGATTAAATGAAATCATGTTTCCATGGCATCTAGCTCAGCGTCCAACACTGACTACCTCTAGAAGGTAGATAGGCAGACAGTGATCATGATAGCAAATGATTATTGAGCTCCTACTGCATGCTTGCCTGCGTATCAAGAAGCTTAGGTACCTTATTTCATTTAATCCTCTTGGAGGTAAGTGTTGTTAAAAGCACCAGGTATGATTCTGAGTCAGCAGAGCTCTTGGGAAGCAGGCAGGGCAGATGGAGTCATCACTCTTCCCAGTCTGCAATTCAGGAGGTGGTACAGGGAACAGAGAGGGCTTGCAGAGGGTTACAGGATGGCAGAACTGAGGAGTTCAGGTTTTCTCAATCTAAAAGCCCGAGTCTGAGCTATGACATGTCAGTTGGCCTGTCCCAGTGTCTCGGTATCTCACACCCAAGAGCGATCATTTGCCTTTTGCTGGCCTTTCTTGTTAACAAGTGCAGTAACATCTGTGATTGTTATTAACAATATTCATGACCACAAACTCTGAAGGAGGAGAAACTGTGATGCCTTATGTTCTTGGAAGAGGCCTGTGGCTCCCACCTGATGTGCCCAGAGCACCCATCCAAAGGCCTGGATGGACCTGATTTAATGAGGTCGTTAGCTAACCCCCCATGGTATAAGAAGGAGCCTTGTTGGAAGAAGTTTCGCATCCCCCAGGAGTTCTTTGCGGGGTGATGGACCAAACTGTCAGCAGTGGGAGGTCTGGAGAAAGATCTGGGACTCTTCTTATGTGGAAAAATCCTCTGAGCAGGTACATGATCTTTTCCACTTCTCTGCGGGGACCACCCACATGCTGCATACACTGGGATGGGGAGGTGGAAGTGACCATGTGTTTTTACTTAGGTGTGGGTCGCTCAATTGTGTAAGTGTCACTGCCTACATTGTTTCAGCCCCACGCAGCCCCCGGATCCTGAACGGTGGCTCTGACTCCTTTGCTCTGGTTTTGATCATACAAGTTGAAAAAGAATCACAGGAGTTGGAGGAAGACTGAGTCATCAGTGTACCTTCCTGACTCGCCAGAGGGTCAAGTGTTTCTCAAGCTCACACATCCAGTTAGTGGCACCGCCAGGCCTAGAACCTGGAGCAGTCTCATGCCAGAGTGGAAACAGCCAGCAATGCCAAAGAGCACCTGGGCCTGAATTCTGCTCTGTTTAGAAAACAGAGTGGCCGGGTGACCTCCTACGTTCAGGAATATATTCAGCATCATTGTGTCATCCTGCCCGGTCCCCTCATTCACCTACAGGGTTTATGCTACTTTTCTATCCCCTGTGCAGATGGCTGTGGCCCCAGGTCACAGAGCAAATAGGGGACAGAGCTGTTGGTGTTTTTTCCTTCTCACACTGCTGGAGGCCAGCCTGATGTTTGAGCAGATCTGAAGTGTCCCAGACTGTCCTGGCCTCTTCCCTTCCAGTATAGTGGGTCTTGCCGTGGCGGCCACCCTCCCTTCTTCACTTTATTTTCATAGACCTGGGAGATTCTGGAGTTACCTTGCAGGTGTCCCATTATCACTCACTTTTTGCCCATGCCTCTCTCCTGACACCCTGTATCCCTTATTTTGGAGACAGCTCCATGGGGCCATGAAGTGGAAGCTGCGTGCGGTGGGCTGATTTGAGGGCTGCTGGAAACCCCCAGCCCCAAATCCCTTCCCTGGCTGGAGTCTGCTGTTGATAGCTAAAATTTGAAGCCTAGCTCTCAGTTCCAGTCCCCTTTAAATGCAGACCTTCTTTATGGAGACAGTGCGCCCCATAATTCTTGACAGTTCAACTTCTGTAATTTGTACCGGGAGCTTTCCCAGCGCCTAGCCTGGAAGACTAACAATATGAGAACATTTGGGTCTCTGGGGTGAGGGAGGAACAGGGCTGTGAAGAGAAAGAGGGATAACCAGGGAGGCTGACCTTGGACTGCAAGCACAGCCCCACTGGGCCACTTCAGCTCTGCATGAATCTGCATTCAGGGCTTCTCAGCATCCAGCCTGGCCAAGGCCAAGGACAGACTCTCAGCCTTCAACACAGGGAGAAGTAACACGGCAGAGCAAAGGGACCTGCCACGCGGTGGTGTTTGCAGAGGGCACCGGGGAGGATGTCTGTGGGTGGCACAAGGACCCGACTCTGGTATTTCCATTCCTGCTTGATGAGGCCAAGGGAGCCCAGTCTTCCCAGGGCAATTCCAGCACAGCTCATTTGTGCATGTTTTACAATGGTGTTGATAAAATCCCCATGGAGCCCTGGAGCATGTGTGAGGAGTTCCCACCAGAAATCTAAACAACGCCCTGGCGTTGCTGACAGCTTAATAATGTGACAAAGTTCAACTCGTTCAATGACAGGGACAGGAATGCAGCTGGGCTGGTCTGACCTGGAGCTTTAAACATACCCCTCCCACAACTCTGACCTAGCGTTTGACAAATAACCTTTTCTTAGCCTCCTCGAAGGCACCAGACAGAACCAAGTGCCACGCAGGGGCCACATGCCACCGTTAAAATGTTAAATGGAGTGGCAAGGGCCACCAGAGTCACTTGGGGCTGACATTTATCTTTATTATTATTATTAATAATAATGCATATATTGCTTTTTGGTGCATTCCAGGGTTTTTTGCACTCCTAAATCACGCGGCTATACATCAGCAGGCCCGATAAATCACCCAATGAACCCAAATTCAATGCAGCTGTCAGCCCAGATCCGAGAGAAGCAGAGTTAGCTTAATTGAGCTACAGCAGGGAACCAACGGGCGTTGCCCAGAAAATCAGAATAATAGCAGTGTTGCTGGTGACATTTCAAGAGCTAGACGTGAACTGCTAGCTTCAGCTTTAATTTTATAAGAGGGAATGGGGGGACGGGTGCAGGGAGAAATCCAGACTTCAACAAATATTTAAGCTCTTTTTTTTTTTTTCTGCCTCAAAGCCAGTACAGACAATGAGTTCCACATTTTGGGATTTCAGAAGATGGAATTCCACTTTTTCTTCTTTCTCTAACTTCTTCTCATTTCTCCTGCTTTCTCCCTCCTCTACTCCATGCCCCTTCCCTACAAAAAGAAAGCTGAAAGCAAAGGAACAACAGGATTTGAGTTGGAGCCAATTTAATGGGCCAAGAGGTTACATATGGAGCCAACAAATCATGGAACCATGAAGGATATTACTGATTTAAAGTTATGTATGTTAAAGCCCAAATCTTAACAGCATTCATAAAGGTAAAGGTAACTAATGGAGAGGCTTAACCAACAGAAAATAAGCTTTTCCCCGGCTGCCCTGCCTCAGACTTACAGTACATCTCAGCTGGAGAATGCCTCCCAGCCACAGATTCTCCCCATTAGCTGACGAAAGGAAGGCCTGGGCCTTACCCATGGAGGAAGGACAAGTTCCGCTGGATCCTGCATTTATACAAGGCTTCAGATACCATGATTTGGTTTATTTTTATGTGCACAAGTGTGTGTATTTCTTCTTCAGATATTTTGGGGTTACCAGAAAAACCATTCCCTTTCCCCCCTTAATTTTTAAAACTGTGTGTAATTTCAGGGAAATTTGATCCATGTGTTTCAGATTCATTTGCACATAATCATGAAAAACCTTTCTGGAAAGAGCTATTTTCTCTCCCAGGAGGCTTTGGTGCCCTTTTTAATAAGCCCTGTGAGTGCCCTTCTACCCCAGGTCACCCTCTCCAAGTGCAGAAGGTTGTGTTTGGCCAGAGGAAAACCAGCCTGACCACCGAGGACATGGGTCTGGTTTGAAATGTCGAACACGTGAATTTGAACTGGGTTTTGGCAAAGGGAAAATGACTTCCCTGGGCCCCAGTGTTTACACAGAGAAAGAAGTCTTCCTTTAAAAAAAGAAAATAAAAAAGATGTCAAGATGTACAGATCAACTCTGGAGTACTACCCCGTGGCCCTCAACATGTGAGTGTTAGCCTCTGGTTCACAGGTTCAGAAAGAACAATTGCTGCTTTACTTTGAGGTTCTTTGAGGAGATGCTTTCACCCAGAGACTCTCAACTACCAAAAACACCCCGGAACCCTCTTGGATCGATTTCAAGGGCCATAGCATGTCTGCGTCCAGGACACACATTTCCCCACCCTCCATCCACAGCAACCCAACCACTGCATTGAAGCCACAATGGCATTCCTTCAATCCAAAACAAACATGTCATTACCAATCTCAGATTAATTGATGCCATTTGTGTGCCCTGCCTGTTGGGTTTCAACTGGAGCCCGCCCAACAGCAATGGCCACCGCCCTTGCAAACCTCAAGGCATCACATCTTTGGCCCTTGGCAGAATTGCCATAGCTGTTCATCACCCTGTGACTCCGAGCCTTCTCTCCTTCCCACTCCCTTCCCACTCTGAGGCTTTGGGTAATTTTGACATGAGTTTCTAGTGGATTGAGGTTATCTGTAGAGCAGAGTTTTGCTTTGAATAAATGTCTCTGCTGTATTTCAAGAATTTTAAGAGACACATTTGTTTTTGTTTTAACACTCCTGAAATTAGGATATTCCTTACAACTGATGATGAAAAAGCATCATGGAGAAGTCATGGAAAGGGGTTCCCTTTTTAGTGGTACACGTAATAATGGTGCATCTAGTCTGGTCCCCAGAGAGATATATGATTACTTTTCAAAACACAGATAGATTTTTACCTCTCTTACTCATTCTTTCTCCATTCATCCTTCAGGAGGAGTATACTGACCACACGCCTGACTGTGCAGTGAGGGGATCGAAGAGTGTTGAAACGGCCTCTCCCTTTCAGAAAGTTATAATTTAGTTCTAGACATAAGTGAATACATGACCAACCATGCAAAGTGCTAAATTAGTGGTGTGGCCAGAAAGTGGTGGAGAAGAGCAAGATGGAGCCACAGAGTGGGATGGAAAGATTCTGTGCGGGGGGCCAGGAAGCCTCACTGCTGGCTTGGATCTTGGCTCCCACCTGTAGAAAGAGGGGCTTGTAGCAGATCAGAGCATCCCAGTCTGCGTCCCACAGAAGAGAGTTCATGGGAATGCTTTGGGAGAAGAGGGCTCCGCAGTGGGCAATGGGGGGTGCAGCTTTGAGAGATGTCACCATTCTTTCTTAGAGATTCCCAACACATATTAGAATCTTATGGGCTCTGAGAAGTTGTACCTTGAGGGGCGTGTTTAAATTTTGTTTGACTCAGTGCTTCCCAAATATATTTGTTCCTGGAATCCTTTATTTCACTCAATACAGCTATTGCTGTAATAAACCTTAGTAAAACTGCAAGTCTATTCCAACTCCAACATTCCAGGAATTCACGAGACAATGTGAAGCTGTAGTACATGAGGAGAAAAAAGCCTGAGCGAAGGACCGTGAGCTGTGCTTGTAGTGTGATGGGCTCCTGGCACGGAGGCATAGTGTACTCAATAAATAGAACTTAATAAATATAGTATAATTTAACCATAACAGCATATAGTATAATAAATATGGCATACTGTGCTGGGTACCAGGAACTCAGAAATAAGTAAAACACTGCCCCTGACCTCAAGTGGCTCCTCACAGTGGAGAAGGCTGGATGTTAACAAATGGTCACAGGAAAATGCATACCCAGCTTGTCAATTGTCACTGGAGGTAGAAAGAAAGGACCTTGAGATGAAGCATGCCTGGAGGAAAGCAGTGAAGGCTCACTGGAGGAAGAACCATCAGAGCTGAATCTTGAAGAAAAGAGGTGAATATCCAGGTGCCTGAAACAGGAGCAGAAGAAGAGCATTCTAGGCAGGAAGAAGAACGTGAATAAAGAGAAAAAAGGCAAGAGAATGCCTACATAGCTTGTAGTAGCTGGAGGGCAAGATACATGGCGATGAAGGCTGACTAGTGAGGTTGGGAACAGGCCATGAAGGGTCCAGCTCAGCAAGTAACAACAACAAAAGAGAAGACTTAATTATCTCCCATAATAAGGAGTCTGGAGGTCCATAATGAGAGGGTCTAGGACTGGCTCAGTAGTGCAGTGATGCCTCCAGGGGCCTGTGCTCCTACCATCCCTCTCTTTGGCCAGTCCCCACCTTGTTGGCTTTTCATCCACATGCTTGTTACCTCATGTCAACAGATACTGCCACAGAACCAGGCATATTTCCCTTGGATGATACACCTTAGCCTTAAACACAGGCATTTGGAGATATCTTTTAGGCAAGAGAAGCAAGCTTTTTTTTGCAAAGTGATATGATCAGTTTGACAGGTGTTTTTGTAAGATGACTTGTTTGCAATGTAAAGGCAGGAGGGAAAGAAGAGGGACTAGAGGCAGGAAACAGTGTAGAATTGAAATTATCCAAACAAAAAATGTCTTGCATGCTGACACCAAATCTTGAGCAGGACTCAGAAGAAGGAAGCAATAGGAAAAAAAAAAAAAATGCTTTTCTTTTGTAATCGAAGGCAATGCTAGGCAACCCCCAAAGACTCATCTTCTTCTCCCCCATTGGCTAGAACTTGGTCACATGACCACCTGTAGCACAAAGGAGGCTGAGAAGTCCAGTTTCTGGCAAAGGCAAATGCAGTAGATGTGAGGCCCCTCAGGATTAAGTCACTGCAGCTGAACTATGACCCGGATGAGATATCAACCTTTTATTTCATGAAGCCCTGAGATTTGTCAGTTACTGGTTATAGCCTTTAGACTACTTTTGTAATACATGAGAATCCCAATGCTTAATAACTAAGGAAGACAATATGGCTTGATGTATGAGGAATGGAATTTAAAACTGATGGCAATTTAAAATGGAATTTAAAAATATGGCAACTGCAATTTTGGGGAGATGGCATGTTGGGAATCATGTACCCCTCACTGTTTCATCTTTTCTGAAGTTGATAATGATCTGTAATTACCCAAAATGTGATAAGCTGTCAAAAGTATATGAAAAGTACTGGGTATCTCATGAAATAAGTTTTCAATAATTCCAACTTTTTCATTAAGGGTTAAAAAAAAGATAATTCCGTTGAGAAATCTCATTGAGAGACTCTCCATCCCACCCCCGCCCTACTATCTAACTCAAATGTTAGCCTCCCCTAAATATTTTAGTCATGTTGTGCCCACGATGTCAATAGAAGATCATTTTTTTCCCCAAAGAAACATGTCTGATTGACAGGGTGGGGTCTGGTCCATCCCTCAAAGTGGAAGCGTATGGAAAATGCCTCTCTGTTGTGGATACAAATCTGACTGAGGAAAGATGAAAAGACGGGTGGGAACTGCAACTCTCTGGTTACCTCCTCTGAATCTAATTTGAAACAAAAACAAGGCTGATGAAATGAAGTCATGGAAACCCAGGGTTAAAGTGGTCCTCTCATTCTAGAGCTCTTAAAACCTAAGGCAATGGCATGTTTGGGGGATATCAAAAGTAGACTTTCAGAAGATACATTCAATAGGGTCAGAGAAAAAGAAATATAATGCCATGTCAAAAAGCTTCAAATGTGGAGATGGCCCAAACAGAAGGGGAGGCCCTCAAAATTCTTAAAAATACTGAAAACATGAACTTTGTGAAGAAACAGAGCTTCTTATGAGAAGTAACCAACATGATGCAAGAACTTCTTTCACAAATTTCCATGGGATGAAAACAGGGGGAACATAACTGAATATGGATGCTAAAGAGTGGGATCAGGTGGCCAAAATAGAATCTGGAAGATTAGCTCCCAATGAACATAGGCTTTTATCCTTACTACCATAAGGGCTTTTCTGGGTCTCTTCAGAGTAGGTCTTGAAATGGGTTGGACTTCCACATGGCATGGGGAAGCCAAATCCTCAACATCTCTCCCAGGTGCAGCCCACAGTCCTGATGCTGCCCAGGCTTTTGGCTCCGCATCTGGGTCAGTACTGGAAGGTGAACCTGAGGGAAGACACTTGCCTAACCCTCCACCCTTGGGTGTGCGCTGAGCCGCCTCCACCCTGTCCTTGTCCATGTAAGTCACACCTGCACAGACCCCTTTCATCAGCACAGTTTCAAGTGGCAATTTAAACCTTTTAAGGCCACCTGTCGAGCACCCACTCGCTAGATTTCCTTTTATCACCGGCTTGAGGGGAGTAACTGGATAACATAATTATGAGGCAGGAGAATGGGGTGTTTTGATTTGTGTTCTTTGAGGATTAGCCAAGTGCCCCACTGCCAAATCCATGATCACCTGAAAGGAAATCTGAAGGGAGAACCTGCCAAATAAGTCTTCCAGGTGCTCTTCAGGCAAACAGCTTTGAAAATGGCCTTTTCTGCCTTTTTCTCATCACTGCAAAGCTCTAAGGCATTTGGGGTGGACAAAGCTGGTGGGTGCCTCCTTGCACAATGAGGCGGAGGTAAGCAAAGAAACCATTTTCCAAATGCCTGGAGCTGGGGCAAGGCAGTTGGGAAGCCCTTTGGATGTGTGATCATGTGCAAAGTAATGATATGGAGCCAGACCTCTGATCTTCTGAGCATTCTTGGGACATTATCTGTGCCTCCTTCAGTGTGGAGGCTCTTGAATGCTTACAGGGAATGCCAGGGAGGTGGCAGGAAAAGGGAACTTTGTCTCAGACTTTAGGGTGTGCAATGCGTAAATCCCATCTTTGATGCAGCGGATAGCCTCTCTGAAGATGCTTGAATGACATTCCCATTTGGGGTGGGAATGTGTGGAAACATATCAAGGAGGGGCACATGCAGGACAGGCTATTAGTTTCCAGGGCTTCCATAATAAAATACCATATCCTGGGTGACTTAAAACAACAGAAATCTATCTCTTGTGGTTCTGGAGACCAGAAATCCAAAAATCAAAATGTTGGCATGGCCATGTTTTTCCAAAGCCTATAGAGGAGGATCCTTTCTTGTCTTTTTCAGCTTCTGGTGGCTCCAGTTATGACAACATAACCACCAGTCTCTGTTTCTGTCTTCACATGGCCCTGTTCCTTCTGTGTCTGTGTGCAAATTTTCATCTTCCTATAAGGATGCCCATCCTGTTGGATTAGGGTTCATCCTAATCCAGTATGACCTCATCTGAATCTGATCACATA
This sequence comes from Vulpes vulpes, assembly GCF_048418805.1. Lineage (NCBI taxonomy): Eukaryota > Metazoa > Chordata > Mammalia > Carnivora > Canidae > Vulpes > Vulpes vulpes. The sequence continues at coordinate 142,990,986 of NC_132780.1, forward strand.
TGCAAAGACCCTATTTTCAAATAAGGTTACATTCACAGGTTCTGGGGGTTAGGACTCCAACCTATCTTTTGGGGGAACATAATCCAACCCATAACACATAGATATATGAAAAAGCAAAGTTACAATTGATATAATTTATCACATGAATACCTACAATACCAGGAATACTGTGGAGTCTTGGACCTACTGTCATTTCAACTTTGTGTTCACCTTCTAAAAGAGGCAATGGCGGGATCCCTGGGTGGCGCAGCGGTTTAGCGCCTGCCTTTGGGTCAGGGCGCGATCCTGGAACCCGTGATCGAATCCCACGTCGGGCTCCCGGTGCATGGAGCCTGCTTCTCCCTCTGCCTGTGTCTCTGCCTCTCTCTCTCTCTGTGACTATCATAAATAAATAAAAAAATAAATAAAAGAGGCAATGGCTTTTTACTATTTTGTTCTAATGCTAAAGAGAGATGATCTGGTAATATATAATGTGATGTATAATGAATTCACACGTAATAAAATTATAATACAAATTTATAAGGTAGTTCTAAGGCTGAGGGGAAGGGAAGCCACTGGGACCTACATGCTACAGGAAGGCTTTAGGAGAGAGGGGTAAAAAAATATTGGATGAGGGAGGAAAATGATTCACTGATTAATGGATAGAATTTCCCTGGTACCTTCTGCTGATGATTTCATGACTTGAAGGTTGTGATTAAAGAAAACTAACAAGGCAGCACTCAAATGTCACGTGTGGTCCTAAAATTCCCAGAAGGTCCAAATGATGGGTGTTGGTGGGTGACACTGCTGGGTGTTTACAGAAGTAGCAGTTCAGAGAAGCATATTGAAGTGAGAGTAGCTCCAGGGGGTTCACCACTGGGGGACCCCCCCAGGCCTTGAAGCTCAAGGCAGTATGAAGCTCCATCTCACCCGTGGGCCCTCACCTGGGCTTGGCAAACCTAGGCTGCTGAGGATTCTCCACAGCCATATGTTGTCTCTTCACCCAACTGGATCTATGTGTTGGTATGAGTATTTTCTATCAATTACATTTCTTAATTTAATTCTGCAGGAAGGATTTGTTAACTGATATTTCTATAATTCCTCAGGTTTCAGAAAAATGATAATGCTAGCAATATTAAATTAACCAACTAGGAAGAAAATTCATGAAAAATGATACTGATGGTTATGCCAAAAGCCAGGTGGAACACAGACCAGTTGAATTTGGAAAAGAAGTATTATGGACATTTATAACTTTGTTTCAAGAGCCTATGGATGCCCTGATTGGCCTATTTTAAAAAATAACTCCAAAATTTTATTGGAACTTCTTATAAACAGATTTTGATGTGTATTACATACTTTCCAAAATAGGTACAGAATATAACACTATAGCATCTTCACATGACTTAAATAATAAAATATATAAAAAGATGTATAGAGGAAAATCTCTTTCCTACCTTGTTCCCTTCATCCAGTTTCCATCCTTCCCAGTAAAGAACATTATTACTGGTTTTTTGTTCATCTTTTCAATTAATTGTCAAAAACTTGACAGCCAGGAGCACCTGGGTAGCTCAGTCAGTTAAGTGTCCACCTTTGGCTCAGGTCATGATCTTGGGGTCCTGGGATCAAGCCCTATGTCAGGCTTTCTGCTCAGCAAGGAGTCTGCTTGTCCCTCTCCTTCTCCCTCTCCCACTGTACTCTGTCTCTCAAATAAATAAATAAAAAATATTTAAAAAAAACCTCACCAGTCAATACATAATAATAATACATAATAATTCTGTTTTCCCTTGTTTGTTTATAGAGAGAGCACAAGCAGGGGAAGGGGCAACGGGAGAGGGAGAGAAAATCTTAGGCAGGCTCCACACCCAGCATGGAGCACAATGCAGGACTCACTCTTGCAATCCTGAGATCATGATCTGAGCTGAAATGAAGAGTCCATAGCTTAACCAACTGAGCCACCCAGGTACCCTTCCTTTTTTTTTTTTTAACCCAACTGGTAACACACTATATCCATGTTTCTATATTTGTTCATGTGAGTGTAAAATGAGGTATTTATTCATTACAGCATTATTTGCAGTAGCAAAGCAAAATTAGAAGTAATTTTGGTGCTTATCAAAAGGGGATTGATTAAATTGTGGAATGTCTCACTATGGAATAGTATTCAGCTGTAAAATAATGAGGCTAAGCCCTATGTACTTAAATGAAAAGATCTGGAGGGTAAATTAAGTAAAAAATGTAAGATACAGGAGGATGTATATAGCATGTGCTCTTGGGGTAAGAATGGAGGGGATAAGATATATTTGCATTTTCTTGCAACTGAATAAAGAACAATCTGGAAGGATTCACAAGAAACTAATAAAACCTTTACTTACAGATGATGAAGGAAGTATAACGAAGAGGAATGGGGTGGTGAGATTTTCCAATATTTGTTACACTATTTTAAGTTTTGAGCCACACAAATGCATTTTCTATTTAAAATACAAATGAAGGGCAGCCCTGGTGGCTCAGCAGTTTAGTGCCTGCCTTCAGCCCAGGGTGTGATCCTGGAGACCCCGGATCGAGTCCCACGTCAGGCTCCCTGCATGGAGCCTGCTTCTCCCTCTGCATCTCTGCCTCTCTCTATCTCTATCTCTATCTCTATCTCTCTGTCTCTCATGGATAAATAAATAAAATCTTTAAAAAAAATAAAATAAAATAAAATACAAATGAAAATGAGAATAAAATAATCAAATACATATCCCCGGGATCTGCTAATTATACCACCAGGAATTAATCCTACAAGTGTTTTCTCGTGTATGTTAAAAAATACCACCAAGAATGTTCGCTGCAGTATTATTACAATGGCAAAAGACTGGAAATGGCCTTATTGTCTATTTAAACATAGAATGGTTAGTGAATTACGTTACATTCAAACAGTGAAACACTATGCAGATGTATAAAAAATGTGACATATATTGATATAGAAAACCCTTTAAGATATATTTAGTAAAAAAATGCAGGATAAAAAATCATTCCCATTTTTTGATAAAATATGATGCATATATATGCACACACATATCCTATATTCTTCCAAAAACAGCATGATGTGCAATGTAATGAGTGTGTGTGCATGCATTGAAAATTTCTAGAAGTTAAATAAGAAATTGTTAACGGGGCTATCCTCTGGGAAGTGGGTGAGAGTGTTTACAGTAGGAAGATCACTTACTTCTCATTGTAATGGCTTTTGAATTGCATGAGTTTTGTTGTGCGTGGGGTTTTTTTCCACTTCAAAAATATTTACAAATCAATCCATCAATAAATGCACATCCATACAATGAAAATTATATACCTATAAAACAAACAACTGAGGAAGTTCTTTATCTACTTACACAGAACAATCTCCAAGACACATTATTAAAGAATTTGAATTTTTAATTTTAGATATTCCAGGGGTTCCCATACTATGTGTACCTGGTTCATATTTCTATCTGGTGATCAGTCACAAAGCTTTTCATTACTGTGGGTTTGATTATATTACAGCTCTGCCTTTCAGACTGAAGACTATTTTTTGTTTCAATTCACCTTTCTCACCTCTAAGACCCACTGCTGGTCTTTTGGGTTGAAATCCTATCTCCTCATGGCTTGTGAACATTAGCAACTTGCTTAATGGCTGTGGGCCTCCTACTTTCTTTCTGTAAACAAAAAATGGGATACATTATGGGAATATTGAAAGAATTTGAGATACTTGCAATAGATACTATTTAGCACATGAGGATGCAAGGTAGGCTATTGCCATCATTAATATTCTCTGGAATATATCAATTGAAACTGCAGACAGGAGGGACCATACCCTGCTTTTGCACTAGGAAATACAAAGTTTTGTGTGTCATGGCCAATGCTGTTCCAGCATTTGGCTGGTCTTCTGGCCACAGTAGCCTTGGGCTGGTATCTCAGAGAATCAACAATCTATAGATGCAGTTGGGGCTACATGGGATAATTTACCTATATGGGGTATTTTATAGCCCCTCTTAGGGAAGGTTATTCTCACTTTTTTGGACATAAATAGTAACCAGTAGCTTCCCCCTCAGGATGCCTCTTGTTGCCGTCTCTTGCTCCCAGTCCTATTTGTTTGAGTCCATATTTATGAGAATGTCTTTCAAAAGAGGAAGTGAAGATGTCCTTGTAGTCTTTATTTTTAGAGAGTTAAAAGGAAAAACAACCACCTCTCCATTTTATCTCTCAGTGTAGCTCTAGGTCAAGTGGTCTCACTGATTATCTAGTTGGCTTTTTGCCTTGATGCATTTATAGAATCTTTTATTATTGACTTTGGAGCTCCTTGCAAGGTACTCCAAAAAAGCATTTTAAAATAGTCTCTAGTGGGCAATTTACATTTTAACTGCTCCTTTCATTACCCCCCTCAACACCTTCATATAGTTCCCCTTTCTAGAATTAAATAACCACATGATAGCTTTTGGGCTCCATGTCTCTTTTGGTTGTTGAACTTGGCCCCGTTTTGGTCTTAATTGTGCAATGGTTCAGTTGGAGTCTCATGCTCTTTTACATTCATCACCTTTCTTCAACATTTGTTTTCAAGTTATATGGCATCTTGCTAAATCAAGAGCCAGATAATTATCGCCATCTTGGTCTGGTTTTTTGAGAATCTCTCTGAAAATCACTAGTACTGTGATAAGACATGATGCTCAAGGAGTTGTGTGATGCATGAAAACAGGGTGAGGCCAACAAGAAAGAATGAAGACAACTATTTTCCAAAAGTCCTTTGGTTCCAGGTGAAGATAAAGTCTCTTTTCCCCATTAATTAATCTAGGATTCAAGACTAAAGATATTCCTGTCTCTTGGATGTTATTTCAGAGGCCATAGTACTCTAGAGACCATCATCCTAGAAAATACAGATTTTAATTTCAGGTTTTCTGGCTTCACTTTTCTATCACACTTCCATAAATCCCATGACAAAGCCTACCAATTCACCACTTTTCTCTCTCTTCACTTTATCCACATCCGTCTTCCCTAAGGACAGACCTAATCTTATTCTGAAGGCCAAAAGTTCAATGAATTTCTGGTAGAAATTTCTAGCAGAAAATAGCTCTTCACAAGTCCAAAGGTAATGTTCCCAAAGCTATAAGTCAGAGAAGACCCAGGCCCCTCTCACATACATACATACTCAGCTTCCTATAATGTTCCTAACATCCTTGAGGCTATACCAGCAGAGTATAAACTGGGTTTGGTCTAGGGTGACAATCCTGATGTTGCCACAAGTAAGGATTTTTTTTCCTTTTAAATTTTCTCATGTTTTATTTAAATAAGGAATTCTACATATGCCAAGGAGTCCTTGGGGTGCCTGGGTGTTGCAGTTAAGTGTCCAACTCTTGGTTTTGGCCCAGGTCATGGTTTCACAGTCATGAGATGGAGCCCCATTTCAGGCTCCACGCTCAACAGGGAAACTGCTTCAGTTTCTCTCTCCCTCTTCCTCTGCCCTTCCCCACAACATTCTCTCCAAAGGGCAGCAACTGCCACAAGGACCAGTTTATACTCAACTCATTCCATGATGTGGCAGTTTCATGGAGATGTAGGAGCTAAACTGCAGAGGAGGAAACCAGCACACTCCCTTCTGAGGAAGGAAACCTAAAGACAGTAAGGAAAGTAGAATTGAGGACTGAAGAGAGATCCTCAACAAGTGGATAAACAGATAAAGAGCAGATAAATAGGGATCCCTGGGTGGCGCAGCGGTTGGGCGCCTGCCTTTGGCTCAGGGCGCAATCCTGGAGACCTGGGATCAAATCTCACGTCAGGCTCCCGGTGCATGTAGCCTGCTTCTCCCTCTGCCTATGTCTCTGCCTCTCTCTCTCTCTCTCTCTCCCTCTCTCTCTGTGACTATCGTAAATAAATTTTTTTAAAAATCAGAAAAAAAAGAGCAGATAAATAGATAATCTTCTCAAATTGAAAAGAAATGAAAAATGACAAAATCTGATACTGGCAATGATGTAAGAAAATAAGCGTTCATAGTCTTCTGGTAAGACAGTGAGTTTGGAACAATCTGGAGGCAAATTTAGTAATATAAACCTGAAGCCTTAAAATCTGCATGCTTTTTAATTTTTTTTCTCTGAATAGTTGTTTCTCTTTATTGGCTCTTTGGCTAGATAGGTTTCTGAAAATATAAGCCTTCCCAAGATTGCTGGGACATATTGATGTCCAGCAATCTAATCCTTGACCCTTTTGTTATTACATCTTCAGACTCTTCCCACACAGAAGTCTTTAGGATATTCTATTTGAATCTTTTTGACTTTACTGACTTGTATCAAAGTTCTCCTCTACTATATCTGCAGAGGATGAGCAAAATAATACAATTTTTAGTGACCATTTATCATAGTGACTGTTTGTTGGATACTTTCCAATTGCCTAACACTGTACTGAGTAGTTTACACACATTGTATTTAATTCTCTCCACAGACTTGTGAGATAGATCTATTATTCTTATTTTGTTTTTGTGAGGTCTTTTGTATATTTTTTAATTGGAGTTCAATATGCCAACATATAGCATAATACCCAGTGCTCATCCCATCAAGTGCCCCCCTCAGTGCCCGTCACCCAGTTGCATGCCTTTTAATTTAGCAGTTTTACCTCCAGAAGGGGAAAATAGAGGTAACAAAGAATCTAGCTTATCAGAACTTCATCATAGCATTAATTATGAGTAAAAACTTAGAAATATCCTAAGACCAAATAATAAGCAGCTGGTTAAATGGATTACGAAACAGAAATGATGTAGTAGATAAAACAGGACAGAGAAAGATGTTCACAATGAGTTTTTAAAAAAATTGAAAAATAGTTTATAGAATGTTAGTTGACAATTACCAAAGCAAAATTAAACAAATGAGAAAAATCACCAGAAAAAAAATTGATTTAAAAAACTACACTAATTAGATTGATTTCAATAAAAAAGAATACCTCTTTGATAGAGTCTTAGTAATATTTCAGAAGAAGGGAGTCGGGGAGGGTATTTATGGTTTTAGAGCCAGAGCCCAGCGATCATAAGGTGGGTCTCACCGGTCAGGGAACTGGTTGGGATGGGGCAGTTTATGACATAACAACTCTGGGTTGGTGGCCACAGCACAGTAAGGTCTTGAAGCAAATATTGTTGAGCAAGCTGCTGGTCCTAATAAGTAAGCAAGTAACAAGTTTGTTACTATTTGTGTCTAGTCCCAGTATTATTTGGCAGAGAAACAGGAAAACATGCTTTAGCCATAACTGTTCATCATAGAGACAGGAAAGTTCATGGGTTTCTGTTCTCAATCATTGCTCTCTTTTTGTTAAAAAAAAAAAAATCATGTTTATATTTCTATCTCACTAGAAACTCTAGGAAGAGAATTATTTACATATTAAAAGTAGTTATCTTTGGGTGGAAAGATTATAGGTATTCTTTCATTTCTTCACGTTCGCTTCTCTGTATTTTCTAAATTTTTATCTAATGAACATATATTCAGAAAAAAGATGTATTTGTTTGACTCATATTTAGCCGAATAATTCCAGAGCTATAGTATCCAGAGTCACTCTCACCTCAAAGCTTCTAATCCATTTCTAAATAAAACACCCAATCTACACAGAATCTTGTGGCCAACTTGGAAAACTAGTTAAATCATTACTGAATCACAACTGTGCAGTCCAGTAGGCATCAGGTAGCTTTTCATCTTTTCAGACAGGGAAAGAAATGCTGTGTAGACTGTTTAGAAGGACCCATTGTTCTGAAGTATAGTGGAGGTGTGTTTAACTGACACAGATGCCTGCTTTTCTCCTTGACTCACTGTCAACTCTCCATTTTCAGAATCATGGTACAGTGGGAGTCAGGGACTCCAGGAACACAAAGGGTGAGAGTCGAGGTGAACCCAGAAGCCTAGAATACTGTCTCATGACCTCTCTAGTCAACCACTAATAACTATTTTTCAGTACATAATATTTGCTGAGTGCTAGACAAGGTGAGGCATGGTACAAAATTTGGATAATCTACACTTTATCCCTTAAAGGAGCTTAGTTTTTAATTGGGTAAAGGGTGGTAAGGAGTGACTAATACATAGGCACAATTCCAGACACACAAAATAGCATGCAACCAAGCACTGCCCCACAGGTGGATTCTAGGCTGACCTGAGTTACAGTATTTGTACCAGGATCTTGCGCGGTCTAGACTTTGAGTCCTATATATGTTTGGACACAGAAGGTTCAGGGCATCAGGATATCCTAGTTAAAGGAGGTTAAACTCAAACTTTTTTTACATTTCCATGATTTTTATTGACAATTTTTCTGAAATTTGATCTTCTTTATTTTCTGCCGTTTATAACTGCAGCTTAATGAACCTTATTGCAGGGCCCCAAGGCCATTTTCATTGTACGTAGATGTTGATTTCCTTGATTGGAGATTAAAAAGATAAGAGACTGACATAGATGTGAATTGATTCCAAGATCAACTGAAGTTTACTTTAAAAGAAAAAAAAAAAAACCACAGTTCCTAACACCTATGTATTTTCTGATGATCAGCTTCTTTCCATTAGGAAGGACCACAATGAGACCCTCCAATAGATTGATGGTTCTAATTGGTTGAAATGTCATTTCCCTTTATATAACCCTTTATTACCTACATGTACTCTTCATCAGGGACCTCATCATTCCAGATAAGGGGCCTTAGTAATGTTGTTGGGGAAACGGGCCCAGGAAGGGTCTTTACTCAAGTTCAAATAGACACATAGTGATGGATTTAGATTTAGATGTCAGATCTCCTGTTTTCAACCCTGAGCTTCTCCCAGTCTGATACCCCAGGCTTTTTCCTACAAGATAAAACTTACCAAGGATTCTGGGTATCTTAGCTACTAGACATAAAAATGAAAGAGACACAGCTCACAACACTTGTAAGTATAATGAGATGCTCTTACTTCCAGGTTCACCTCTTGGCAGGTTCTCTGGAACAGGACTCAGTTCTGAGTGTCAGACACAGGCACTGCTATCCACATGCCCCTTGGTTTTATCACAGCACAATTAAGAAAACCAAAATGCAGAGAGATGAAGTCTCCCATGCCCCCAGCCCTAGGTCAGCCTATAGAGCAAACTATGGGAATGTGGAACACCTCCTGGATGAACAATCTGATGATGGACCTGGCTATTAAAGACAACAGCAGCCGTAATGACAACAAACTTGGCTAATCCACCACTTAGGATGCCTTTGGCTGCTCATAAAAACAAACCAACAAACACTCTCAAACAATCTAGGATGTATTACAGAACAGGGAATGCAGAGTTAGAGGCAGTACACGGTGGGCTGATTCAGCAGCTCAGTGGTCCCATCCAGGAGGCAGACTCCCTCCATTCCTGGCGCCTTTTGCAGTGTATTTCCTGAAGCTTGCTCCTTATGGTCTCCAGCGGTGGCAGCATTTTCAAGCCTCAAACCCACATCCAGAGGCAGTGACTTGAGGAGTCCCATATTCAGAACAAGGAGATCTTTCTCAGAAGCCCCTAAACAAATCTCTTCCCTCGATACTGGGTGGAACTTGGTCAAGAACCTGCTCTGAAACCAATCACAGCCAGGAGGACAGGCTCAGCTCATTCATGATTCACTCCCTGGGACTGTGGTTGGAGCCACTTTTCCCTGAGTCCTGTGTGGGTGGGGACCAGAAAGGGGTGAGGAGGAAGACCCCTGACTCAATCAGAGCTCTGCCAGAGGAGCACAGGGGTGGTCAAGATGGAGGGAGACCATCCACAGTATCTGCTACACCTGTTCTGAGCTACAGGCCACCTCTCCCACCAGGACTTCCCTGAATCAGGTGTTTCATCCCTTCCAAGGTGAGGAGAGACTGTTCTGACAGAGCAGGGAGGACCTAGGTTATCTGTGAATGCTTACAGAGGTCTTCATCGGATGTCAATGTTGGCTTCATGTAAAACTTCCTGAAGGCTCTGGGGACCTTAACCTAGAGTCAGTGATGTTCTAGGGGTGGGAATTTAGGTCAGGAGCACTTACAGGGCTAGGCCACCGTGGGCCAAGAGAGAGCTTTGGGTGCAGGGAGACCAGTATTTTAAAGTACTCCTTAAATCATACGTGGACTTTCACTATTGGCCTATGCCCAGGTATGACCATACAGATAGGAAATTGAAGTGAGACACATAAAGAAACATCAGGGTTGGGGTTTTTCTGTTTTTTTGGTTTTTTGTTTTTTTGCTTTTGTTTTGTTTTTTGTTTTGTTTTGTTTTACCCAGCCCATGTTCTATGATAAAATTCAGCCCTGCTAAAATAAAAATAGATTTTTGGATGACTGGGTCATAAGCTTCTTGCTTTTCCTTTTCTTCTTCCTTTTTCTTTTTCTTTGCTTTTGATTTTTAAGAATAATGAACATATTCTCTTTTATCATGGGAAAACAGAATAACTTTTATTTGGGAAAAAAAAAGGTGTTTCACACTTATTTAAAACAGCACAGGAAATCCCCACCTCAAATAAGCAGTCTGATGATTGCTTTTGTAATATTTGAAAATAAACCAACTTTATTGAATTAGTCAATATCAATCAAGACTGGAAAACAACTTTATAACTGGTTCAGATTCATGAAGAAAACATTCAGCAATATCTTCATTAAAAGGCAACTTATATTTATTAAGGCTTGAAAGCAAGTCCTGCTATTTTATCACCACAGTTAAAGGTCTTGAGAAAATCAAGTAACCATCATTTGGAGTGTCTTTATAGAATGAAATGTTTGTTCTTTTATAAGGCATCTTTTGCTAATTAGTTAACCCCCAGCTTCTAGAATGGGACAAACAGGAGGTCAGGAAAGTAAGACAAATTCAAACATCAGCTGGATATTTCATTTTTTAAGCATATGCATAATCAATATTGTGAAATCTCTAACTATACATAAAATATTTTAGATAATTGGATCCTTAAAACTATGTTTTTCCAAAAAACAGATTGCTTTTATAGAAACACTGATTGGCCCAAACCCCAGATGAGGCAATCTTTCATTGTATTTTTGGTTGGTGAGGGGAGCATTGGATCTAATTCCTCAAGTAACATTAAATAAAATTATGCACACTTTGGATCATACCTCATGATGAAAGGAAAGCATCTCGAAACAAAGCTGGGAGAAGAATATTGGCAAAGGTAGAAGAATATGCATTCATGAAGGGGGCACGTTACTTGGTTTGAATGCTAAAAAGCACTGGATAGAAGATAATGGGTCTTGCTTGCAGAAAGGGCTCCAAAGCCAAAGATGTGACATCGGTTCTCCTAACTTCAGAACCAGGATGCTTCACGTGCATACTTTTTTCCCGAATGCTTATGATCCTCTTTAATGGCATGTCAGAAAAATAAGGAAGTGATCCCTTAGCAATCACTGAATGAGTTAATACTTTATCTTTCCAAGGAGAGAGACAGCAACATCTGGATTCACTGCTATATAAATGGTTCCTGGCCACTGGGGATATTGGTGAGTCACGGGAGTACCTACTGGATTCCTGCTGCTTCTAGACCAATTTAATTTTAGACACAGACTCTTTGCTGGTTTCTCACAATGGAAAAGTCTTAATAGACAGACCTGTACCTTCCTCACTCCACCCTTCTTTTAATTCTATTTATCTAGACCTTACTGATTCCTGAGATTCTTAGATATTCAGGGTCTATTCGGGGCTTGATCCATTTTGCAACAATGTGAAGATGCTTGGTGTTGTCTGTCTGCACAATGGCCAGTAGGTACAGGTGCTGTGAAGAGCTTCTGTTATTTCATTTGACAAATGCCAGAAAATGCAGCTCAGGAAACTTCACTCTTGGTGAAGCCTTTTTCTAATGAAAAGACCAAGATCCTTGCTGACCCCATCAGCAGGAGATGTGAACACTGAAGACTGGCATTTCCTGGGAAGCTGAAACCAGTCTGAGATAGTGTGGCCAAATAAAAGTGTGTTTCACTTTTCATAGCCTGTGATTCTGAATTGTCAGGCATGTGGCTTCCTTTATTGGGATATAAAGACATACAATAGAAGGAACTATGCAACTATGCTCTATAACACTCAAGCTTTTATTATCCAGCTCATTGTATAAGGTATTTAAAATCTTACCCAATACCTTCTCTCTGGGCCAACCTGAGAGGTAGCCCCACCTGACAGGTAAATTCAACACAGTTATTCTGAATTTGATTCTTCTTTCTGCCTCTGCTTCTCACTCTGCTATCCCACAAAAATAGAATAAAATAAAATAGTGACATGAAAGTCAAAGGAGAAAAATAAATCCAAAATAAAATAGAATCTTAACCCAAGCACTTTCAAATGCTGCTGAAATGCTTTCTGAGGGATCAATATTCATTCAAGACCAATGATAGGGTGACCTCCTGTCTTAAAACTCTGGAGTCCAAACTGAAAACGTCTAGTACTCCCTGAGTTGGTTCTGGAGACACCTAAGGACCTCATCAGTACTGATGCCTGAAGATGATTTGCCAAAGCCCAAGGAGGCTGGAGGATCTGGAGAAAAATCCATTTTGGAAAACATAATCAGAAGGTTAATATTATTGTTATTTTAAAATATTCTGACAAATCTGGTCATAAGACATTAAAGCTCTCAGCCAATAGACGGTTGTATTATGCGATAATCTACTATTGAAATAAAAAGATATTCCTGAATTAAGTACTCAGAAGTGTTTTCCATCTACAACTCCATCCCCTGTTTTAAATGGTTATAACTGATCATGTCACTGACCCCCTCCACTGGTGCCTTAATATCGTTATTTATGTAAAACTAAGTCAACCGCAGAAGGAACATCTAGAAACAACAATATTGATTTAGTTTGGCTTGTTTGTTTTTAAAGACTGTTTTTAGAGACTTGCCAACGGCTGGATTCTGACTATCAAATCAGTCATTAATATCAGACAACCCCATGGGGGGAGCTGTGCCACCTGGGCGGCCTGTTTTCCCTGTCCCGCTGGCTCTGCTACACCAGTGTGCTTCTAGAACAGCACCACTGTGGGTCTCTGGAGAGTAAGCTGCCTCTTAGGTCATCGTGCTTGTATTGCTAAACTCAGGGAAGGGTTTCTGAGGACAACAAGATTTACACTAATTAAAAGTCCTCTGGGATCATTCAAGACTTCATCTCCCAAGAGGCCAGTTCGGGGCTTTTCCTTACAGTAAAAAAGACTGTTTTCTCACCATTCTCCTTTTTTAAACATGCCTAGGGATTAAGTTCCCAGGGAATCCCTGGAAAGGTTCCTTTAGGGGTGGGAATTAATCAGGTCCTCCTGTCTTTGCAAAGCTCTCAGGCTAATAAAATGCCATACTAAGAACTTTCCTCTTCCTCGGTGGGCTCAAGGGGCTCCTCCTGCTTCCTCCCCTCTGTTCAGATCATCGGGCCACTTGATTTCTTCAGAGATCCCTGGAAGCAGGTTGGCCTAGGGATTGCCAGGGTGAGGATGTGCTGATGTTTCTATGGAAAAGATGGTGCTGCCCTGCTGCCCTGCTGACCTTCCTTGGGGCTTTCTGGCACTGGGAAGCCTCACTCTACCAGTGGGCAGCACAGGTAGGAGAACTGGTGAAGGTGGCTGCCTGTGGCAGGTGGCTTTTCTTGAAGGGCATGCGCTCAGACAACGGGCTGCTGATTAGCTCATTTTTCTTAGCTTCCTCTGCACCTCTGAGCCAGGCAAGCTTTAAAGGAAGTGAAGCTCAAAGAGAATGTCTAAAGAGTGAAATATTAGCTTAAAAAAGTGCCCATTTTCATGTGGCAGGTGAGTCAGATGGCAGGAAAATGAACCCAGATGGGGCATATATATTTCTTCAAGTTCAAACCCTGTGGTTTCACAGTTGGAAAGGCCCCTGGACTTTCTTCTTCTGGTGTTCTGTGATCATGCCACCTCTCTACCTCTCAGCCAGGAGGCCCAGCTGGCTGACCCACATTCAGAAAGAGCTTAAAGAGATTGGAAAGTCAATTTTGGCCAATTCTTGGATTTTTGCTCTAAGATTGGTAGTGACATCACATCAGCAGTTCAAGACTTAATGAGACCACGAGAAAGAAGACCTGTGTGAAAGATTCCCAGGGAACATCGAGCCTTATAGAAGACTTTATCATCACCTACACCCCCCACCCACCCACCTCACATCTGCTTTTTCACAGACCAAAATTCACTTGTGGATCAACGCAGTCAAAACCCAGGCATGTAATCCCCAACAAAACTACCCCTAAGCAAGCAACCCCCCTGGCTGGTAGACCCTGTGGGCCTTTTGGCATCAACACTGCTCCCTCACCCCCTTCCTGGTCATCCCAGGTTTGCAACTGCAAATTCTTCTTCCTCAAAAGGCCTGGACCGCATGAAAACAGAGGTTGGTGTCAGTCAGATGCATAAGGGCATTGCAACGTTCTCAGCACCGCAGCAAACGGAGACGGTCTGAAGTGCCTTTCCAGCCTGGTCTTCCATGCCCCATGTGACCGGAGCGCCAGAAAGCAATGAGGGACTGAAGGTGTGTCTGCCAGGTGCCAAATCCACAGCCTGCCTGTCCTCCATTCATTCCCTCATCGCCTCGCCCCCCCCCCCCCCCCAATGCAATGGCTCTCTTTCTAGTAAGAACTATGATTGCATCTGTCCTTGGCCGTGGAGTTAACCAACAAAGAGGTGGGTGGAAGAGGACACCATGTTCCATGTTCCTAATGGAGCTGAGGAGAGATCTTGATATTGGCAGAGAGGCCAGTGACAGTCCCTCAGGTGGGTTCTCCAACACTGACCTCAAACACACTGAACCCTGACCAGGCCCAAAGGCTGAGAGCTTGATTATTTCTATCATTTCTGCTTGCAGATCCCTGTCCGATCACCTGGGGTCAGTTCTGACCTTCAGAAGAGACAGCAGGCTGGAGTCCCACGAGGCCAGCGAGACATGGCCTACTACAAAAAGATGTTTCCCAAGGCCATGCGCAAGAGGAGTCTGGGAGGCTGGAGTTCCTTTGGGAGAAGCTGAGTCCTTCTGCTGCCAGTGGTGGGGCAAGGTGGCCGAGCTCAGGAGCGGCTGAGGCGCTTGGCGACATCCGCGTAAGCTGACTCGATCTCCTTGTCAGCCGCACAGGTGTTGGTGAACTCATCCCGGGCGTAGGCATTCTTCAGGTACCGCCACAGGCCTGTCATCTCAGCAGGGAAATCGTAGTTGCGGTATTTCTTGGCCACAATCTACAACACAGATGGCATGAAAGCGCGAAACAAATCAGCGAGGGAGACTTAATGGTGTGACCTGTTATGTGTGTGTGTGTGTGTGCAGGGAGGGAGCACCCACTTGCATCAAAATGTTTGCCATGCAAGGTGGCAGTGCTGCCTTCTTTTCATCTTATCTCATCTTATTTATTTCTTAAGTAAATATAATTTGCCCTTTTGACTTAGTCATTCTGCTTTTTCCTTCGGAAATAATATCAAAGATATAGCTACATATCTATGATCATGGGACTAATAGTAAAAAAAAAAAAAAAAAGCAATAGTAAAAAAAATGGCAGAGAACAGAAATGTCCAACAATGCATATGCATACATGGATAAATGTACCATTATCCATAAATACAATGCCATACTGGAGAGCCATTAGAAATGATGCTGCAGAGGAGTTCCTGGGATCTGGATAACCCTTTAAGATGGATCCTTAAGTGTCAAGTGCAGTACAAAACAAATGAGAAATAAATAAAAATTTTACAAAGTGCAGTATAATGCATTTGGAGAAATAGGTGTGGTAACTGAAAGTATCTATACCAATACGTCACCCAGTGGCTATGTCTGATTGGTAAAATTCTACATTGTTGCTCCTCACCCATTTTGTTTTACGTAAGCACCCTTAGTTATAGGAGAGAATCAAAAACACACAAAGTGAGCTAGATGTTGGAATGTACATGCAGGCTCAAAGTATGATGTGGGAGTGAACAAATCATGATTTCTAATCTCTCCTTGGTTTGCCAAATGTGTGGGCTGTGGATGGGCATTCTGGGGAGGTGATGTTTGTACTGAAACGGTAGCAGGGTCTTAAGAGCATGGGCTCCGGATCCCAACGGACTGGATCTGCAATTCTACTCCACTATAACAGCTGTGTGACCTTGGACTAGTTACTTGGCCTCTCTGAGCCCCAATTTCTTTATCTCTAAAATGAAGATAATAATAGAACCTTCATTGGAATAACAGATTAGTTCATACTCATAAAAAGCTTAGAGGAGTGGCTGGCTGCTACTGAGCACTCAAGAAACATTATCTCCTATTATAATTCATTAAGACCCATCTTTTGTCCATTTGCATGCATTCAGAGGTTAGGGTAGGGTGGTCTTCACAGAGGATGACCTGTGTAGTTACATGAGGCCTGGAACTCAGAAAGGCCTGCTCTTGGTTGAATGCTCCACTGTCACCATCTGGAAATTCTAAGTACTTTTTAACGGGGACCCCTTTATTGTCACTGTACACTGGCGTCTGCACATTAGCTGGTCTTGCCTCTAGCCCTCTGGGGCTGGCGTGGGAATAGCAAAGAGTAGCCTCTCTCCTAAAACATTGGCTTCTGACTCCTTTCCTTGCTTTGTTTTTAGAGAGGTCTTCAGACTGCTGGCCCCAGGATCCTCCCACTCAGAGAACTCTGAAGTTCAGCTACTCTGGGCTTTCATCTTCATTTTGGTGCCAGTGATGGTCAGGGTTCCCTGGAAAGCTGTGCTGAGTGAAGGCAACAATGACCTATTGCATGAAAAGCCCAGCCTCATCAGTCTGACCACATTCCCAAGGAGGATTCATTTTCCCCTTCCATTCTCCGGCATCAGTTTGAGTGTTCACTGCAATACTAATATTCTATTCTGAATTACAGTTACTGTTTTAGTGTCTTCTCTCTCTCTCTTCTCTCTTCCCTAGCTGTGAACAGTATAAGGACAGGAGCCCCACCTTCTTCATTTCCATACTGCCTGATAATCACAATAACACTATTTTTTTTGAAGATTTTAAGTATTTATTTGAGAGAGAGAGAGGGAGAGAGAAAGAGAGAGAGAGAGAAGGGCAGAGGGAGAAGCAGACTCTCTGACACGGGGCTGGATTCCAGAATCCTGAGATTATGACTTGAGCTGAAGATGTTTAACCGACTCAGCCACCCAGGTGCCCCTCAATAACGTTTATAAGAATAGTGACACTAGCCAGCATTTAGTTACTATGTGCTCTGCTTTAGGCTCTGTTTTAAGCACTGTGTAAGCTACTTAAATCCCTAACAACTCTATAAGGAAGAATGTATTATATCCCCACTTTACAAATGAGGAAAGTAGGGCAAAGAGAAGTTAAGTAAGTGAAGATTCAATAAATAGCTGTATTGCATCTTTACTGTCTTCAGGTATTCTAAATCAAAGTACATCCAGAGACAAATGAAAGAAACTCACTTAATTTCAAAGACTGAAGATCCTTAGCAATGAGCAGACTAAAGCCACATGAGAGTAAATGGCTTATATAATGTTGCACAGGGAATGAGTTCATTCAACCAGTATCTTTTTAAAAATCATTAATATTTCTTCCAGTTCTTGCTTTTCTTTTTTTATTCCAGTATAGCTGACACACATTAGTTTCAGGTGTACAAGTAGTAATTGGGCAAGTCTGTATGCTCTGCTGTGCTCACCAGTAGTGTCGTTCCCATCTGTCACCCTAGGACCCTATTGCAGTATCATTGACTGTATTCCTTCTGCTGTGCCTGGTATTTCCAGGACAGTCCTTCCTTTCTCTCCATGTGGCCACCCAGCCCCTATGCAAATGAGAAAAGAGCCGCTGGAGTCAGAATCCCTTGTGTGCCAGTCATCCAGCTATTGTTGCTCAGCTGCAAACCACCCTAGTGTTTGTGTCTTTGTGACACTGTAGCGGGTACTCTGCAAATCACACCTGTTTTGCCAGTGAGTCTCTGCTGGGCTCTGCCAAGAGTGGGTACTAAAGAGAGAGAGCAAGCCTGCAAAGCTGGAGGAGGGAGAAGGGAGGCCCCTTTTTGTCCTGGGTATCCTGTGCCCATCCACTAGTGGAATCAGTGCCCTCACCCTGGCTGAGAGGCCAGCACTCAATAGTGATCCCACTGCAGGGGTTGGGTCCCAGCCCCCAGCACCAGCTCAGCAGTGCCCCCTACCCCTTCCAAGGTTCGCTTCTGCAGGGGCCCCTCATCTCAGTTTCCAAGTCTAAATAATTCCAACCTCTAACCTCCTCCGTTTGCCTCCCCTGACCTAAGGGGTTGCGGTGGCCTCGTCAAGGTGGAACCTCCTGGTACATTTTGCCTTCCTAGTTCTTCAGTACTTATAGCTGCTTTCTTTAAATTCTCTCTGTGAAGGCAACCAGTTTGGGGTGGTCACCAAAGAAGCCCTCCCACAATGTTCTGTCCAGCTTAGTGCAACTAATAAGCCAAGGGGATGGGATCTGAGTCCTTGGGAGAGCACTCACCATGAGCAAGTGCCAGTTTGCCAGTTCTCCCATTGCCAGTTCTCCTTGACCTCCCTGTTTACTGCAGGGCTCGAGTTTGCTGGAGAGCCTTTGAGAAGAAGGTATCCTGGCTAACGAGCAAGTCCATGCAGGAGTGGTGGGTCACAGACTGATTACAGTGGTCCCAAATCTCTCCATGCTGGGATTTATTTTCACTTTTAAAGGATGAGAGAGGAGATTTAAAAACAGCAGAAGGACAATTTATGAAGATATATACATATATATATATATATATCTTGTGTTTATGTCTTTGTTCCTGTTTGCTTCAGGGGCTGAAGCAGGTCACTGTGCTAGGCTGGGGTCCCAGTGGCTGCTACAGAAGGCCCGCCATGCCCCTCCCTGCCCGGATCTGCACGCCCGGAGCCTTGGCCACATTGCTCGTTGTTTCCTCACATGTTGGCTTGACTTGGGGAGATGAAGACTAGAAGGGAGCCAGACAGCGAGAGTTCAAACCAGGCTCTCAGGGAAAATGAAGATGAACCTGAATGACAGCCAGGCAAGAGAGGGAGAGAGGGTGAGGGCACAGGAGAGAGCGGGCGCAGATGCGCACATGAATCTCTGACGTTCACAAAAACGTCCATGCTCGTGTTCTGAATTTGCTCTTTCATATGAAAACAGTTAGCTCCCACAGCCCAGATTAGGTTTTGGCATCAGGAGCCAAACTGGAGGCCTGACTTGGCTCCCCCTTCACTCTTTCTGCACATCGGGGATTTGCCAGGTCCCTGGGATCTGATAAGCTGGATCAGCAGAAATCCAAGGAGACAGAAGGCGAGGCCCAGCCCTTGTCCCCTTGCAGGCCGTCCTCCTTCTGATCCCCAGCTTCCCCCAAGTGAACAGCTCACTGAACTCCATCCAAGAACACGGGCGTAGCATGGTTATTTAGGGCTGGGAGGAACTGAAGGGGTGGTAGGATGAAGCCTGGGGCCTTGGAGAATCCATTTGTTTTACCTTATTCGACAAGAAATTCTTGAGTGGGTAGTCGATATATGTTTGAGTGAGACAGAAGAAAGAAGGAGTAAAGGAAGAGAGAAGAAAGAAGCAAGAAGGAATATACTTCCTATCTCTTCATTTACGCATGAGAAAAATGGATTCCAGAAAGAGTCAATGACTCTCCCCAGCTCCTGCTGTTAGTGGGTGGCAGATACAGGACCAGAACGTGGATCTCAAGACTTTCTGAAGCGGGGCTTTGCCATTACATCACACTGACACAGTGTGACTGAACTGGAATCACACCATCCCTCCTGGTGTCACTTATTCTTCAGGAAAAGAGAATACAAGATGTTTCCGGGGGTGTGGTGGGGCATGCAGTAATTAATAATGTCAAAGACATGGAGCTTGGCTGGACTTACAAGTAACCACTGGCTTGGCCCGGAACCCAAAGTGTCTTCATATTGATAGATTGCATTTTCCCAGCCCCTAGTAATGGCACTCGTGATTCTCGCCCCGTCTCCAGCTCTGCCCAAGTCTTGTGGGAACACCAGTGCTTGCACAGCTCAGATTTCACTTCAAGATGGTTGTGTTCTGATTGGAGAGAAGCCCACATTTCTAGCTCAGGATTTCAGCTGGAAAATGATAGGCAGGTATCCAGCTGACAAATGACTAAATCTGATTCTTTCTAGTGAAGGGTGGAAGGGAAATGGTATGATACACAAGCTTGGTGATCAATGGTCAATCAATGAGTATTTATGAAAGGGCCCCCATATATCCACCATCATGCTTGGAGAAGCCACTATCCCCACAGAGTGTATTGTATTACCAAGACATATGATATAAATGAGTATAAAATAAACTATATGGTCCCACTTTGTGTTTCTCTAGGCTGGTGAGGGCCAGGAAAGGATGTTAGAAGATGCATTAGTTTAGAGAATGAACATCAGGGCACACAATTATTGTCTTCAAATGAGGTGAAACAGAACAGCCCTGTTCCATGCTGTTCCAGAAAACGGAGGGAAGCAGGGAGGCTGTTTGGGCTCAACATAAGGAAGGGTGTTTTCAGGAGCACTTGTGGGACTCAGTTAAGCATCCAACTCTTGATTTGGGCACAGGTCAAGATCTCAGGGTTGTGGGATGGAGCCTCACATTGGGCTCTGAGCTGGGCCCGGAGCCTGCTTAAAATTCTCTCATTCCCTCTCTCTCTGCCCCTGCCTGCCCCTGAAAAAAAAAAAAAAAAGGATGGATGTTTTAATAATCAGAGCCATCCAAAATGGTAGGACTGACTTGTTAGGCAGGGAACTCTTCACCATCAGAACCGTGCAGTGAGAACTCTAGGAAGCCTGTCACGGACAGGCAGAAAGTGGTCCCGTTTGGGGTGGGAGATAGTTTTGGATGACCTAGGAATTCCCTTCTTTCCAACTCTTGGATCCTAGGAGTCTTTTAGGACAGGATTGAACTGCATGTCGAAGTTGATCAGTGAGTGAAACCATGGCAAGAAAATGATGTCACTTCTTGTAGCCTCCTGCTCTTCAACCGATAGATAAAGAAGATGATACACGGCTGCCCTAGGGAGTTACTAGAGGGAATGAGAAGGCTTGTATGTGAAGCAACTTCATAGAGATGTGGGGGTGTGGACAGTGAACACCCACAAGGCAGAGACAAGGAAGAAGTACGTTTGTGCACTCTCTCTCTCTCTCTCTCTCTCTCTCTATATATATATATATATATATATACACACACACACATATATATGTATAATTGTATGTATACATATACATCCATCCATGTATACATCCATCCATTTATACATATACATATATATGTGTGTATGTACAACTATACATGCTATGACAATAGCAGCTGCTATGTATTGAGCCTTTATAATATGTCAGGCACTGTTATGCCATATTTACTCTCCCAGCCAAGAAGTAAGAATAAGAAGTAAGTAATATATGCCTGTTTTACTGAAGCTCAGAGAGTCTATACAGCCAGTAAGCAGTAGGGTTCCTGACTGGGTTCCTATTCATGTGACTTCAGAGCCCGGGCTCTGGACCAGCAGGTGGCACTGTCCTTGACTCCTCCACAGGTGACCGGGACCTATGGTGGAGTTGGATATGGCAAGCAACCTGCAGATTGAGCTGTCTTACCTTGACCACATGGAGTTTGGGCAACAGATTGCAGTCAGCCAGAGTCAGCTCATCCCCATCTAGGAATTTGCGCCGGGACCTCTTGTCTTCGTCCCCGTGAGTGTTGGCGTCAATTTCTTCTGGAAGAGGGTTGTTCAGGTAGTCATCCAGTTTCTTCAGTGCCCTGGTCAGGCCTCTCTCAAGGGCTAGCATGAAACAGCAAAAGAAGAATCTTTAGTCAACCTTCCTGCCACTGGAAACAACCAGAGGGTGTTTAGAGTAGCCTATCCTGAATTCTGTCCCCAATGTCACACTGCCAGCTCCCACACACTACAGGATAGCCGGCAGCCATGGATACAGTGCAGCAGAAGAGTGTTAGGGGGCCTGAACAAGCAAACCTTAACCAAACAATAAACACTAGCTAATTTTTTTTTTTTGAAAAAAAGCATGAATGTAGAAATGCAACCATTTGGATATATATCAAAGTTTTAGAGAGCTTATCTGCAGTAGATACAATAATAATACTTGACTTTCATTTTCTATTTTGCTTCTCCATATTTTGCTAATATTCCATAATTAACCCATATAATAATTTTGTAGAAAGAAAGGGCTATTAACTAAGTATGTAAGTGCTTAAAAATCCTAGGACAGAGATATGCACCAGACTTTGTGGAAGCATTAACTATGGAAACACTAACTGACCCAACCTGAGAAGGGAAAGGGACAAAGCTTCCAGGAAGACATGACACAGGAAAGTAAGTTACCCTCTTTGGTGTTGCCCCCTATAGGACTCATGGATCCCAGAAAGGCATATTTCAGTTTAATCTAGAGAAGGTTGTTCTACAAATTAGAGATGTCCAAAATGGAAGGGCCAGTGCACCAGGCAGAGAGCTCCACCAGAAATCTACAAACACAGCTATATGGAAGCCGGTCATGGACACAGCTCAGAGAATGAACATCCAAAGGACAGTAATGCAGTAGAAGACTTTTACAGTCTTGCTCCAATAATTTCCAATCCAATAATTCTTTCAGACACAGGAATAGAACAAAATATTCAAAAGAACAACAGCTAGAAGTCACTGTCACTCAGAACCAATCCATCTGGAATCTCACAGTCCATTCTAGGCACAGAAGCCTGGCCACCCGATCTCCGAGGACAGAGGTGGGGAAGATGGCTGGTTGGAGCCCCAGCCACTGCACCTGTGTCATCGCCCCCTCCCCAAGGCTGTTTTTCCCAGGCTCTGGTGTAGAGCATGACACTGAGGTAATAGGACTCAGTCCAATGTTAATTCCAGCAGATGAAAGAGGGATGCTATGCTGCCCCTGGAGGGAGATCCCAAAGGACTGTACTCTTATTTACTTGATCCCAAATGTGTCTTCTGTTAGCCACTCCTCCCCTAACCCAAGTTTGTTTTTTCATAGAAGGCCTTTGTTTGAGACAATGAAACAGCACCAGCCCAAGATAAATCCATTGAACACTTACTGGAATGTTTGAAAACAGGCTGGAGGTTGGACGTAGTTTCTCAATACTTCCTTCTCCCTAGTGTGGCATTTGAACTTGTACTCCATCATCTGCTTTGTGTTTTTCCAGTTTGGGAGAATAGAGGGAGCAGGGCTGGGAAAAATGCTTGTGTTCCCCTTAGGAATTGTCTAGACTAGGATGGGACTGCAAGCCTCTTCGAGGACAATAGCAGAGGGTGGGTACCAAACAATAGCCATTATGCTCCCCACCCCCAACTGAAGCACTTGTGATCTATATTGGGTTTGTTTGCTTCCTTAAATCCCTCCACCCCTTTCAGTTATGGCGATTATGCCAAAATCTGGATTGTAACGGAGAAAGGAAATATCAAATAGAGTGCCTGTTGAAACCTGACCAACTGATATCAATCCAAGGGAGAGAGACAGATGAAGAGAATGAAATGTTGCAGATTGTAATTCCAAAACGCCTGCTGGAGACCCAAGCAGGCCACTGCATGAAGCTGTGTGCAAGTGCCCCGGTGTGGGAACTATCTTGATATTGGGTAAAAGAGGTCTAGAACAGCAACTGGAGCTCCTTGGGAGGACATTTCTGAATACATTTCAATGATGTCTCCATGAACTCTTGAGGTGGAAGGATAAAGTGTGGTAGTGGGCATGGCTGTTGCCTTATGCCATAACTGCGACATCCAAGTAGGTGTGTGCCAAGGATGTCCTCTGCGTGTCAATGTCATCGCCTGAGTCCAGGTATTTTTGATCAGGAATGTGAAGGGGGCAGTTGGTGGTAATCATGATGGAGAGAGAAGAAGAGGTGAGGCAGCATGGAAGAGATCTCATGGCCTGGAGCTAAGCCTGCCTTAAAATTTTGAGCCTGCCCAGGGTAGATATCACTGTGATGCTCTCAAGTTGAAGCTTCAGTTCCCTTAACCCTATGGGCCCCTTTTAAAGCCTTGAACTTGATTTTTTAAAAATTCCTTATTTGTATTTATTGTATGGGCTTCAGATCCCCCGCTCCCCAGCCAAATCTTGGGAACATCCCTGATCCCAGAACTTATGAAGAAGTGTGACCTTGGGTAAGTTCCTCAACTTCACTGAGTTTCAGTTTTCTTATCTCAACTGTGAGATGAAGATCCCTAATCTTCCTAAGGCCATAGTGAGGACTGATTGGGATCATGCAGGGAAAAGTGCCTCAGACACCTGCTCCATGCTAAGACATCCTTGTGATCACCCTTGCCAGTGCAGGTCCAAATGTGGTGACCATCTGCTCTCTGCCCCTGACCCTATACCCTCAGTCAGTTATATTCCTCAAAATTCCAAGGTGCAGCAGAGAAGGAGAGATTCTCAGAAGCTCCAGTTCTGAGGCCCAGTCTCTGGAGAAGACAATCAACAGCCCAGAGCTTGACTTCCCTTCTTGATTTAATGTACAGGCACACTCCATCGGGATCCTTCTTGGTGACAAGCTGTGTGAGAGTCATGGCCAGAGGGACACAGACAATGTGTCTCTGCTAACACACTGCCATTATTATGGAATAACAGATGCCAGCACCAATATATTCTCTGCCAGTTCTTTTCCCTCCTATCTGCCAACTTCTTCCTCTGACCCTGGCTCAATCTGGCATCCATAGAATTTAATTCTCTCTTTTGGCTCATAGCACCCAGGTCATGAAGCCACTGGTGGTGATACTTTCTGTTCTGGTAAGAGTGAGGGGATGTGAAAGAAACCAGAGTGACAAGTAGATGTTAATTCTATCAGTGCTCACATTTGAAACCCTCCCTCCCAAAGACTTCCTCTGAGTAGCAGGATGGGGTAACCCTCGGACCACAGCAAGCCTGGGGCCAGGGGACCCTGAGACCCAGGAGCAGTAACATCCCAGGCACTTGACAGATACCCTGTCCTTTGATTGCTTTCTACCCCACTGCACCCGCCCTTTCCAGAAAGATTTATTCTGTACCACACACAAACGCGCTAGGTAAAATATGTGATGAGGAAACAAGGGGAATAGTTCATAAATATTCTCAGCCATATGCAAACAATCTCAAATTTATTTTTCTCCTTTTTAAGGAGGAAAAAAAATCCACCCATTCCATGATCACTTCCAGATTCATTGAGGTTGATATTACATAAGAACCAATATTGTTTTCTCGTCGTAGAGAAATAATGACTTGGAAACGGCAATTTGAGCTAAGAAAATAATATACTCTTACCAGGGCATGGAGGCTGAATGAGGACCAGGGAGCCAAGACTCTAGCTCAGCCTCCAACTAGCTCTTGCAAGCACAGCTCAACCCTGCTTTGCTGGCATGCTTTGTGCAGCAGGGGTATCAGCAAGCAGCCACGCAGACTTTTTGGGGCTCCAAATTCACTTAGGGTGGAACACATGTCAAAGGTACTCTTTGAAGGGACAGGAGCTGCTCTGTGGGCCCAGGGTCCTATATTCTCAGCTCCTCACGTGTGTTTTCTCTCTGGCATGTGAACTTGCAGAGAGATAAGAGCCAGGGAGCCACCTCTGACTGCCGGCTGCAGCCCAGACAGGCGTCTGTTCAGCTCTCCCATGGAGAAGACGATCGGGGCTATTGGGAGCTGGCCCCAGGCCGAGGACCCTCCGTCCCACGGTGCCTCTCTCATGGCTCTGATCCAGCACCAGCAAGAAAGACAGTAACTGAATTTCTGAAGTAAGACCAGGAATGTTTACACAACCTATCATTTAAATAGACAGTGAAGCTATGTTGATGGGAATTATTATTCATATCCATTTAACAGATAAAGAAATTGAGTCTTAGACTTCCCCAAGGCACACATGCATGTGCAAGCAAACTGGGGCCAGAGGCACACTGAAATTATACCTTGTTTGGTTTTTAACTACTGTTGTCTTCCTTACGAGCCCCAACCCCTGGGTAATGGGAGAATAACAATTTTATTTTAGTCCGTTCTGAATTACAATCCAGTCTGATGTAATAAATAGTCCCTCTAGAGAATTCTCAGGTTTGTTTGTTTTTTTGTTTGTTTGTTTGTTTTGCATGAAAATGCTCCTTTTCTCAGAAAGTCTCCATCTCCTCTGTCTTTCCTCGATAAGTAAAATGAAGGCAAGGGGACTGTTGTGAGCTCATGGCCTTGGGGAGATAGGGGTCCTGGGATCTAGCAGGTGGAGGCTTTGGGAAGCTACCACAGGTCCTGTGTCTCTTTGTGTTTACTTTTTTTTTTAAGATTTTATTTATTTATTCATGAGAGATACACAGAGAGAGAGGCAGAGACATATGCAGAGGGAGAAGCAGGCTCCATGCAGGGAGCCCGATATGTGACTCGAACCCGGGACTCCAGGATCACGCCCTGAGCCGAAGGCAGACTCTTTAACCACTGAGCCATCCAGGTGTCCCAGTTACTTTTTTCTCTTTTTTTACTTTTTTTTTTTTTTTTTTTTACTTTTTTCTTAATGAAACCTCCACTTTCTTCCAGAGTAAGCACAGGGATGTTGATGGTAGGATAGTGGTCAGAGGTTGGCTGTTTGGTTCCCTCCAAAGCCCTGGAAGGATTCCCAAGCAAAATGCCACATAGAGCTTTCTAGATGCATCTCTAGTTGCCTGACCCTTCTACCTGTCTCTTCTCCTTCATCCCCAAATCCTATGGTCCAGGAAGGGTACACTTTCCTTTACATTTTCCTATGTCAAATGGTCCATCAACCACTGAACAGCAAGCTTCCCTGGCCCACTGCATGGACTGAACGGTCATTTCTTCTCTGTGATCTGAGGCTTCTCGGTATGGTTCCTGATGTGCTAAAACTGAGAGATAAAGAGATTTAGAGCATTTTAAGACGATAGCTTGGCTTGTAAGGCTACTGTCTTGTTGAAAATGCTATTTTGAATCAGCAGCTAAATATTGATTACTTTTTTCTTTCTATCTTAGAATTCCTTCTATAGAATTCTTATCTGTCATGGGGCCAATGGATGCTCAGGGCAGATTAGAATCTTGTACTCAAGAAAGACAAAGAGAAAAGTACTAGCCCTATTATCCAAGTAAGGAGGAAAACCAGTATTTAAAAACAGGACTGCTGGATTCCAAAACTTAAATTTCTTTCACTCTGGGTGCCAAGGACCAACCCATGGCTCTT
Organism: Vulpes vulpes; assembly: GCF_048418805.1. Classification (NCBI taxonomy): domain Eukaryota; kingdom Metazoa; phylum Chordata; class Mammalia; order Carnivora; family Canidae; genus Vulpes; species Vulpes vulpes. The sequence continues at coordinate 143,018,031 of NC_132780.1, forward strand.
TGGGAGTCCACTCAGCCTTCCATCTTCCTTTCATGCTGCAGACTTTTCTCATAAGCCCTTATTTACCTAACAAGAGTGTGACTATTAGGACACCACTCCTTATGCCTTAACTTCTAGTGAATTTGATAAAATACTTGTGTTCTTCTGTTAATGGCCTGATTTTAGCTGGAATTCTTGGTGCTCCTCTCAGTGACTATCATTGGGTCTAGAAGGAGTTATTTCTAAGGAGAGAGCCTACCAGGACCCTTAACATCATTTCTCAGCAACAAATACTAACTTAGCCTGTATACAAGGCCAATGGTGTCACATCATCTGTGCAAGCAGAACATCTTGGTGAAAAGAAAGAAATTCATATGAGTTTTTCTTATGAAGATGTAAGTATCTAGATAATGAGAAATACCTGGAGGACTGGATGAAGTTTTTCCTTTTCATCTCTTTCGAGATCATGTCAATATAACAAAAAAAGCATAGCTGTGGTTTGAGGGAGACCACAAAGGAGATTTCTCTGGCCATCGTGTATTCTTGGACAGAAAATAGAAAGATGGCCATGCCTTGTTGACATTTGATAGTTTTAAACACGAATGATAATGTGATGGGAACAAAAGAAAATCAAATAGTAAGAATGTAATATCATCTCTATCTCACCTTTCTGGAAGAAAAAGCCTTTCTTCTGAAACAGGGAGGTCATATTGCTTTACACAAGATGCCCAAGGGCCAAAGATCCAGGAAAGAGGAAGAGGTTGGAGAAGCAGTAAGGCTCAGGAGAGTTACAGGGGTGGGAGAAGAGGAGGTGCCGGTCAGGTGGGCAGGAACATAAATGTTGTCATAAAGAGGACAATTTTAAGGAGAGACAGAGATGTTCTGGGGTGGGGGTCAGGTGAGGTTGGAACATTTGGCTTTGTGCTGGGCAGTGTGGTTCCCTCCTCAGTAAGAATCCCTCCATAAAGATCTACATTCATCTTTCAAGTTTAGGGAATTGGAGTCACATGGCTTTTCTCTGTTGCGAAAGCCCTTAAAGATAGAAAACATAGCCCAGCGATAGTTGAGTTACATTAATATGAATGACCACATAAAGGCAAAATTATAAGCAGGTGGGAACTGGGGTTCATACCCTCTGACCCACAGTGACCCTTCTACAACACAAAACAGGTAAGGCATAGCTGAGCCGCATGGTCATTTTATCTCTCAAAGCGTTATCAATGCCCAGTCCTTCAACCACAGAGGCAAAAATGGCAGCAGGATTGCACAAGATGGGAACTAAATTTTGTTTCAGGTTTAGTGAGCCCTACTTTCCTGTGCCTGGGCCCTTGGGGTATGTTCACATGTCACAGCTATCAACAGGGAAGGGACGGAGAGATCCTGAGTTGGGGTGTCATATAGCCCTGCACTAGGCTTCCCTGAGAGGTCTTGTGACCACAGCCACAGGGTGGTACGTCCACTTTGCTTTTCAAAAGATCTGAGTTTGAATCCTGCACGGTTCTGGTTGTTGACAGGCTGCTTCTAAGCATCTTCTACAGACTCTGGTGCATAGAGGGACTTAACAAAACTTAGCTATGACTATTACAGCTGTAGAGCTTCAGTTTATAAGAGGATGTGAAAGAAGGAGAGACTGAAGCCAGGTGTCTGAAGTGAAGCTTATTTGAGCATCCAGGAACTTCCCAGGTGCAAGGGGAATCCTGGCCAGCTTGGAGGATGGAGCTCACACTTGCATTTCCAATGTGTCTGCAATCCCAAGTTGCCTGGAATCATCTCTTTTGGATCTGGCTTTGCTCTCTCCAGGCTACAGGAATGAGTCAAACTTTCTTGGTCTGATAGTTTGGAGAACTCATGTCCACCTTTGGCATGAGACCAAGAACCCTAGACTTGGCCCCATAGCCAGAGAGGAGGATATCAAATTGGCTCTAGCTGTGAAAGACCCAGGAGTTCCCATGTGGGAAGCCATTCCCAGGCCTTCATTTCTAGGTACTGGTGAAAACAGGAAAGGTTGGGAAGACAAAACAGTGGTTTATGAGAAAGGAAAATGCAATGGCAACTTCAACAGATTCCCTACTGGTCCCTCTTGCAGCATCAGCTGAGCTCAAGAGGAGTCTGTAGCTCCTGCTGCCATGGGTATTATTTGTTTGTTCTAGAAAAGATTTCAGCCTTGAATGGGAGGGTGAATTAAATGACAAACTCCCATAGTTCTTTCCAGTAAGGGGTCAGTAAATGATTCTTTAGTCCCAAGGCAGGATTCAGGTCTTACAACTAAGGTGGACTGGGATACAGGACATTGTTGGAAGCCCCCTACCCACCCCCCTTTGGTGGAGAGATCACCAAGTGAATGGATATATATTTCTTTGAGATATTTCTAAGGTAGCCAGGGCTCTCTCCTTGAAGAAGAGACAGGTCCTCTCAAGAGCTTCTTCCTCAAGCCCTATAGCAGATCCTTGAGAAGAATCATCTTTTTTTATACAATTCCACAAATCTACCTGATATTTGCCCCATATTTAGATGTATGACTCCCAACAACAAACTACATATGTGTGTGTGTGTATATATATATATTTGTGTCTTTGGCAATCATTTGGCTGTGTTTAAATACCAGCATGGTAAAGAATTTAGGACAACCTTGGCATGGCTTTCATAAGATTTTTTTTTTAAGTATGAAGAAGGGACATATGCATAACGTAGACACTTCCCGATTCAGATAATTTTCTAAATCTAAAAGCCACCACGAATTTGAAAAGAAAGATGATCATGTATGTCTTCAAACTTAGGTCTCCTTCGGTGTACACTGTCTGTACCCTGTAAACTCCCCCAGGGATCGCTTATCAACAGGAAGAGAGAGAGCGGGAGGAAGACTGACTGAGAAGGAGCCAGTGGAAAGAGGAAGCAGCAGAAACTCGCTGGGGAGGGTGTAGCTCAGCTGGAGCGACCCGCCGAGAGCTGTTCCCGTTGGGGAGCCCTGCCCAGGCTCCAGCCGCGGGGCGGTGGCGACCCCTCCTGGCCTGTCCTTACCCGACGGAAACCGCATCTTCCACAGCCAACGTGTGTAACATGTATGTGTGTTTTCTATTAGGCTTTCCAGAAACTCATAAATGGCTGTAAAAACCATTGTGCTAATAGAAGGAGAGACATAAATGCTGACTGGAGCTATTAATGCTGGTTGTAGTTTATGTAGCAGACTGAATCGGGCTGAAAACTTGAGATTTTTATGGTTACTTTGTAACAGGTTATTTTTAAGTATCAGGCCATAGATTAGGCTCAGTCCTCATGTTCAAAGACTCAGGATGTCAAGGGAGATACTTTCTTGGTCTTCTGTCCAGTGTTTGGACCTAGAGACTTTCTTCCTCAACGCTCCCTCCCTCCAAGCACTCAGGCTACAGTGAGTTAGTCACTGGGATGCCTGGGTGGCTCAGTGGTTGGGCAAGAGTCTGCCTTCGGCTCAGGGCCTGATCCCAGGGTCCTGCGATCGAGTCCCGCATCAGGCTCTCCGCAGGGAGCCTGCTTCTCCCTCTGCCTCTGTTTCTGCCCCTCTCTCCATGTGTCTCTCATGAATAAATAAATAAATAAATAAATAAATAAATAAATAAACAAACAAACAAACTGAGTTGGTCACATTTTATCCTACTCATCTTCAAATGCCTACATCTTTTATATAAGAGCCATTAACAAATTTAAAAACTGCCACCCGGCCACCACAGCTCTACATTTAAATAATTACCAGTTTCCAACATTCTGACTATACTGTAAACTCTCCCCTGGCTGCCCATTCTTTCTTTTAACTCATTTCTCTCCAGTGCCCACTGTGGGTGGGCCAGGTTCGGTGCCCCTCGCCTCCCATGGCTATTGTGTCAGGGCTCCCCAAGTGAGGCTGGGATTGTGTGGTGCATTTGGGAAACACACATGGTTTATGGACTGATTTGATCACAGTTTCCTAAATGACCTCCCTACTCTTGTTTAAAAACTCAGCACCACATACATTTTAAATAATGGATTATTTAAATGTATCACGTGTACAGGTCAGGTGCACAGACTATGGGACCAGGTGCCTGAGTGGGGTTCCTGGCTCAGACACTTACTAGCTTGGGCGGGCTGCTTAACATCTTGTGCCTCAGTTTCCTCTTCTGCAAAACGGAGATCCTAACAAAGCACACCTTGTAGGGTTGCCTGCAACGACTGATGCCCCTCTAGGAGGTTTAGAACTACAGCCACCATGCAGTGAGTGGCTCTTAGGTGCAAGGTGTGATATGCTTGATGTATAAAAAAATCAAGCATACAAAAAGCTAGTAAATTCTTAGAGTTACCAGAAAAAAAGTTTGCTTGATAAACATTGTGCTTCCCTCACCCTCTACCTTGAGGAAGTCACCCCAGATGAGTTATGCAGCATTTTCTGGAGTACTCAGCTGGTCCTTTCACTCTGAGTCGGCTGTTGTAACCACAGTCTCCCCAGAGTGAGCTTTGTGTCTCATAGTCATGCAAGGGGCAAACTTAGAGGGTAAGTTCTGCAGGAGTTGGGGGCGAGTGATACTTTTACAGAATTCCCCTGATACGCCAAAATTATACCCTCCACCACCCCTCCTTGCTCAGAGCAGCCCTCCAGCTGCCCGCACTTGCCTCCACAAGGATTACAGTCTCAGGGGAGAAGCTATGCACCAGGTGTTTTAGTTGCATGGCTTTTACTACATGAGTCATGCATCTTCTAAAGTTTGAAGTCAGAGTGTTGCAGAATACATGTGCAATTTTATCCTTCCATTTCTTTTTTTTTTAAGATTTATTTATTTGAAAGACAGAGAGCAGGTGGGGGGAGTGACAGAGGGAGAGAATCTCGAGCAGACACCCCCCTGAGCGCAGAGCCCTACATGGGGCTTGATCCTGGGACCCAGAGACCATGACCTGAGCTGAAACCAGGAGTCGGATACTCCACCAACTGAGTCACCCAGGAGCCCCTATACTTCTATTTCTTAAAAATCTAAGTGGGGTAATGATTCAGATTTGGTCAACCCCAAAGGAGAATTTGAAATACTATTTTGGCATGGCTAGATCAGATATTTTCACTGCAGCTTTTTTAAGTCACCTGAAGTTGAAAGTGAATTATATGCAAAAATTCACTCTCACCTTCTTTGTTATTTAAAGAACCCAGATTTTTTCAGAGTGGTAATGTGCCCTGGCAAAAATATTTATCTTCTCAGACTTTCACTAGAGAAGGCCAAATGACCAAGTTATGACCAACGAGATAAAAGTGGAATTTTATGGATGGACCTCTGGGAGAGAAAAGCTGCCCTTGCCTGGAGCTCAGACATAATGTCTGGAAGTGGAGTATCTTGTGACATGAGGATGAAAGTCACACATTAAAGATAGACAATTTATGCTCTAAGGATCTAGATCCATGACTTCTTTGAGCAACTACAACTGCCTGGACCTCTCTACTCTCTGGACTTCTTTTTATGTGAGAAAAGCAAACTCCTATTAAGAAGTAAACATTTATAAAGAGTGCTTAGAGCAGGGCATGGCACATAGTAAAATGCTCTATAGGTTTTCGCTAAGTAAAATAAATCAAATATTTGGTTTAGCGTCTGTAATCAGGTTTCTATTATATGCAGCGAAACACAATCTTTGCCAATTCACATAGATATTGTCAATATTTCTTTATTACATTATTATTCTAGCACCTTGTGCAGTGCCTGGTACTGAATAAGTATTTGTTGAAAGAATGAGCTATTCAGTAGGGTTTGAGGAAAGGTGAGGGCCCCTAAAATGTAATTCTATATGTCTCTACATGCTTATGCAACTGGCTTTATCTCATTAGAGGTCCTACAATGGTTTCCTTTCTTTGTGTAATGATAGCACTTGGTCTGTCGGGAATGGTTGAAGGGAATTCATTTGTTTGGCTTGGCATGCCCTCCTGGGGGTTCATCAGAGCCAAAGGAGTATAGGTCACCACCAACATGCTCCTCTCTGCCAGGTGACACAAGTAGGACCAAAGCCGGGGTCCTGGACGTGGGCAAAGTGTTGAGCAAAACCTGTCTTTGAGGTCCTCCAAACAGATGCAAAATACGGGTAATTGTCATTGCAAACATCAATGGGCAAGTGACGATCAGAGTCAGAGAGCCATACAGATGAATCACGTGGTTCGACCCTCTTCTCCAGAATATTTAGGAATGGAAGGGGTTCGAGACATGAGCAGAGAGAAATGTATTTCTTACTGTGACCCAGATCATTAAATGGTTCTTCGACCAGGGATATCTAGAAGAATAATCTGACCTCTGACCTCTAGCTGGAAGAACACAGGAATTTAGTCTCCTGTGTTTCCTCTTCTGACTCTTGGTGAAGTTTCACCTTTAACCCCAAGTACAATGTTCCTTGAATGTATTTTATAAAAAAAAAATAAGGATGACAAGAAAAATACCACTTAAGCAAACACCATCACCGCCTCCACCAACCGATGGTCTTCATGAGGTAACTGTTCAGATTGTTCTTATTGATGGTTTTAAATGTGGTACTTCCTCTTTTTTTTTTCCACCATGAGGCTCCACATAATACAACACAGGTTATGAAAGCACTATATGGTCTCAGCTGAGAGACGGTGCTAGTCATAGAACATAATGAAGTGGAGGCTGGGAAGTTTCAAAGGTAGTCAAGAGAGTAGAGGGTGGGTGATATGGGACAGGCTTTAAGGTGAGGCTAGAACAGGAGGCAGGTGGAGGAAATGGCATTAACGCTGAAGAGGCAGGCCAGGCCCTTTTACCAACCTTTTTTTTGGGGGGCGGGGAATGAGCAGATAGCATAGGCATGTCTTGAAGTATTTGGGAGCTGGTTCATTCATTCAGTTCCTAAATGTTTATTGGGACCTGCTCTGGGCCAGATGTGGAGCTGGGCTCTTGAGAGTGCCTTCATTGGGACTGCTGCCCAGAACTCTACTTCTCAAAGCTCCCTCCTCAACCAGCAGCATCGAATGATCTGGGATCCCTCAGGACCCACCTCAGACCCACTGCATCGATATCTGCATTTTTAACAAAAGCCTGGGGGACTCAAATGTGCATTCAAGTTATAAAATGATCTGAATGACATGGCAAACAAAATGAAGTGCTACTTGACATATTTAAGCCCTAAATAGGTGTCTCTTTAGTTAATCTAGCTAATGCACTCAGGCTAAACTCATGAATGGGCTTGAAGTGGCATGGGGTACCCTCCAGAAAGACAGCTCTAGTGCAGATTTTTAAAGAAGGTTAGGAGTTTTAAAGTCAAAGTTATGTGTCATAACTTTTTTTCCCCAACAAATTATTCTAAATAGCTGATAAATTCATCATATCAGACTGGACTGAGCCTCTGGTTTCAATTCCCGTGTTTCTGCATCACTTAGTCAATGGCAAAGGAATTTAAAAGCTGAGAAATGCCTGATTTGTCACATCATGGCTCCCTCATGTCTTTGGGGCAATTGCTCCATGCCCCGACTTCTGCTGTGCAAAATGGAGAGAACATTATCCAACCTGCCTGGACAAGACAGTGACGAATTTGACAAAGAGAGTTTATAATTGAGGTGTTTTGAAGTTTTCAATAGAAGGTTCAAGTCACCGCCTAGACTTCGTATTTTGTCATTCCCCCAAGTGGGGAAACCCATCCTACATGCTCATTTACCCAGAGCCATTCTCCAGTGAGAGTCAACAGAGAAGAGAGAATTTTCCCTCAGAGCTCTATGCTAATTACAGATGAGAGGTTCTAAGTGCAGACATCGCATCACCAACTGTAATACTCCTGACCCACACGTGCATGACGAAGTGTAGACAGGTTCACACACACACTACTGCACTTCTGTGGTCCTAACACCATTATGCTTCATAGTGAAGCTGTGAGACCCATGTCATGTGTCATCACTGAAACAACGGTACTTGCAAGCCCGTGTTTTCAGATGAATTGATACATGCCATTTACTTAAGGAGGTACTTACTGGCCTCTGCTGGTGCCTGGAAATACCAGAACACACAGGAGCTGTGTGTGTGTGTGTGCGCGTGCGTGTGCACGCGTGTGGGGAGAGACAGAGAGAGACACACTTAGCTCCCACGTGTAGACTGCACAAAGACAAGAGGTGTCGGTTGCACAGGATGAGGTAACGGTAGCCAGAGGTGAAAGAGGATTTAACTAGTGTTCAAATTAGTCATTTAATGTTCCTTTATTCCCCAGGCCTTGATCTGAGGCCAGGCCAGGCCAGGCAAACTGGTTCTGGTCAGACGGCGGGAAATTCCACCACATGGAATGGTGCTGGTGGTCTCCGCTCCACTCCAGCCGGGGAGCCCACACAGCGAACGCCGGCTCCTTCCACTAATGAATGCGCCCACCCACGCTGGACCTTCCCCCTCATCGCCTCCCCCTTGCTCCCCGTCCTCATGCCATGCCACCACCAACCGCCCTCCAAAGATTCGGTTCAGAAGCAACATTTGTTAGATTATAAATTGCCGGCATCCGCCTCAATAATGAACCAAATCAAAGACCCTGTGGAGGAATCCCCTGGGCAACTCCTGGGAGGTGCCAGAAGGAAATACTCACTCCTGGCCCTCGGTCTTGCGCCCAGCTTCAAGGACCTGCCGCCTTGGGGGGGGGGGCACCTCTACGCAGGACTTGCCAAGCCTGGGACGTGGGTCCCACTGAGCCCAGGCTATTTGTTTTTCCTTGTAAGAAGGCTAATCAAAGCAAAGCTTAACCCAACAAACAAACAAACAAAATATCCCGAGTTGGCTATTTGCACACAGGGGTGGCCCAGGAAGGCAGCCTGAAGGGTTCCTTTATGACCAGAGGCGTTTTTGAAACGAGACAGCAATGGCTGCTTTATGAGGAAGTGGCAAGACAGTCACCTCGTTATCCTCACCACTGTGGTGGTCCGGGGACCACCCAGGAGCCTCCACCATGATAACAGCCTGGGCTGAGGACTTCGTCCAGGGAACCAGTTGTCCTGAGTGGGGACACAGCTGTCTTTCTCCGAAGAACGGGTCGGTGTGTCTGAGAGGATAGACCTGGAACCCCACTGCCCCCTTGCTGGCTTGTGTTTCTCAGCAGAGTCATTACAACTCACATTCCTACCTTTTTCATATTCCCTTAGCTCCCTCAGAGCATGAGGCTGAATGGGAGGCGGGCCGTGCCCACCCCCCTGGAAGGGCCACGGCCTCCAGACTGGGCCCACCCTGACGTGGGGCTGAGGGCTGGGAGGGAGGAAGAGGAGGAGGAAATCACCACCTTGTGATTGAAGTGGCTGGAAATAATAAACATACACTCTCTTTTCAACATGGCTTGCCACATCCTGGGGAGTCTGGAAAAACGCTCCACCTCACGCCTCCCCACCCTCACCCCCAACAGCAGTTGGCTTTCAGGATGCTTTGGGAGAAATCCTGGGGCTGAGATAGGAAGGGGCTTGTTAGTTCTAAGCTAACAGAACAGCCCTCCCCGGCTGCTTTTGAATCCTTTCATACACTTTCCTATTTTAGGGCAAGGAAGTTGAAAAAACTAAAGACTGGAGGTAGTGGGAGGGGAAGGGGGTGGAGAGAGAAGCATTGAGGGCAGCTAGTTAGTTAGCGGGTAGCCAACGAGCTCTCTGGAGGATCCCTCCGGCCTGCTGGACATGCCCCATCCTGGGTGTGGGGGACAGATAATGGAAGACAGGTTTGAGCCCCCAAGGGGAGACCTGGCCTCTTCTTCAACCCCTGGCCAAGGCTTGGGCATAAGTGGGTTCTCCTTTGCAGAGGATGCTTGAACATCCCCAGGCCTCCTCGATCATTAGCCTCTTCTAGGCTGATTCCTCCAACTGCCAGAAGAGGGCAGCACATGCCGCCATATGACAGCAAGAGCTGAGCCACCCAGGCCGGAGGGTGGACACCAGGCAATTTGGGGGAGGATTTGTGAAATTAGCAGTAGCAAAGCAGCAACAGCTATTGCATATTGTGTGCCTACAGTGTGCCAGGAACTTTCCTCAGGGCTTTACTGCATTAATTCATTTTATTGACATGACAACTCTACAAGAAAGAACAGTATTATAATCTCCCGTTACAAAGGGAGAGTCTGAGAGGTAGAGAAATGAAAAGAACTTCCTATTATAGTCGGAGCCTGCCTGAGACAGAGGTCAACAAATTATAGTCTAAGGACCAAATGCAGCCCACTGTGTATTTTTGCACTCAGGATGGTTTTTACATTTTGGGATGGCTGGAAAAATTGAAAAGAAGAATAACATTTCATGACCCCTGGAAATGATGAGAAATTCAATTGTCATGTGTCCATAAGTGAAGCTGTATGTATCAGAACACAGCCACAGTCACTTGTTCACATGTTGCCGTGGCTGCTTTATCATTCCAATAGCAAAGTTGGGCAGTTGTGACAGCCTAGGTAGCCCAAAAAGTCTGAAATAATTATCATCTGACCCTTTACAGGAAATATTTGGGGGCATCTGAATGGCTCAATTGATTAAGTGTCTGACTTTGGCTCAGATCATGGTCTCGGGGTCCTGGGATGGAGCCCCATATCGAGCCTCCCACTCCCATGGAGCCCTACATTGAGCCTTCACAGGCTCTGTGCTCAGTGAGGAGTCTGCTTGTCCCTCTCTCAATGCTCCTCCCCCTGCCCACACACACTCTCTCTCTCCCTCATATAAATAAATAAAATCTTGAAAGAAAGAATGCAAGAAAAGAAAAAAAGAAAGAAAGAAAATGTTTGCTGATCCTGAACCTAAAAGAGAAGTTCTACCTGTTTCCAGACACAAGAAACAGGGACACAACAGACACTCAGCAGATATGGAGTTAGGACAGCTAGCCTAGAGGGATCTGGAAGTAATACTGACCTCAATTCACTTTCTTTCCAAAGGTGTAGTTCAAGGTCAAGCCTAAGGAGGATCTGACGCTCCACTGCAGAGCCTCTAGGAAGTTATAGAATGTTCCATTTGGGAAAGCTTATGAGAATAATCTACTTTTCATATTTCATTTTTTCACACTTGACCATCTCTGAAATCAGAATCTTTTTTACAATCAAAATGTTATAGTTTAAATGAAAGGGTTTTTGTTTATTTGAAGGCATATTTTGTTTCTTACTGGTAGTTAAAATAATAAGGTCTCATCTAAGATGGTACCTCGGATCCAGCAGTTCTTATCTTCAAAGGTCCAGCCCTTTCCAATGCCCTTCCAATGATGGGACACTCACTTTTGTTGGCAGCCCATTCTACAGATTGAGTTGTAAACTTCTTAATACTGGGATGAAGCCTGTGAGCCTCAACCCCCATACATCAAATGATGGTCTTGTTTAATCAGAGATTTTATTAAAAGGGAGCAAGGGGTATGGCTAGGAAGCAGGTAGTTGGCAATGGGGCAGGGAGCACACACAGAACAGGCTGCAGGAGGAGCCGGTCTCTTGGTGCTATCAGCCAGCCAGCCAGGCTGCAAGGACATGAGCTTGTGTGGACACAAACCACTGGGAATCTGGCAGAGAAAGAAAGATTGCCAGTGCTACAGATAAATTCTTTTTCCACTAGCATCAGGCAGGAGCATGGCCAATCCAGAGGCTATGGCCAACCTTTTAGAAAAAGAGAAGACAGGACAACTTGAAGATTCAGGCCTGACCAGAGGAAGGAGCAAGGAAAGCAAGTGCATTTGGCTTGATCATGCTACCATTCATGAGGGCTCTGGGGGAAGATGAAAGGAAGAGAAAGAGGCAGGATGGGAGTAACTGATATGATAATATCTGGAGTGTAATCCTTCAGTCACATTTTCATTTTCATCTAGTGGGAATGATCATCCCAAGGATGAGATGAGCTGGCTGAGGTTTCTAGAACATTCCAAGAGTCCTCTTTCTGATAGGTGGCTATGATCGCTCATTTTCTCAGAATAAATCCAGAAGGGCCACTGCTTGCTTCCAGGTCTCAGGAAGCGAAGCCGCTGATGCGAGCCTCAGGAAGGAGGAAACCTCTGCCCTCATTTGTAAACACCAGCACGATTGCTCAGAGACCTTCAAGGCTAACAGCAACTCCTGTGTTTCAGCAAAGGATCTGAGGCCAGGAGATGGTAGGAGCTGTGATATACTCTCCTTTTGTTCATGGTGGCAGCTAGGTTTGGCTTTGGGTTGGGGAGAAGAGGAAGCAGAGGGCTAAGCCCCAACCAGGTGCTTTTCATTTGGGGACATGTGTCCTGGATTTTCTGGGACAGTACCAATTTCTTATAATTTGATTCTTTTCAATGAAGGCAATTTGTTAGACATCTGATCTTCAGCGCAGAAAATACGGCTACTACACTTCGAACTAAGGAGGGGCAAAAGCTAGAGACAACTCAGTCTCTGGTATGGGACCTTACTCTAAACACACAGCACTGCGTCTAGCATACCACAGGCAGCCACGGAAGGCTTTTAAGACTTTACTTAGGAGGTCAGAAGTATTGTATTAGGACAAAGACTTCAGGAAGAGTATGGTAGGAGAGTATAGTGCCTTCTATAAGCAGAAAGGGGCACATCTTTGCAAACACAGGAGCATGAGAGTCGTGATAAAAACAGACAGGCATGGGCAGGCTGATCCGAGTCCAGCAATGACTTGGTGACAAGGCCAGAAGCTGCAGGGGGCTCTTATGGCCCTTCAGGTACATGGAGAAAAAAAAGAAGAAAATGCATTTCTGGGGGAAAGAGGGCCCAAGTGAAGACCAGTAGGATGGGGAGAGGGGCAGGGTGCCTGCAGGAGAAAGATGGCAGAAATCAAAGGAGCGGGAAGGCAGCGGATGATCAGAAGGGAAATCCCACAACACATAGGCCAAAGCAAAGAAGCAGGTCCCCCACACCAGGACTCCAGCCCCCAGATCGATAACGTTCCCTATACTTTTGGGAGGTTGGTATGTTTTTGTCTTACAGGGAGAACCAACTGTAGCTGACCAGGAGGTCGCTCCTGGCTCTGTGTGCTAGAAGGTTTAGCATCCAATTTGTGGCCTGCGTCTACGTGCAGCATCAGGGCTCTGCAGAGCGGCTTCTGCTTTTTCAGCAAACCCTGAGTTCTGTTTTGTGCTTGTGCCTTGTTCTTTCTCACCTCGTTCTCCTGTATGCTGCTTTGCCGTGCATTATGCACCCCTGCGAGCAGTTATAAAGTCTTTCTGGAGCAAGTGGAGTGAAAATACATTTGAAAATAAAAAGCAGGCCCCTCAGACAGAAGAACATAGAGGCAAAAATACAAGAGAATGCTACTCTTGAAGGATGAAGACACAAGGGAATTCCAAGGAAGCCTGTTAAGATGGAAATCATCCAAAGTGGGAAAGTAATCATTCAGCTCAGATATATGAGGTACCAGCAACCTGACATGTATATGTGTGAAGCGTTAAAAAAAAAAAAAAAAAGAGGGACGCCTGGGTGACTCAGTGGTTAAACGCCTGCCTTCAGCCCAGGGTGTGATCCTGGAGACCCGGGATCGAGGCCCGCATCTGGCTCCCTGCATGGAGCCTGCTTCTCCCTCTGCCTGTGTCTTTGCCTCTCTCTCTCTCTGTGGGTCTCTCATGAATAAGTAAATAAAATCTTTTTTTTAATTTTTTTAAAATTTTAAAAGTATGCAAATGTGGCTAGGGAAAGTCATAAAGCTTTACATGATGTATGGGTGAGATAAAAGGGACTGGGGTGGGACTTTTATACCTCTTAGGCGGGGAGAGGGAAGCAGAAGTGTGCTTGAGGATGGACACAGCAGGTGCGGGTGGGAATGAATCAGAAGAAACACTGGGGTCTTGCCTTAGTCTACATGCATGTATGTCCACTCCCTCTCCAAAAAAAAGAAAATGGGGAAAGTACATAAAAATACAACATGAGCCAACAACGACATGGAAATGACACCGGGCGGGAATATGAATGGTACCTGGGGAAATGTGATAGGGCTGGAAGAAACATAAAGAGGGCTTTAAAAATAGTAACAGAGAATTAAAGACACACATTAGACCCTTCTGTTAAGCATCCGGAACACACAATATGTTCAAAAACTAAAATAAATCTGTAGACTTGGTAGGATTGAAGCATAAGGAAAATGGAGAGATTGTGAAAAGTAAAGTCAAAGAGAGTATTTTAAAGCCAGAGTAGGGTAAGTAGCTAAATGAATTTCTTGAAAGCCAAGACGCCTGGCAGAGATTTTTAGTCTGTTCAAATGGCAGTTTGGGGGTTAGAAATGCACAAAGTAAGATGGATATTCAGAGAGGAAAGCCCAGGTCCTCTTAGAGAGGACTTGTTTAAGGAGGGAGTAAAAGCAACCCCTCAAGCTAACAGAAGAGGACCAGTGGTGTCCCAGTGGCAGAGCAAGGGTGTCCCCTTACTGGAGCAAGGGTGGGGTACCAGAGCCAGGAGAGCCAGAGCTGCGGAGTCAGGCTGCTCCCCAGTCTGGGTCACGGGGGCTCCATGTGCCGTGATGGCCTCTCAGAAGAAGATGAAAACAGCAGAACCAGGAGGTCACACTTGCAGAGAGGTGGAGGCTGTGAGAGGTGGAGGCCCACGTGCTGCCTCTTGGCCAAGCAGCAAGGCAGACACAGGACTGGGGGGCAGGGGAGACAGAGCTGACTGCTGGTTACTGCCAGGGTGTTACCAGATGTGCCACAGGGGGATGGCCATAGCTGGAGCCCTCTCTTGATCCTTCTGCTGCAAAGTACTGTCCTGGGGTCTCAGAGCAGAGAGACTCCTTACAGCCAGATCTAAACCCGGTCCATGCTCAAAAATGTTCTTTCTCAGAGCCACAAGCAATCCCTTCCGATGGGCTCTTGATCGCACTCCAAGTGGTCTCCTCCTGTGCCTATACCCCCTCCCGCCTCCAAGGGAGAAGGGCCCTGCTTCTCCAACCAGACTGGACTGCCTCTTGCTGTGTAGGATCTGAGTAATGCACAGTCGCAGGAGTGGGGAATGAAGTCAGAGAAGAATGCCTGAGGACTCTTCCAGGGAGCTGTGCACAATACCACGCCTCCTAGGATCCTCTGCACAGCATTTGGTATCACAGATCACTCTTAAAAAAAAAAAAAAAAGCAACAACAAAACCTTCCTCCTCATCTTCAGGATCTTCCCTGCCCTCTGCCCTTCCCAACTTTCTTCTTTACTCCCTGGCTAATCCTTCTTAACCTCCCTCCCTGACTCCTGTCTCGCTGCCCTCCCATAAGTGTGGGTGGTGCTTCATGTTGTCCCTAGTGCTCCCTTCTTCTCACTCGTGGACTTAATCATATATTTGTATACACCCTCAAACACTGCCTTTCTCCCAGATGTCTCTGCTGAGGTGTCACTCTTTGCCCCTGGATAACAGCTCAGAGCAATGGCTGACATTTGAACCCAGTGGTGGCATTGTTCTCAGCCCACCTCGGAGGGATGTACAGTTACTGCACCTATTTTACAGATGAAGATACTGAGGCTCACAGAGTCGATGTAACTTGCCTGGTGTCAGGAGGCCAGTAGGAGGGAGGGAAGCTGGAGTCTGAACCCAGGCAGTGGGTTTCAGAGTCTGCAAGTTGAACCACCACACAGTTGCCTGTCTCTGAGCTATAGAGAACACAGCACATCCAGAAACAAAGTCCTGTTTCCCCCTGCAAACCAGGACAGTGGTGGGGGATCCCAAGCAACAAGAAAGTAAGCCCATGTAGCATCCTACTAAGTATGAGGTCTTAAGACTTTCTTCTAGTTATGTATTTGTTAATTAATTTATTTATTTACTAACTTATGTATTTATTTAGAGAGTGTGAGAAGAGGGGGATGGAGAGAATTTCATGAGAAAGCCCATGCTATCTTTAGGTAAAGTGAAGAGCAAGTCTGTAAAGGTGGTGTGGCAGGGTATGGAGGTGGGATCTGGTCTCTTCAGGCCGAGGGGACCTGGATCCAGCAGTTTACCAAAGGAGGAGATAGGACAGTGATAGACACCAATATAAAGAACAAAATCATGACTTCCAGGTCAACAATCCTGAAGGTGTGACAGGCAGGGCCAGGCCACAGAGCCTCTTTGATGTGAGGAGAGGAGGTAAGGCACGAAGAAAATGGGGAACAAAGCAAATGAGATGACATGAGTGGGACATTCAGAAGGGCTGGTTGGGAGCAGAGGGAATATGAGCTGAAGCAGTAGTTTCTGATGCCAATATTCAAGTTTGCCTCATTTTTGCAGTAACAACTATAATCAAAGTTAACAGTAAATGAATATTTACCATGTGTTGGGTACTGTGCTAAAGCATTGGTAGGCACTGACTTATAAAGGCAATGAATCCACATTACAAACCTGGCTGTGCTCTTAATTGCCTTCGTTGGCAGATGCAGAAACTGAGAATATTAGTATGTTTTACAAATGCAGAAACAGTGGCTCAGAGAGAGTCTCTCTACTAAAGCTAGAAGTAGCAGATGCAGAGTTCCAACCCAGGCCAGTAATCTCCTGTTTATGTTTTATAGTCTCCAGTTAGCTCATTGAGGGCAATGACTTGGTCTCATTTGTCTCAACAACTCTAGAAGCTAGCACAGTGCCTGGCACACAAGAAATGCCCTTTAAGCATTAGGTCAGACTTGTAGCCGCCCCATGCAATCTGTGTTGGTTGAATGAATAAATGAATGGCCGAATGTACAAACCCATGAACAGTTCTCTTGTGTGCTAGCTGCGGATGGCTCCCCTTGATGCCCTCTAGATTTCAGTAGCTGGAGACTTTTTTTTAAAGATTTTATTTATTTATTCATGAGAGACACAGAGAGAGAGGCAGAGACATAAGCAGAGGGAGAAGCAGGCTCCTTGCAGGGAGTCCAATGTGGAGCTTGACCCCTGGACCCGGGATACAGGATCACACCTTGAGCCAAAGGCAAGGCACTCAACCACTTAGCTACTCATGTGCCCCAATAACTAGGGATTTTTGAGGTTTTGTGAAAACAAGGACCTTTTGAATGGCAGTCCCTGCACTCACCATGGGAGTGAAGAAATGACCCACCAGGCAGGACCATATCATTTTGTTGGGTTTTTTTCATACTTTGATGTCAAGAGGGCAGAAAAGGAACACCACCATGGCCAGCTATATATGGGATCTGGGAGGCATTAGGTGGCAAGGTGGAAGGGAGGGAGAGCTCTTTTCAAGAGAAAAGGAAGCTGAAAACACAAGAGACAATCTGAAGAAGGGACATTGAAGAAATAGTGGCAGAGCTGTAAATCCCCAGGGAAAAATGGCAAAGTAGTGTAGGGAGGCATGTCCAAGGAAGCCTAGGGTGTCTTTCTGCAGCTGCCATGAGGGGTTGACAACTACAGAGCTGGCACAAAGCAGAGAAGGGTGGGGACCATCAACATGGCAAGTGGGTGTGGGGGTGGACCACGGTGCTACTCTCTGTCTTGGCTTCTGGTTTGCTGAGCCTTAGAACCGTTGGACCCAGTAGACCATACCTGGGGGGTAAGGGTCGAGGGAAGGGACAGTGAAGGAGGAGGGTTGTGGGAGGGAGCCCAGGCTATGGTTACTAGTATGGAGTTACAGGCAAGACAGAAGAATGGCGCAAAAGACTGTGATGGGGATAGACTCTCCAGGAGAACAGAAATGCCTGTACTCTGGCATGCACGGATGAGCTAGCAGGTGAAGGAGGCACGAGGGCAGATCGCATCCCAGAGTCAAAAAGGGTGAAAGAGAAGAAGTGGAAACAATACAAATTGGAGAGCTTTGAGTTTATGAGAAACTGATACGTGATGTTCAGTGGAAACTGCTGCTTTGGGTTTGGGGAAAGAAGAACTGTAAATATGGATAATATCTAAATGCCATTTGTAACTTGAAAACTCTGGAACGCTCAGATGAGATAATCCTTCTGAGGGTGCTTTGACAAGTCTGAGGGAAGGTATTTGTGGCTGAGAGGAAAGGGCTTTGGATGTGGAATCTGCAAACTAGAGTTGACAGCCAGTTTTGGCCTGCTGGCAGGCAGGAGGAGCTTTTCATTCGTCTCTGGGTCCTCGGCTGCCGAGCAGTGGCAGGCCCTCGCTCATGTGTCATGAGGGGCCGCCTCAATGTCCCAGCACCAGCACAACAAAGCACCACAGATGGGTGGCTTCACACGCCAGAAATCACTTCTCCCAGTATTAGAGGCCAGAAGTCCAAAATCAAGGGTCAGCAGAGCCATACTCCCTCCCCAAGGCTCTGGTGGGGAGGGGGTCCTTCCTTGCCTTTTCCAGCTTCTGGCAGCTCAAGGAGTTCTTTAGCTTTTGGTCATAGCACTACAAACTCTGCTCCACCTTCACATGAACCACTCCCCTGGTCTCTGTGTGCCCTCTCCCCCACCTTTTATTCCCCTCTCCCTTTCTTACAAAGACACCAGTGTTGGATTTAGGGACCACACTAAATCCAGGATGATCTCATCTCGAGACCCTTAACTACTTACATCTGCAAAGACCCTATTTCTAAATAAGGCCTCACTCTCAAGTCCCAAGCAAACATGGCTTTGTGGGGGACACTCCTCTACAACCTTCCTGGTCACCTTGTCCAAAAATATGCCTTTCTCCTCCAAGCTCCTGGAGCATCTAGCATATCCCACCTTCTTTGGGTCCATTGTGTATTCATCTGATGGTCATTCATTCACTCATTTGTTCACAAAGATCCATGAAGCCCTTATTCTGTTTGGCTCTGTGCTGGGCTCCAGGCTCCCACCCATAGGGCAGTCTCATTCTCCCACTGAGAGTCAAGCGAATTTTCTCATCCTTCTTCTTTTTCCTCCCAGGGCCTGACACCGTTCTTCAGATGTTACACATACTCAATTTGATGGTTCTATTCATATTGCTTTGTCTCATTCTTAAAGGAAAGGCCAAATGAGATACTTAAAGTGCTATAAGCTTAAATGAGGCATTGAGACCCCTCTGAGAAGGCCTCATGGGAGAACTAGTCTTGGGCTCTGTAGCCAAGGCCAGATGGAAGATGAGCCAGGTGTTGAGATGTGGGTTCTCCAGTACCCTCTGCACTTGCAGTAGGGGAGAACGCAAAGGGCCAGGCTCTGCCTGCAGCATTCACCTAAATGGTGACCATGCTGTCCCACCATGGCCTCTGCACAACTCCTTGAGGAGGCTTTCAGGGACGGAAAGGAAGCTGGGATATGTGGTTCTGGTCAGAGCCTCCCAAGAACACAGACAGGGTTGTGAATTTGGGACAAATGAACAGCATATGGCCAAAGCAGGAAACCTCTGCGTCAACCATAATGCTGTGCAGTAAGGCAGGCCGGAACACAACGTGCATCCCTCCCTCCAAATTCAGCACAAAGGCCCATTGGTCTTTACTTTTGCACTAGACAAAAAGAAGGATCTACCACCCCTCCCTGTGTCAGAGAGGACTCAGATGTGGGCGAACAGTGAACAGCACTGGTTCCAGGCGCTTCTCTGACCTGAGTACCTGAGATGTCCTGGGTAGCAGATACTACTGCCAGGAGCTCTGGATGGAAGGGGGACACTCACCAGCATTGTTTTGCTGCTTTGTGTTTTTGATGTAGGCAGAGAACTTGGAGAAGATGTCGATGCCTGCCGTGTTGGATTCCCGGTGTTTTGCAGCCAGTTTGGGGTACCTGGAATGGAAAGCATGGTTTTCTACAATCAGTGAGAACTTGGAGCTCCTTTAAGGGAGAGACTGTGCCCAACACGACAAGCAACATTCCCCTTTTTAGTGTCATCTACAAATCTTTCAGGGATCTTTTGTAAATCCTATAGAGAGGGTGGGTACTCTCTGTCCCAATTAAGTGACAGAGAAAATGGAGGCCAGTGAGGTGAGGAGTGCTGCCTGCAGGGGACACTATCTGAGGCCAGGAAACCAGAAAACCCTTCAGGGGGCCTGAATCATGTCCTCTTCTGAGACCACCAAACAGTGCTACACCAAAGAAAGGGCTAATCAAAATTCTGGAGGAGCTTGCCTCAACATTGGGTGGGGTCCCTGACATTTCCCCAACCCACATTAAAATAATATCCACTGCCAGGCCTGTGATGATAATCCTAACTGTACAGAGCTAATTCTGGAAGCCAGGAGATACTAGGCACCTTGCCACTGAGGTTTTGAAACTGTTTCTCAAAAGAAAAGGTACCCTTGGTCCTCTTCTGAAATATCCTTCGCACACATCTTATTTGTGCGCATAATGAGATATGAAGTCTACCAGCCTCTAACAGCAGGACAAGTGTTTCTGATTGCTTCATTTCCAGGCGTGGAGCTAGATTTGCAATGATCCAGCCTCTCACCTTGGCACAGTCTTTCATCTGAAGCCAGAAGAATATAAGAGGCAGACTGGAGTTAGGACTGGTTTCTATTGGCTCTAAAATTGAATGAGATAAACTTGTGTGGGAGTCCACGGCTTAAAGCTCCTTAGCAACATCGAATTTTCTAGAAATGTTATTTCACAAACATTTTATGTGTATGGCCTTGCAGCAGTGGAAGGAGATGGGGAATGGTTGTTTATTTACCATCATTATCAATTATGTGGACCTTTGTGATCTCTGGGTGAATAGTTGTCCACCGCCCACTGTTTGATTGCTTTATGTTGAAAAGCAAAATGCTTTGTAAATTTCCTTTAATGTTGTAAATAATGTGAACCAAAGAGTCTTTAAAAATTATTTTCTCTTCCTTCCTTTCTTTTTCTTTCTTTCTTTCTTTCTTTCTTTCTTTCTTTCTTTCTTTCTTTCTTTCTTCTTTTCTTTTTTCTTTTCTGTTCTGTTCTTTTCCTTTCTCCCTCCTTTCCTTTCCTTTCTCCCTCTCTCTTTCTCTCTCTCTCTTTAGTTGCTGCTCCTCGATTGGCCCATTATCTAGCTAGGACTGTCCACTCTTGAGCCATGCTAGGTAACTGTTTAATTTCAGATGTTGCCATCAGAAGAGTCTTCAGAAAGTCACAGGACCCAGCCCTCTGCAATAAGGCAGATACAGAAGGCATTATGGTCCTCACTTTACAGGAAAGACAACTAGAGACCAGAGAGGTAAGATGGCTTTTTACAGGCCCACGGATAATAAATAGTTAGGGGACCCTGAGAACCCGGCCTACCCCCTGGAGCAGCATTCTTCCTATTTTATCTCACCACTTCTCTGATACCAGCAAAAGCTAAATCGTACTGAGTGCCTGCTGTGTGCCAGGCACTCCTCTAGCCCCTTTACATGTATTCATCATTTATTCTTCACAGTTCTATTGGTACTCTGATTGGGTTCATTTTCCACATGAGAAAAATGAGGCCCAGAGAAGTTAAGCTATTTGTTTAAGGTCACATGGCTAGAGCCTAAGATCAGAAGAGGGGTTCACTCTGAAAGACCAGTTCTCCACTTCTGTGTCCTGTGGCCTCTCCTGAGCTCTGCTATTTACTCTAAAAGCTCAAGTCCTCCCTCCAGCTCCGCTGAGCACCATGGATGAACTCTCTCCATTCATCTGCAGAGGGCGCTCACAGGAAGACACAGGTCTTCCGGAATAAACTGGGAATTATCGGATTCATCTGCTGCAATTGGGGGGCAGCAGGCAAGTTATTGGCAAGATGCTAGTTAATCCAAGATTATGGCAATTGAGGATCATCCTTCCCTATTTTGACCTTCGCACCTAGAATCTGGCAGGCTCTCAGAACTGATTGCCTTAAATTATTATTAATAGATACCGAGGGCCCTTGATTTTTGCTTGTAAAGGTAAAAAGAGAAGGGCCTATAAAAGGCATTTGAAATAAGCTTTTTGTTTGGGTTTATTGTTTTGGTTTTGCTTTATGCCATCATTTGATTAGGCTTGTAATAATCTGACCATATCTTCACAATTGATGTGGGCCCAACATGAGTAAGTAGAACCAAATCTAAGATGGGAGAACAAAGGGCCATGTGTTCAGGGAAACCATGCCAGTGCTGTCCTGTTTCCTAAGCACTATGATTTACTGAGACTTTATTGTACAGCTTAATGTCCCATTTGAAGTTTGTCTTTGTGGGGAATGTGTATCCAAATACTAATCTGACTGATTTTGGTAACTAGACTTGAGGAGACTACTCTACTCTAATATCTTGAGGATGCTAAGGGCATTCATTTTAACTCCACATTTACACCATATTTTGTATATTCAAATAACTGGGCTACAAGTACATTCTGCTTCTCTAGAAGGCTAAAAAATAATGTTTCATTCATGGAAACATCTTTGAAGTAAGATTGTGATGTGGTCTGATGACCATCAAAGAGATGGTGAACCTAACTCAGGAGTTAATAGCCTACAACCATGAACCAAATTCAGCCCAGTATCTGTTTCTATACCTCTCATGAGCGAAGAATAGTTTTTTTTAACATTTTAAAATGATTGAAAAAAATCAAAAGGAGGTTAGTATTTTGTTTATGACATGTAAAAATATGAAATTCATATTTCAGTAGTCATAAATTTTATTAGAACACAGCCACTTCCATTTGTTTTTGTGTTGTATATGGCTGTTTTCACTCTATAACATCAGAGTTGTGACACAGACTCTATGGCCCCCAAAGTCAAAGACTTACTATCTAGCCCCTTACTGAAAAGTCTGCTGAATCCTGCTCTAACTGGATGATAATTTCTCTCCATTCTATTTTTTAAGATATCTTATTTCAAATGCATTCATCTTAGACATGCACTTAAGCCTCATTCCTTCATTCCAGGGTGCAAAATAGTTGGCCTCTCATTAAAAAATTTTTGTAAACAATAGTGAAATATATGTATTATATATATATGTATTATTATATATACATACA
Source organism: Vulpes vulpes (assembly GCF_048418805.1). Lineage (NCBI taxonomy): Eukaryota > Metazoa > Chordata > Mammalia > Carnivora > Canidae > Vulpes > Vulpes vulpes. The sequence continues at coordinate 143,040,651 of NC_132780.1, forward strand.
TATTATATGCAGATGGAAGTGCTCTGACTCGCTTAGGGTTCCCACTGACTTCTCACTGACTAGCCACAGGCCACCATGCCATTGAACAAAAGGGTCCCATGCAATAAAACCAGCATGCATTAAGCATCCACCATGGCCAAGTCCTATCCCTGGCGTTGGAGATGCATTGGAGAGAGACAATTCTCCTGCCCTGATGGAGGGGCCTTTGCTGATCTTAAGGGCTCCCCTGGCAGCTTTAGTGTTTATCACCCTTTTTCTAATGAACTGAAAAGCTCTCTCCCTTTTCTTTTATTCCTGCTTCCTCATCTCAACAAACCTTCACTTGAAAAACAGTGATGCTTCTGACTCTATTGATGCTTGACTGTGTCCTTGCTTGTCTTGTCTCTGTTAATTAAGCAAATGATCCTTAGAGGTAGAAAAGGTCTGGCTTAGCCATTAAAAGACATCCCTTGGGATCTCTGGGTTTAAGATTGAGGTCCTTATGATTACATCTGGAAGACAGTCACAAAAAAAGGTAGTGACTTCTCTTCCTAATACTTCAGGGTGCCACTTAATGAGCTTTTACTCAATGTCTGGCACAAGGCTAAGTAGTATTATCTTCTATGATAGTCCCACAAGATCAACATTGTGAGAATTAAAGATTAAATATCCATGTGCTTCCCTGCATTTCCCAGCTTCTACCTCTCAGTTAGATTGGGGTCATGCCACTGGATTCTGGCCATAGGATGAGAGGGGAAGTGATGTAACTACTCACAGCCCTGGCCCTTAAAACATTTGGCATGAACCTTCTTACTTTATCTCCAGTGAAGGAGCCTTGGGAGTCACATTTCCAAAGGCTACAATACAGTCATACTGCTCACTTAGATTTTGCCATAGTGAACAATAAACTGTTATTCTGTTAAGCCACTGAGATTTTGTGGCTAATTTTTGTGGCACAATCTCCAGGTGTGGATTAGAATAAACGCCATTCTGACCCCAAAGACCACCTTCTCAGCCACCAGGCAATCCTGTTCCTTGGTACCAAGGAGGCTTCTCTACTTCCCAGAGAGTTAGAAGAAGCATTCATGGTTTTCACTACTGTGTGATATCTATAAACACTTCTCAAAATAATGAATTCAAAGTGTCTTCCAATTCTTACAATGTCCTGGACCCTGTTGACACTCAGTATATGCTTGCTAGTTGACTGACTATATATGCTGTGCCATGTTACATTATCAGTTTACCCTCCTGACTTTTATCATAGCATCTACGCATGAGGGGTACTTTAAATAATATCCAGCTTTAGAAAAGTGCTTTGAGCCCTTCATGGGATCATAGAGCTTCTGTTGAAAGGCATCCTAGGGACTATGCAGTTTCACCCCCTCATGAGGAAATGAGAGAGAGGTTTGCCCAAGGCCATACAGCAAACTCCGCAGAAAGGTGGCTAGAGTCTGGTCTCTGGCCTCTCGGCTCTGGATCCTTGGAACTCTGGCCATTCTATGGAGGTGAAAGATGAGGCCCAGCATGCCTCAATAGTAATCGAGACGTTGATCCCAGTGCTTCCCTATTGAGTGTTAACTGGGCCAGTCTTAGGAAAGAAATGGAAGTTAGTCCCATTTAGAAACTACTTGAGACTTCCTGAATTCCATTTGACACGAAATTCTTTGTGGGACCAAATGTGACTTAAAAAAAATGGTTGGAGTGTTCGCATGAGGTTTTTTCCTTTAAAAAAATAAAGCTAAGGGGAAAAAGGCTACCACAATTTCTTGGCTCTCTGGCAACTTTCACAAACAGTGGTGTGATGAGAAACACATGGCAGAGCTGTGTTCAGTGAACAGTTATGGGGGTTTTGCTGCCCCCTAGAGAACCAGAAGGTCAAGCTGCACTCCTCCAGGGGCCTTCAGCTGCGAGCCACCTGGGCCTTGCTGCTCCAATCAGTGGGCAGCCGGCCAGGGCTGGACAGCAGGTCTCCCTCTGCGGGGCTGAGGCACTGGCTTGAGGGCATTTACTGATTGGTAATTGCAGCATCTGCCCAGGATGACCCATCCAAAGGCCTCTAAAGCACACTCCAGGGGCTCTTGAATGGTTGCCAGTCTATTCAGTAGGGCCTCCATCTCGATGGCATTATCCAGACATGCATTTAATGGTTTTGAGGTTCTGCTCCTTGGGTGTGGTGGATTGTTGCATCACTGACACATTAGGAATGCACTGAGGAAAACCTCCCACATACAAATGCAGTCCAGAAAAAGACATGGACCGGAGGAAGCAGAACTCAGTACAGGGAATGTGCATGGACAAGGAAGAGAGGAGGGAGTATCAATGTCCAACACTGGTTGGATCATGGCAAATTTTTGGAATCTGGTGAAATGATGATGGATCTGATGACGGTCCTCCTCTGGAAGAAGGTACACGTGTACTGGGGGCATGAAACTCCAGGGGTCTCAGGAGCCCCCTTGGCCCCACTGTGGATATAGGACTGGAGAGCCCTGAGTAAGAGAATCAGTCCAGGAAAAGCACAGCCAGTTGGGGTGGTGGAAGCCTGGCTAAAGTGGGCATGAAGAACAGGAGGGAATGGAGGGAGAGAGCAGAGAAGGAACATTCGAGGGTCACAGCACACCACTGGCAGGATTAGGAGAGCAAGCCTCAACCCAGCCCTGAATACCTCCAACTATTGGCCTGGGAAAGGACTGGATGGGACAGTCTGCTCCCTGCTGCTTCTGTTTCACATCTCCCACTGGCCTAGACAGAAGTGGTCACTCCTGAGTACAAATCTTACTTCAAGGAAAATAGCTTCACCCTGGACCTTCTCTTCTGGGTCTTCCACGCAAAGTCTAAACTCTGTTCAGTTACTGCAAACAGTATTTTTGCATCTGGGATTTCCAACCAGCAGCAGCCCTGAGGCTGAGTCCTAAGGGAGGGAGATGGCACCTGGACCCCCTCAGGATCCTTTCAGCAAAGTGGCTGACTGGTGTCCTATTCAGAGATGCTGTGGCTTCTGGTGGTGGCTGAGATGGAGGTGATGGCTGATTTGATCAATGCACTCATTTCAAGTCTACACTCAGCTGCTTCCAATGGGCTTGAGGCAGCTTTCCGCTCAGTGTGAAAATAAACTGTCCTAAGGTGAATGACAAAGAATACTTTTTAGGAAGAATGTATACATGTTAAGGCTTAATCACAGCATGACCGGGAGTTTTAATTTAACACTGATTTGTTGGATGTGTGACTTTGGGAAAGTTACTCAACCTCTCAATGGCTCAGTTTCCCCAGCTGTAAAATGAGGCTACATACCATCTATCTCTTAGGGCGCTTGGCAAGGGCTATCTATATAAGTACTGATAAATAAATACAACTTCAAAATAAATGCAATATAGTGGTTTCCAGTGGTCAAATTCTGTTTATTTTATGAGCTAACTAGAGATTCTGAGTCCTTCCTACCTCTCTGCCCCCAGGTCACTGTCGCTGCCTTAGTTCAGCCACATGGCCTGTCACCAATTGGCTCCTGCTTACTGATTACTCCACTTCCAGCTTTTTTACCCTCTGCCATCTTCATCCTCTCACCCCCCCTGAAGTAAGCTTGAAAACTGACTCTAAACACTTTCGGTTCAAATTTTTCAGTGGCTGTCCTCCAGGATGGAGTCTATATATGCCTTACCTATATGAAATCTTTTCCTGGTTAAAACAAAACAACGTGGTTGTTTTAATCCCTGATTACAATATAGAGTATAATGAACAAGTTTAGTTTCCAGTAACTTCCAGAATTCATCTTCTTTCCCTTTCTTTCCATTTTTCCAACAGGAACAGCTGGTCCACCCAAGAACCTACAGCTCTCTGGTCTCTCTTCTACCCCCAACCCCCAGGCTCACGTTAGAAGAAGAGTCAGTCTTTTCATCTTCGATTATGGGCTCCAACCAGACATGGCCAGATTCGTGACTCCTATTCATACCTAGATGTGGCTTTAAGTTATGGGGTTAGCTCTCTCCTGGCTTATTCTCATTTTGTAGCCTTCTAGATCTCATTCTAAAACTGGGGAGTCCTGGCCCTCATTTAGGGTTTTTCCAGCAAAATGACCTGAAGAGGACTCACATAGGGGGACAGAGGGGTGGCACCCTTCCTGGTGCTCTGTTTAGGAGGCATATCTTGTTCAAAGGGGTATCCACTCTTGGAGTTAGACTTTGTGGAGACGTTTTAAGGTTGGGCAGCTCTCTGGATTGATGAGGCTCCTTTGGAAATCTGCCTCCTCGAAGCTAAACGCTATGCTTCTCTAGTTCCAACACAGACCCAACCCTGCCATTAGCTTCAGAAATAAGCAGCTCATTACTTTTCAGGAGCCAGAGTCTCCTCCAGGAACTCTTCGATCTTATTGACATCCGTCTTCACATCCCCGTTGAAGGTCAGGAAGGGCGGATGGGTGCCAGGTGCAAGGTTGTGCAGGTCAGCTGGCTTTCTGTGGGGAGAACAAGATTCAGGAAGTGGCTTACACCAGGGCACCTCAATTTCAGGGAACCTGCAGCTTGTAAATTAGACTCCCTGGGCTGTCCAGCACTCCTGTCAGCAAAATCAGACTTATGGTGATGGTGGTGGGAGAGTGAGTAGAGCAGGGGAGATTGGAGAAAGTTCTGATGGGATGTGGTGTGACACAGGAAGTCTGTCCAGTGGGAGTCATGAGAGTAAGTTAAGAGGAAGAGTCAAATCTGGAAAAGCAGAGAGAAATGGCAGGTGGCTATCTAAAGGAGTGCCTGGCTTTTAACACCCAGGGCAGAGGATGGGCTTTGCTTTCCAACATTCCTTCACCACTTAGCTTAACAAAAATGCACTATACAGAATGCCAAACTTTACAAATCAATGAATTCAATCATATTTTTATACTAAGAAATGTCTTCTGCATTGTCAAGGGGATGCGCAACAGGAGAGAAAGTGGCCTTGTGTTCACCGAGGCCCAGATAGTGTCCAAGGGCATGCTTCCAGGCTTCCACCAGCTGGTGGAAATGCAAGCCCAAGCCTGGAGCAAAGCGAAAGTTGGAAGGTTGGCGGACGGGGGTGGGGAGGAGGGGGCGTGGGGTGAGAGCAGTGAGGAAGGAAACAGTAAGGAACAGGAGGAGCAACAGAGGACACGCTTCCCTGCTAAGGGAAGACTCACCCCAAATGCTCTCGCAGAGAACTCAACACTTGTGGGAGTCTTGATCAAGTGGAAAACATTAGATGGAGCAACCAAAGAAAAGTAAACAAGGGGGAAGAGGAGTCTGTAATGAAACAAATTCCTGGCGTCACCAGTTTGGGAGGGGAAGGGAAGAATTTCAATTACGGTGCTCCTCCCATATCGCTCCCCAAACACACATCCTCTCCAGCTGCATTGTGTGCAGCACTTGGAACTCCCAAGACAGCTGGGACTGAGGAGTTTTAAAATCTCATTCGCCTGGTCCCTTTGTTTGCTCAGCATGCGTCCCTCCTTTGGACAATGAGAGGACATTCTCTACCTTCTCCTCCTGTTTTTCAGAGCTGACACAAGGCAAGAATGTTTGGGTTTGCAGCTGGGAGGGGAAATCTATACTGATTATATTTTTCACCCATCACCACTCTGTGGCTTAAAGAAACAGAAATTATTTTGTTCCTCCCCCCCACCCACCCCCACCCCTGCCGTGACTCAAGAGAACAGTGGCCTCTGGAGTCTGGAATCGCTGGGGAGGACTGCCTATGGTGGTAGCTACTCAGATGGACTTAGCCAATGGGATGCTGGCCAGTTGCAGACCTTTCTCTTTGTTGACCTTCTCCAGCATTTATGGTTGAGATGATACAATTTGCATTTAATTCCATATTGCCAAGTCGAATTTATGGACTATCTCATCCATATCAGTCCTCTTTCCCTGACTGCATCACCAGCTCAGTGAGGGAAGGGAGGGTGCTAAGAATAGTCAGCTTGTGTTCCTGCTGTGAGCCAGGCACAGTACTGAATGTAAATGCCTCTGTGGCCTGCCTCACCACCTCCTCACACTCTGAAAGGAGGCAGTGCTTGTAACCCCATTGTACAGATGAGGAAATGGAGGCCCAGACAAAGGAAGGACCTGGTTCAAGGTCACTCAGTCAATAAATGGTGTGGTGCCAGTATAAGAAATTAATTTCTTATGAAATTTCTTTGAAATTGCTAATCGTCACCGTATCACACATTTTAAAAAGTCCTTAACTCTTTATTATACCTATGTTTTTTCTGTTTTTCTTTCTTTCCTTTTCTGTCCTTTTTTAAAAAAATATTATTATTATTATTTTGCAGTAAGAAAGTTTCCTTATCTATTCAACTGGAGTTGGGATATTGCCCGGCCTGCCTCAATGGGCATTGGCAGGGTCAGTTAACAGGTATGAAAGAGCAATATAAGCATCTGAGGAATGCTGAGGTGGCTTCCTTTCCCATTCTGATCCTCAGCCAACATGCAAGCTTGCTCTCAGAGATGATGATCTGGGAAGGGAGCCGAAGCTGCACCTGGGGGCTGAGCAAGGTCTGTCCATTCAGGAAGGCAGGAGAGCATCTGTGAGGCAGAGGGAGCATCCTAGCCAGGGGCTGGAAGCTAAAGGGGATGGGACGAGGGGGAGCTGACAGAGGTAGCTAGGTCCTGGTGAGAAGCACTGGGAGACAATGTTGGCAAAGCTTAAGATCAAAGAGCTACAGATGACACAGGCACCATTCCACAGGTAATGGAAGTATCAGGAGCTTTTCTGAGAGGGCTGGAGGGGCACATGATTAAAGGACTATTTTAGGAAGAATAACCTTAGGACAATATAATAATAATAATAATGACCCTAGGATCAGAGAAAGAGCAAGGGAACCGGGAAGGAAGACATCCAGTTGGAAAAACAAAGAGACAGTCTCTGGCTGGCAGTGATGGGACTTTACCCCAGTGTGGGCTTTGAGAACTGATGAGAGGGCTCACAGGTAGCACAGTGGGACAGTGCCCCGCCTTTGGGGACTGGTTGACAAGGGAGGGAGCAAGAGAAGGGACCTGGAAAATCTCCAGTGCTTAGAAAAATGGAAGAACACAGGAATTCAGGAGGGGAGCCCAATTTAAAGGAGAAATGACAGATGGAATCTTTGACATTTGGGTTTTAAAGTGATAATAGAAAATGCAAGTGGAAATATCTAGAGATTTCTAGGTGGTAGGGTCATGGGTATAGAATAATTTACATAAAGGTGACGTGGAGAATATGCTAAACTCACCAGGGAAGAGGCTACAAGCAGCCATAAAGGCTCGGGGAGTGAGCCTGGAGCCTGGAGCTACTCGGCATTGAAAGGACAGGAAACAGGATACAAGCCTGAGATGAGTGGCTCTTGATAGTGAATGATGCCTGGCATTTTTAACAGCCATTAAAACTGCGTGAGCAACTCTCCATCCCAGCCTATTATCCAGAACTTTCACACTAAGGAATTCTAAAAATGAGAGCAAAGCAGGGGAAATGGTTGGATGCCAATGCCCTGGAAACTCAGACTCTTAGACCTGAAGTCCTGCCAGGGTCCCCAGGATGGGACGTTAGTACTGCCGGAGGGGCTGACTCCTGGATTTTAACATATGCATGTCCACCTCTGGCCACTCTTAGTTGCATATCCAACATCCATTCCTTCCCTCTTTCTTCCTAATCAAACCTTGTTAATTGGGGCAGAGAAATGCTCAGTCCCAGGTGCCTCTCTTGTAAGGGGGAAGTGGGGGGGGTGTCTGAGACACAGTCTCGCCAATGAGGTGTGAGCAGGAGGCTGCTGGAAGCCATGGGCAGGTTTTCACCTTCCCTCATAGAAAGTTCTCTGTTCCTGCAGCCAGACACATCCCTCATTAACACAGCATCGTTTACCTTTTCAGATCCACAGTGGTGACATTGAACACAACGCCTTTCAGCCAGAGGATCATAAAGAGACGCTGAGAGAAGGGACAGTTGCCAATGCTTTCCCCATCAATTCCAGCCTAGAAAGAAGAGAACCAGAGTCCTAAGTCAGCATGTGCATATTAGCAAGAGGGAATATACCCCCGTCGGAGAACTGACTAAAGCCATGACCCAGCCTAACTTCGAAGGGCAGTAGCCCTATCTTATTGTTGTCTTCCTCATGTCTATGCAGGGCAATGCCTGAGACACAGCAAGGACGCAATAAATACGTGCTGAACTGAATCTGAGTTCCCAGCATGGTGATTATGTATCAAAGCTTTCTGAAACCACAGAACCCTAGCATCTCAGGGTACAGGGAGACCTGCAACATCACACAGTCCAAATAAATGATGCTGGACCACCAACTTCTATACCTCCAAGTAATCATTGAGTTTATGCTTTAATATCTCCATGCACCGTCCATTCTGAGGGTAGTTCTAACAATTAGAAATGCTTTCCTTTGGCTATACCTAGCCAAACTATGTTCCTCTCTAGTTTACTCTGTTCTACCCTTTAGCCCTTGCTCCATGATATATCATAAGTACAAATACCTCAGACTCTGACCTCATCTCTCTATGTCTAGATAGCAGACTCAATATTTGAATCAATAGCTCCCTGAGCTATGACTCATCCTTGACCTCAGTGTCAATAAGCCATCACTTGTTAAACTATCCTTTTCCCTGATAAAGGCATATTAACTCTCAATTATGTACAAGGCACTGGAGGAAATTTAGACAGGGCATTCAAAAATGCATTTAGCTAAGGAGCTGGTGGCCTTCTGTGGGGTTGGCTGGCGGATAAGGTGGGAACAAATACATAACAATAACAGATGGCATGGTTGAGGGCTTGCATACTTCTGCTGGCTAGATTTCCCTCTCTCAAAATTACATTACACTTTTTTTTGTTGCTGGTTTGTTTGTTTGTTTTTATCATCTGAAAGACAAGTCTAGCTTTACTTCTGAGTGGGCTGCAGAGACATGAATTTTATAAGGAATTCATTTTCAGCAAACACATAAGCAAACAGAAAGGCTGGGAAATTGATCTCTGTATAATTCATTTCCACTGAGTGGTGTAAGGGCTCCTGACATGGCAATTAGAGGGAGAAATCACCCATTGACTCTAGTTTACTGGTGGATCCCCCAGAATGGGTGGCCCCTTTCTCCAACCAACAGGGAGCACCAGGAGAGTGAAGGTCCCTGGGGATTCCTGGCAAAGTTGCAAAAAATCCAAACATCCTGGAATGGGGGCTTATTAAGATTTTTTTTAAGAGAAGGAGGGGAAAAAATGCACTTCCAAAATGCAACACAATATTTTTCCCTCTATGGTTTGTTTTGCTGTGGCATTTGGATGGGGAGGGGCTGATGCCCCCCTTCATACAGGAGAGCCTAATTGTGCGCTTATTTCTACCTTGCAAATTGCTCCCAGCAGAGGCTCAGGTTTATCACGGAAAACTGGCGCCTTTGGCGGTGTTGGTTGTAGGTAATTGCTATGAAATTACAGTTATTTTACCTCTCTCTTAACTACGCCAAAAGCCCCATCCTTATTCAGGTCTCGCTTTTCCTCGGTGCTGGAAACAGACCCACTCTTGAGTAGCTGAGACACCACGGGCTCCGTTATATAAAATCTGAAAGGTGGGAGGCCACATTGTGGGTTCCACACCTACCCACAGAGCTTAAGTTACTGATAAAGCCACACTCAGACAGGCAGCTATTAATTTAATAATAGCTTGGTGCTAACTGGAGTTTATGATGTCAGCTATCTCAGACCTTCTTCCCAAGAAGTACTCAATCGACAGGCACCTGGTTCCTGGTCCTTTAAGACTTCCTGACAAAGGAAATCTTCCCCAGGGCCAGTTAAAAGTGATAAGCAGAGAATTAAAAACCAAAACCAAAAGCCACATCCACATACTGTCACCTGTTTTACCTCTGGTAGGGGTACAGGGGTGGGTGGGCAGTGATAAGAGAATTGAAGGAGGAACTAGTAAAATACTGGAATTCTTACTAGCTGGACAGGAAATCATGTAATAATAACCACGTCTACATTTTCGGGCACTGTTGGAAATGCTTCATATATAATATTAACTCATTTATTCCTCACGAGAAGCCTATGCAGTGGCATATCATCACCCTTTTGCACGATGTGGAAACTGAGGCCCAGAGAAGGAAATGACCAGCCTAAGTGTCCCTGGATTGAACCCAGGTGATCTGGTTCTAGATGCAGAGCTCCTGCATCCATGCCCGGAATCCAATCTGAAGCCCCAAACAGGTAACCCAGTGGCCACAGGTCACAGAGCTGAAGGTGACAATGCTGGGAGTGGTGTGCACACCGCACCCTTCAGCCCATGTGCACACAGCTGTGCCAGAGAAGCAAAGGGTTCAGGCTTTCACAGCTTCCCACACTTTCCCTATTGTCATAAATTACTCTAGACCAGGAAACTAACTATCACGTTGTAAATTGTGATGCAAGGCCCAGGAAATGAAAATTGCTAAAGGAGCAATAGAAATAACATGTAAGGATTCTCAGCTTCTTCTTTTTTTCTCTTTTCTCTTTTCTTCTCCTTTCTTGTGGCCAAAACATTTAACATGAGATCTACTCCCTAAGACATTCCAAGGGGACAATACATTACTGTTGGTCACAGGCAGAGCGTTGTACAGCGGAGCTCTAGAGCTGATTCACCTTGCTTACCTGAAATTTTATTCCCACTGAATAGCAGCTCCTCATTTCCCCTCCCCCCAGCCCTGGCAACCACTGCTCCACTCTTTGATTCTATGATGTTGACTAGTTTAGTGACCTTATATGAATGAAATCGAGCAATGTTTGTCTTTCTGAGATTAACTCAACTCATTTAGCATCATGTCCTCGAGGTTCATCCATGGTGTAGCATTTTCAGAACTTCCTTCCGTATTAAGGCTCAACAGTATTCCACTGCGTGCGTACACCACAGGTAGTTTCTTTATCCATTCATCTGTCCGTGGACACTTAGGCTCCTCCCACGTCTTGGCTATGGCTAATAGTGCTGCATGAGGGAGGTGCTAGTAACTCTTCAAGATCCTGATTTCAGGGGCGCCTGGGTGGCTCAGTCAGTTAAGCGTCTGTCTTAGGCTCAAATCATGACCCCAGAGTCCTGGGATTGAGCCCCACATAGGTCTCCCTGTTCAGTGGGGAGCCTGCTTCTGCTTCTGCTTCTCCCTCTGCCTCTGCCTCTGCCTGCCACTCTGCCTACTTGTGTTCTCTGTCTCTGTCAAATAGATAAATAAAATCTTAATTTTAAAAAAAAGATCTTGATTTCAATTATTTTAGATAAATACCCAGAAGTGAGATTGCTCCATCATAGAGTAGTTCTAGTTTTTTGTTTCTGAGGAACCTCCATACTGTTCTCCATAGCAGCTACTCCAATTGCATTCCCACTAACAGTGCACACAGGTCCCAATGTCTCTGCCTCCTCAGCACTGCTTGTTGACATTGGGTTTTTTGATGGTAGCCAGCCTGACAGGTGTGAGGTAGTATCTCATTGTGGTTTTGATCTGCATTTGCCTGATGATAAGTGACTTAGAGATTTTTTCATATACCTGTTGGCTTTTTACATCCCCTTTGGAGAAATGTCTATTCAAGTCCTTAGCCTGTTTTTTTAATCAGGGTATTTGTTTTTTTACTATTGAGTTGTTTACCTTCTTTCTTTCCTCCTTCACAAGTTACCAGTTACATGGCCCAGGTAAGTCCTGTGTTAGACTCATAAGTTAAACGATGGGAGCTTGTGGCAACCACTCAACACACCAACAGGGAATGGCCAGGTGAGGCTCAATGGGATGCTGGGTCCTGAAATGTGTGAGGGAAAATGTGAGGGATGCTCCAAAGAGGCGGTGAACAATGAAGCCTGGGCAGGCACACAGTGTACTTGGTTAAATAATGCCCCCAATTCACACTAAATTCATGTCTTTCCAGAACATGTATGACCTTATTTGGGTCTCTGCCGATGTAATCGAGTTAAGATGACGTCATATTGGATTAGGACAGGCCCTAAATATGACTGATGCCCTTATAAGAATAGAGCAATTTGAACACAGACCTGGAGGAGAGAAGTTCATGTGAAGACAGAGGCAGAAATTGGGAGTCCTGCATCTATAAGCTAAGGAACACCAAGTATTGCCAGACACACCAGAAACAAGAAGAGATGAGGAAGAGAATCCTTCCCTAGAGCCTTTGAAGAGATCATGGCCTTGCTGACACCTTGATTTCAAACTTTTAGCCTCCAGAATAAATGTGTGTGTCGTGTGTGAGAGAAGCCAACCAGTTTATGGTGATTTGTTATGACAGCCCTAGAAAACTAATGCAAGTCAGAAAGTGTCAGGAGAATGGTATACAGCTGGTGGCAAAACTTCCCAAGCTCACAATTCTGCTCTGCCATGGGCCTAGGGTACATGCACAAAATTGTGACCCCAAAGTACTGCCTGTTTCCGTATTTACTATGAGTTCTATTCTACTATATTATATGCTATGTATATAATAAAACTCATATGATATGCAATATTGATATAATAATGGCATGTTGTGGGCAGCTCGGGTGGCTCAGCGGTTTAGCACCACCTTCAGCCCAGGGCGTGACCATGGGGACCCGGGATCGAGTCCCCCGTCCGGCTCCCTGCATGAGGCCTGTTTCTCCCTCTGCCTGTGTCTCTGCCTCTCTCTCTCTGTGTATGTCTCTCATGAGTAAATAAATTAAAATCTTTAAAAAAAATAATGGCATGATGTAATTATGTAGGTAGTATGAATATACATCATGTTATATTGCAGGTAGGTGAGGTTATCTGCTATGAGATATTGCCTTTCATATAGTCCTCCCTCTAAAGGGTGAGCTTGGTTACCTCCAAAACATGGGCCATGTTTTATTTATTTTGCTCTCAGCAGCAACAAGCACAGGTGCCTGAAATTTAGCTGGTGCCTGTCGGTGTCTGAGCTGATGCATGTTGAGGGGAGGATGGTATTGCTCCCTATTTAGGGCTTGAGTATCTCAAAATTGTGATGTTTGCACTCTGAAGAGGGTCCTGGCGAGAAAGTTTGGATTGTATAACACACTGTAGTAGGAGATCATGGATCTAGACATATCTCTGCCTCTAATTCACTGTGTGACCTTGAGTAATAAAGTCACCTTCCTCTCTTGACCTCCTTCATTGCATTTATAAATTTTGTGAATTTAAGTGACTAATGGGGATTTATTTAAGACAGCAATCCTCAAACATTTTGGTCTTAAAACTCTTCATACTTTTAAAGATGATTGAGAATCCCAAAGAGCTTTTGTATTTACTGTATTATAAGTGAAAGCTAAAAAATATTTTAAAGTCATTTACTTATTCTTTTAAATATAATGATAGCAATGATAATAAACATATTGTACATTAACATAAGTAATACTTTGAAATAAAGGAAATGTATTTTTTAAGAAAAGAAATTGAGTGAGAGGAGCAGTATTGTTTTATATTTTGCAAAATCTTTAATGTCTGACTTAATCAAAGCTGGCTTCTGCATTCAATCTTTTGCTTTTTGGTTGAAGTATAAAAAGAAAATTTGCCGTCACTCAGATATGTAGTTGGAAAAAGGAGGAGTAATTTAATAGCTTTTTCAGATAATCCTGGGCATTTTTCTTTAATACCATACCGAAACTCAAGTGGTAGTTTCTTAAAACCTCGTTGGTAGATGGAATTTGAAACCCTATCAGTGAAGTTCTTCTGTTCCACTAAAACCCATTCATCTATCTCGCACTATGAATGGATCTTTCACCCATGAATGATTTGTTTTATGTCACAAATTCGTCATTTGGAAAATAGCATTTCACTGAGCTATGCAGATCTTCCAAATGCTGATACATGTCATCATACAATGTCAAAATATTTCATTCATTAATATCATCACTAAGCTCATCCGAGAAGTTTCAGAGAAGCCGTCAAATGCACGGTGGCAGGGATGTGTTTCCCAATATTCTAATTTTCTCTTGAAAGCTTGAGTTTTATCATAGGCAATAAATCCTGTCAGCTGGTATCCTGGAACCAACAAGCTCTTTCACTGATTTTCCAGAAAATGTCTGGCAAGTACCAAGCCTGAAAAGCCACAGTTTGTCTGCCACTTGCTCTTTCAAGTAAAAACCCTGTTCCGTGAGAGAAGTGGCTGGTTCAGCTCACCACTCAATCAAGCAAGGGCTGTTCCTCCGACAACCGTTGTACTCAGAATGCAGCCCAACAGCTTTATGTGGATTTCCCATTTCATCAGCCAGAATGTTTAAAAGACATATACCCAAGGGTTGATATTTTATTACATTATATACTTTTTACTGCTTCATCAAGGACATTCATAAATAAGACTGGCTTCTTTTTTTCCTGCATGCACGTGACTCCTAGTACTGTTTATACCACAGCCTTGATTTGTGCTAAAACACAGGTAGCTGTACGCATGAAATTTCGACCCCAGGGAGAAATTACATTTCTTTGAAAATGGGTATGACCTCCCAGAATTCCTGAAAGGGCCTTGGGGACACCAAGAGGCCATGAGCGACATTTGAGAACCGTTGATTAAAGACACCCCACGAAAGGACCAGGTACACAGAGCTTTGTCTCTGCACAAGAAGAAGCTGATGACTGTCCAAAAGTCACTTGGGGGGACCCCTGGGTGGCTCAGTGGTTGAACATCTGCTTTTGGCTCAGGGCGTGATCCTGGGTCGAGTCCCACTTCCGGCTTCTCAGGGAGCCTGCTTCTCCCTCTCCCTGTGTCTCTTGCCTCTCTCTCTAGGTCTATCATAAATAAATAAACCTTTTTAAAAACAAGTCACTTGGGGGCACCAGGGTCTGGAAGAGGGAGGAATTTTTGGAGAGGAATATTCCCAAGAGGGAATAGCAGACAATGGTCAGATGGCATTTGGACTCGACAGCTATATGTTGTTTATCAATTTATTGTCTCTCAGCTCTGAATGCAAGCTGTAGGAAATGTTTTATGAGATTAGGGGGAAATTCCTTTCAGCATTTCTACAGTGAGCGTAATGGTGTCTTTCTTAGGAGAAAGCACTGGAGGGACCCTGCAGAAGGAAGAGGCTCTTCTCCTGTCTCTGGTGAAGGCTGGGGGGCAGCTGTGTGGGTGTGATGACATCCAGCAGAGCCTGCCCTAGCCACAGCCCAGAATGTGTTCCCTCTGGCACTTTGTGGCCAGAGGAGCCTCCATGGAGCCTGTACAGAGCATGCCTCTGCTCAGGATGGCCACACAAATGTGATGCTTACTTTGCAAGCCTCATGTGGCCTGAAGGCCTCCTCCTCCTCCTGCTACCACCTGGTTCCCACTTATGCCTATGACACCATTGCTGACCACCTGTTCCCCAGCTGAGCTCTGGACAGTAGCCTATTACTTGCCCTAACAATTCTGGACCAGCTCTGGCCTGGCCAAACCAGAGAGCTTCTGTGCTTTTTTACTGGGCTGACCAGTACTTCTTCAGTGAGCTTTTTTAAAGATTTTATTTACTTATTCATGACAGACACATAGAGAGAGGCAGAAACATAGGCAGAGGGAGAAGCAGGCTCCCTGTGTGCTGATGCAGGACTCGATCTCAGGACCCTAGGATCATGCTCCGAGCCAAAGGAAGGCACTCAACCACTGAGCCACCCAGTTGCTCCCTCCAATGAGAGTTGAACCCCTTCCTTGGCTATTTTCCTATAGCTTCAGAATTCTCATAGATGTCATAGTTACTATTTATCATAGTTATACTTTATGTTAAACTTCTCCTGTTTAAACTACTGCATGGTTTCTCTCTCTTGGTTGGGCCCAGAGTACTACAGATGTTTACATGTCTGATATTTCAGAATGCAGTATTTTTAGGCTCTTGGTTTGATTCATTTAAAAACCTAGCAAAGGGATCCCTGGGTGGCGCAGCGGTTTGGCGCCTGCCTTTGGCCCAGGGCGCGATCCTGGAGACCCGGGATCGAATCCCACATCGGGCTTCCGGTGCATGGAGCCTGCTTCTCCCTCTGCCTGTGTCTCTGCCTCTCTCTCTCTCTCCCTGTGTGACTATCATAAATAAATAAAAATTAAAAAAAAAATAAATAAATAAATAAAAATAAAAACCTAGCAAAGATAAGTCCTAGATGGAGAAACCCCAGTTTTGTCCAGAAAATTAATTTATGGCACATTTCAACTTTTTGTTGCTTTGGCCCATGAAAACTAACCCCAGACTCAGGTGATTAGGCAAGTTTTTCAAGTTTAGAAATAAAAATTCTATAATAATGAAGTTAGAACTGAACTCAGGGATGATATAGTCTAGCTCTTTCATTTTATTGGTCAGCAAACAAGCCCAGAAAGGTTAAACGACTTGTCTATGGTTGCACAGCCTGGTGCCATGACAGAATCAGGGACAGAATTCCTGATTTCTGATTTGTAGCTTTCTGCCACACTAGGCTGGTTGTTATCTTATGGGAAAGAGTATCAAGGTGACAAAGGCCACAGAAAGAGAACTTTCTTTGGATATAAAATGACTCATATATAGAGCAATAAACTGATTCCCATTACATGAAAGAGAAAGAATTTTTCTATACAATAACAATAGTTAGAGCTGCCCATTTTTTCCTTATTAGTATAACTCATAGAGTATTCCTTATTATGATGATTTTTTATTTTTATTTTTTTAAGATTTATTTATTCATGAGAGACACACACACACACACACACACAGAGAGAGAGAGAGAGAGAGAGAGAGAGAGAGAGGCAGAGACAGTCAGAGAAAGAAGGAGGCTCCATGCAGGGAGCCTGATGCGAGATTCGATCCTGGATCCTGGGATCACGTCCTGAGCTGAAGGCAGATGCTCCACCCCTGAGCCACCCAGGCATTCCAACGATGATTTTTTAAATACTGAATGGTCTATAATAATTTGGTTGGTAAGCCTTCCATTATCAGGGATAGGTCTTGGTTGTTTGTGGTCCACTTGAGGACGGGGAGTTTTATCCTTGAAGGAACAACAGCTCTTTCCTTGGCTGCCACGTGAATCTTCACTCATAGGCATCCGGGCATTTTTCATTCACTAAATAGGTAACAAGTACACACTGGAGGCTTCAGATACTGTCAGCATTTATGTAAAGTGGATTATAAAGCCTGGATCAGCCTATGCAGTGTGACATGAAGAATTTCAAGTGCGTTAGTCAGGGTTCTCTAGAAGTAGAACCAACAGGATACATGTGTGTGCATGATAGATAGAGATAATTAGGGACACCTGGGTGGCTCAGTTGGTTCAGCATCTGCCTTTGACTCAGGTTACGATCCTGGGGTCCTAGGATGAGCCCCCATGGGGTTCCCTGCTCCACAGGGAGCCTGCTTCTCCCTCTCCCTCTGTCTGCTGCTCCCCATACTTGCATTCTCTTTCTCTGTCAAATAAATAGATAAAATCTTTTTTAAAAATAGAAATAATTATTTTAAGAGATTTGCTCCCATGACCATAGAGGTTTGGTAAGTCCATAACCTGATGGAGTAGGTCATCAGGTTGGAGACTCAGGGAAGAGCAGCAGGTTGACTCCAAAGGCAGTCTGCTGATAGAACTTCCTCTTCCTCAGAGGGGGTCAGTCTTTCTGTTCCGATGTTCCACTACCTGAATGAGGCCCACACATGTTAGAGTAGGTAATCTGCTCTACTCAAAGTCTATTCATTTAAATGTTAGTCTCACCCAAAAAACACTTGTAGCACAGAAATATCTAGAACAATGCTGGACTAAATATCTGAGCACCACAGCCCAGCGAAGCTGACACACAAAATTAAACATCACACAAAGTAAATTTAAAAGTATTGCCTATGACAGGTAACCCATCAATCCAGTGTCTGTCATCAACACCTTAGCTCCCCAGATGGTTTTAGAAACAACTCAATATAGTTACGTAAATATCCCCTCTCAAAGGAACTTGTGGGTGCCATTCCTAGAAGGCTACTCTGTTAAGGGTCTTACTAAGAGAGCAGGGTCCAGTGGTGCCTTTGACCCTTAGTAGTTTCTGCTCTGGTCTGAAAGTCGCTTTGGGGCCAAGGACACCTACAACTCTTTGTGTTGTGTAATATTGCTGTGCTTGAGGCCTCTTGGCAGTGGCCTTCAGCCTACCCTGAGCGCTATGTCAATCTGCCCTGAGTCTGTATTCACCGCCTATTCTTCCGCACACTCTGAGAAAGAGCTGCCCTTTCCAACCCAACACCAATGCCCCTTCTCCTAGCCCCTTTTTTCACTCCCACATGGCTTTTTATTTTTATTCTTTCATGTCCATACTGTTTGATTAAATGAATGGGTCTCTTTTAAACCTCTTGCCAGTCCTGCTTCTACTTCACGCCCTCTTTTAAAATGATCCTCAATCCCTTTCTGGGCCTCAGCAATTCTTTTTCTTTGTAATTTACTCCTACTTGACTTTTTTTTCTTGCAGTTAGAACTTTTGACTTTCCCTACTTCTTAAAGTGTCCCTGTCACCTGGTGCCCCCTGCCTACTGGGCTGGTTCCATGGGCAGGCCATCTGTGTGGCCGCATGAGGCCCTGGGCTCAGAAGGGCCCACAGGTGGCTTAGTGCTCCACTGTTGCTATTGGTCCCACATTTGACCCTCCTGTTCTTTGGCTGACTTCCTCCTCTTCCTCACCTTGGCCTCTCGGTTAGCCTCCCCCCGCACCCCCCGGCACCCCCCTTGCTCCATGCTTGATGCCCTCTGGAGAACTCCTCCACCCCCAAGAACATGATTATCCTTCCTAAGTCAGCAGTAACACTGGCTCTTAGAACTGAACACATGCTATTCAACCCCCAAGCTTAAAAAAAAGAAAAGAAGGAAAAGGAAGAAAGAGGAAGAAGAAAAAGAGAAAATGTTGAAATGCTATAGGGTTCACTTGGCTCCATCCTTCCTTGTGACTTCCACCTCCCATTCTCTCACTCCCTTCTACATTATTCTAGACTTTGCCTCATTTCAATTGAATAGTTTGCCAGTTATTAGACACCTGACATTTCTTTATTAGTAAAAGTCAGGTAGTATTCTTTGTTATTACTATTTTCCATACCAAGCAATCTCTCTTTCTAATAAGATAGTTGAGAAGTCTTTTGTTAGCATAAGTGCAACTGGTGATTGATTGATTGACTTAATGAAACCCTGGGAGCCCAAGAAATGTTCAAGAAGTATAAATTTAAATATATTTTTAAAGATTTTATTTATTTATTCATGAGAGACACAGAGAGAGGCAGAGACATAGGCAGAGGGAGAAGCAGGCCCCTTGCACACCCTGAGCCAAAGGCAGATGCTCAACTGCTGAGCCATCCAGGTGTCTCAAGAAGTACAAATTTGACAGTCCTGTTATGTCTTCCAAGTTACCCTATAGGGTTTCGGGAGACAGAATGGGTCTCCTATCATGAATTTGCACAAAGCCCGGGAGGTCCCAACATCCAAACCTCTGTTTCTGGGTTAGGCTTTTTCTGATCTACTAGCCCCAGGTATAATATTTATCAACTAAAGTCCATTGCACTAGAGGCAGGCTTGTGTCCTTGACTCCACAGAGTTCTGGAGTACAGTGTAAAGGGCATGGTATAGAGTCAGGCAGACATGGGTTCAAATTCCAGCCCTGATATCAAACAGCTGTATGTGGCAAGTTTTATTTCCCAAAGTGGCTACAGCACTATGTCCAGTTCCATATACTCTCAAGAGGTGGAGTCCATATTTGCCTTCTTCTTGAAATTGGGTGGGCCTTTATGGCTGTCTGGATGAGTAGTAGAATGTCAAATGTATGACTTCTGAAACCAGGTCATAAAAAGAACAGATTGAGCCTGGCATACTCTCTCCTTTTTGATGCCTGCTCTTGGAAACCATGTCATGAGCAATCCAGAGCACAAGAGTCATTGTGCAGTGTTCCAATTGACAGTTCCAGCTGAGTGCTCAGCTGACAGGTGGCATCACTGACCAGACATGTGAATGAATGTGACTTCAGATGATTCCAGGCCCCAGCTTTCGAGTTGTCCCAAATGACACCTAGTGAAGTAAAATGAGTTATCCCCACGAAGCCCTGGTTGAACTGCAGATTCATGAGCAAAATTAATGTTTTCATCATTTAAAGCCACTAAGTTTTGGGGTGGTATGTTACCCAACAAGTAACACGTACCCACTTAACCTCAGGTTTCTTATCTGCAAATTGGGGGCAGAAATATTTACCTCACAGGGTTGTTACACCACTGAATGGTAGTAGGCATAAAACACATGATTTTCACTTTATAAATTTATAGTTATAGTCATTATGACTTCAGAAGACAAATACTTAGGAAGAGCTAATTAAACATCCCTCTTTATGAAATGCTATGCCTTGGTCAAGGGCCAGTAGACCTCTCTTTGATGGCACAAAAACTCAACAATACCTTGGTGCTCAGGGTTTTGTGTGCCAAGCAATGCATTCAGGAGAGAAAGCAAACACAGGAAGAACTATGGTCACTGTCCACTGGCTAGAGAAGTGTTCCTAAACGAGGACAGTGTCACATGGACCATAAGGGAGACAGGGAAACGGATGCATGTTGGGTGAGTTGTAGGTATGATCATGGGCACATGTATGTCTGTGTTCTGTAAAGTCATTGAGTTTCTGTGCTGAGTTACATTCTTCAACCACTGTTTTCAAGGGGCTCAGGTGCCAAAGACAAGAACTCAAGGAAGATAGATGGATGAAGGTGAGACTCAGGTTGTGGCCAATCCCTGGTGATTTTCTACTGGAGCCTGGTGGAAGCCTGTATGTCCTCTCATCACCAGGAACCTCTGCTACACATATTTATGGGATCATCATGCTGTTCTTTCAGGCTTGACTATGGCTCTCAATGCTTGAATCAGGAAAGCTAAAAGCTGGAAGTCTCCCACATCAGAAATACACCAAAGCACAGGAAGCCAAAGAGCGATATAAATCTACAGCCTCAAATAAATGGAACTCTGTCTCACATGGGTTTCATTTGAAGACATCTTCTCACCTAAGCCTGCCCCAGAAGAATAGCAGTCTTAATGAAGAAAACATGTTTTCCACTTAATCAGGCCACTGTCAAAAGTGTTGCTTTCCTTCCTTGACCTATTTCATATTTATTATTTGAGATACTAGAGATACTAGTTCCAACTTTTGATCATGAATCCATTTCTCTTACGTTCACGGAATGAACCTGCAACTGCTATAATCTTCACAGCAGACAAGAGTATCTTGACACTGAACTCCGCATCTCCCACAAAAGTTAGCATTTGGGATCCTATGATAGCAAAGATCCTTCAATTACTATTCATCCCACCCTCTGCTTTAGTTGTCTGAATGCGGAGTTTGGGATATGGAATCTTAATATCACAAGCTGGTCTGGAAAGACTTTAGATTTCAAATCACAAAATCTGCCATCTGGCATCTCACTTGGGTTCAGTAACTCTCATCTACCCCAAACTCCCAAATATGACAGATTAAAAGCTTATGCCAACTAACATTACATCTGAGTCATGAGATTTATTAAATAGGTTCACTTAAATCTGGGACCCTTTGGAAAATTTTCTGGCAAAAATGAGTATTTTATAATATGTTGGTGAAGTAGGTTTATAGAACTTGAAAAGGCTAATATTCACTTAAAAATGCCATGCCCAGGACCTGCTCTCAGATATCTGGATTTAATTTATCTGGGGTAGGGCTCAGAACTTTTTTTTTTTCCTCAAAACTCTCAAAAGGATTCCAATGTTGGACTGGACTTGGCCACGTCTGACCTAGTGGTGCTCACAGTTAGGGATATATATAATAGAACCACCTAAAGGATGTGTTAAACAAAAAAAAACAGACAAATGAGGTCCCCAGGCCCCCGCCAAACACACAGTCAGAATCTCAGGAAAATTTCAGGGGCCCTCCTTACTCTTTTTGTTCCCTATTTCCTTACACTCCTGTCCTGGAGATGCCATCAGACTACAGCCCTCCTTCTCCCCCTCTTCCCCACCCTGCACCTCTACTAATGCTCCCCCACTGCCAGTCCTTGCATAGGCCCTGAAAGAAAGGCACCATTTTGAGCTGTTCAGGAAATGGAAAGCACATTTTGGATGGAAGATATCTGAAGAACCTTAAATCAGTGCAGCCACAGTGCCAGGAACCTCACTTGCCAGCTCATACCTTCATGGTTGTACCTCCACACAAGACTGCTCTTGATCTCTGCAGATGGGTCCTCCGTGAGGGTGACAGACAACACTGTGACCAGGTCCAGGCTCTCACATGGTCATATGGGCTCAACCACATTTCCTCTTCCCATGCACTATCCTCTAGCCACCAATGGCTACAGAGACTCTCTTCTATAGGCAGGATCCCATCAAGTCCTATTTCAGCTTTCCTGGCTGTGTGGAGCACTAGGAGGCTTTAGCCTCACCTTGAACCATATGCAGTTACCTGACCACTTAGGCAGGGGGTGGTCCACGTAGTCAGACAAGTACCTTCACTGAGGGCCTGCTGGGTGCAGAGCCTGGGAGTTCAATGATGAATAAGAACCAGTCCCTTTCCTTAAAAAGCTGGCCCACATGAAGGCAGCAAAAGGTAAGGAGATGATGTCCAGATCATAAGTGAAGAGCAAATAGTGACAGAGCATGGGTAGAGTAGGAACACAAAGGAGCCCATCTGAGAGTTCAGGGAAGGTCTTGGGGCAAACCAATGATATGAGTCTAAGGATAAGAGGATTTATTCAAGCAAAACAGTGGGTGAGGACCTGGGAGCAGAAGTGACTGCATATGTGCAGGTCTGGAGGCTTGGTTACAGAGTGGGGTATTTATAAGCTGGACAAGGGGTCTTGTCCTTTGTGCTGTATTCAGGAAACTCAGCCAGGGATTCTCTAGTTCTCTTTCTTCCTGCAGTCTGAGAATGTTGGCTCAATCAAAGGCGAGGCCACAAAGCAGTCAAAAGCCTATCTTCTGGGAGTCCCTATGTCCCCTAGGTCTGCTTTTCCTGCCATCACTGGTCTCTTACCTCTTTAGCCATCCATCCCCAACATGGTGTCTTCCCCATTTCTCAAAGCCAACTCTGAAAGCACTCGAATTAAAGAATGAATCCTGGATAATTGTTTGGCATTGATTATGGGCCAGATATAAGCAGAAGGGATAGAGCTCTAGTTCTGGGGTTTCAGGCATCTGCCAGGTAGGTGAGCAGCTGGGAAAGAAGGAAGAATGGTAACAGTAGCATCCCAGAGTCTGGAGACCAGACTATAAAAGGGCTTTTTCCCTTTTAAATCCTATGTGAGATCCAGTCAATTCTTATCTTTTCCACTTATAAGGCTGGAGCTTCTATAATGAGTAGAGTGCTGGGGCCAATGGGAAGCACTTCTTGTCACAAAGCTGCTTTAATTTCCATTTAAAATACTCTATTTAAAATTACTTCAGGGCTGGTCAGAAAGGCAAGACTTAAAAACAAAACACATTCCTTTTTAATTAATCTGGAGGTGGAGACTACAGGAATGTTTAACTTTGCTTTGATATGAGTGCTATGAATTTGGGATCCTTGCTTGTGGTAAGACCCTGGCCAGAATATTTGGAGGGTGTCTGGCTAAATGGAGTTCCTGGGGTAGCCCTTTAATCAAAAGAAGGGAGGGCAATAGAAAGCAGAGATTAGAAGTCCTATGTTCCAGATCTAGTTTGGGCTCAAATAACTGTGAGATCTTGTGCAAATAATTTCCAGCCCCCATGCCCAGCTTTAGTTTTGTTATGCATAAAGTGGGTCGATTAAAGAAGATGCTCTTGAAAGGCACTCTAAAATGGCCAAAACATGGCTCAGAAAAGGTAAATATCCCTGAGCCTTATATCTGCAGTTAGGGATTCTACTGGCTGAATAGAAATCCTATGAGCCAGCAACGGCCTCCCAGATCCCAGAACCACACTGGCTCCTGCGGGGAAGTGTTCGCTGAGGAGATGGAACTTGCGGGCTGGCCCTCCACCCTGACAGGCAGGCAGCTAGAGCTCCAGGGCAGCAGCCATCACTGCAGCACCAGGAGAAATGAGACATACAGCAAGAACCACTTCTAACCACCTTCACAGGCCCTTCAAGTCTTTGCCTTCCCACAATTTTCCTCGAACACCTTTCCATGGTATTCTCAGGATGTTCCCTCAGAAAGCTATTGAAGAAGCTTTCCTGTTGGAAGGCTGCCCCACCCTCACCCCAGCCTAGACTCTTCAGGCCTCATGCAACTCCTTCATGTCTCAGATGAGGCCAACAGAGCTCCACAAAGCACAGATGGCTTGTCCAGGATACAAGTGGTGGGGTGGAGTCTGCAGCAGAGCGGAGACGATTGAAATCTCAAAGCCATCAATGTGCGTGATTCAGACATAATCGCAGCATCTGTGAGAACTGAATCCTTCCAAAATTCATCTCTAGAGGTGAAGTTCCTGCTAGCCTCTGCTTACCTGTCCTTTTACTCTCTTAAAAGAGTAAAATACTAAAGTCATAGGAGGAAAAATTCTGATCATTGTAGTATACAGACTCTAACCAAGCTTTATTCCACTTTAATATGAAGGATTCACTGAGGGTAAAGACAAGTCAGACTCATACTGAAGGCGCTGAGCCCCCAGGGGAAGTACAGGAGAGAAATGGTATTGCTAGATCCCCACCTTCACTCACCCCTTCTCCCCCATGGGATGACTAGGAGGATCCAGGGAGATCACACACGTGAAATGGGAGCACAGAACCTAGCAGATAGCAAGCCCTCAACACATCAGCCCCCTAATCGTCCCTCTGCCCTCTGGTCCCTGCCCACCACCCCCAATCAGTATACTAAAAAACATAGTCTGGAAAGGCTTCCGCACCACCATGCACTATGGAAAGATCCCCACCAGCCAGTGCCTCCTATCACATAAGCCCACCCAACTAATTCCTTTCAAGATCTTACAGAATGTGCTGTGATGATTGCGGTCCTCAATGATTCCGTCTTCCACTTTTTAAAAACAGCCTCACAGCTACAGACAGGTTTTGTGTCAAGGAGATGCAATTTCATTTTCTCTGCCTTGAGACAACTCAATCTGAGCTCGATCCTGGCTGAGTTGTGTGTTCAAGCTCAGGCTGAGCTATAATTGAAAAGGAGTCTGTCTTTTGTAATCCTCTAGGCCCAGAGGGGAAATGAAAAGCTTTTCCAAATGGCAGACCGAGACAGGAAATGTTCTATTTATTGTACTCCCATAAAAAAAAAAATAAACTCACTCCAGTGATTATACCACACACACAACGGTCCAGGCCATCTCCCAGGAAGCCATAACCTGAGATGAAATCTGTGTTTCTATTCAGAAAGGGAATTTTTCCAAGACCTACAATATTTTCTTTCACAAGTTCTACCATTACAAAAGACAGATTGCCCACCCTGCTTTCTGTCTGGCCAGTGGCAGCTGGAAGACCTGTGTGCTGGTCCCAGATGTCCTGCAAGATAAATGTGCCCTTGAGCAAGTGATTGTATCAGTGTCGCCTTCTGTATCCTTGCCTGTGAAATGAAGGGATGACTGCATAATGTCCAACTCTGCTCCCAGGTACTCACTAAGCAATACTATTCAGGCTCCAAAAAAGTTGGATATTGGGGCACCTGCGTGGCTCAGTGGTTGAGAGTCTGCCTTCGGCTTGGGTCATGATCCCGGGGTCCTGGGATAGAGTCCTGCATCGGGCTCCCCGCAGGGAGCTGGCTTCTCCCTTTGCTTATGTCTCTGCCTCTCTCTCATGAATAAATAAAGTTTTTTTTTAGAAGTTGGAAATGGCCTTTCCTTGTGAAGAACGGTCATATAAATTCTCCACTTTGTGCCTCGGAGGAAAAACAGAAAGTGGTCTTTATAAATATACAAAACTACCTCCAAGTGACTCCAAAATAAGTGAGGTGCAGGAATGGTTCTCCTCTACTGGATCCTTTCTGTAAGTCTTAGAATTTGGCATGATGCTCTTGGGCTGCTCAAATTCACAAGCACCAAAAAACCCTACTTTTGCTCTTGCATCCTAATACTGGGATCCATAGAAAGGAGCTCTCAAATCAGCCACTTGGTATCATCACATGATGTGAAGGTGTGTTTCCAGCTCTAACAGAAATTGTCCCATCAATAGGTTTGGAGTAGGGGGATCCCTGGGTGGCTCAGCAGTTTGGCGCCTGCCTTTGGCCCGGGGCGCGATCCTGGAGTCCCGGGATCGAGTCCCGCATCGGGCTCCTAATGTGGAGCCTGTTTCTCCCTCTGTCTGTGTCTCTGCCTCTCTCTCTCTCTCTCTCTCTCTCTCTGTGTGTCTATCATGAATAAATAAATAAATAGAATCTTTAAAAAAATAGGTTTGGAGTAGAAATTTATGTAACGTAAATTTATGTCAATACTCAGCAAAGCATATAATTTTTATTTCTGTTAAGTTTGAAGGCACTAATTAAAGTAGCTGCATGTGGTTTCTAAAAATCATACTATGGTCCTGCCCTCTAGACCAACTCTCAACCATGTGAACCAATTTAAGCCGAATGAGCTAGTCACAGTAGCTTCACTTGCAAGCTCTACCTAAGGAAGCTCGCTATTGTTTGGCTATGTTTAGGATGGGTGATGCCAAGCGTTGGCCTTCAAGAATAGCAGACAGATTTCTGAATTCTATCAAGATGTTTAGGATCAGCCCCCTTCAAATTATCTTTCTGTGGAGGCTCAGGAATGGCGAAGACGTTTCAATGTGTGCTTCATCTCTCAATTACTGGAAGAGGCTGCCAGAAGCATGATGTAGAAAATTCTGAGGCCTCAATGAGGATCAGTGGGACGGAGTGTCAGTGTCATTCGGTGATTACATGTTTTATTTATAATGGCGACCTCAGATGGGACTCTGCAGACACTTCTCCCCAGAGAGCAGAGGGCTGCAGAAAAACTAGAAAAAGCAGAAAAAATAGGGCACAGCTAAAACGAGAAGCGTAATTTCCCCCTGTGTTCTCCCAATTAGCTCTTATCAGATCTTTTTTTCATGGGACTCTTTCTACCAAGTAATAAAACAGACCCTGTTTCATTGTTCTCTTCTCAGTCTTGTGATAAGTTCAGGGCCAGACATATTCATTCTCATTGTTCAAAATATAGTCTGCATGCAAATACCACAGCCTCAGGGAAAGACTTTGGGGTTGAGGAGGAACAAGGCTTTCTGAACAAATTTACTAGAAGTGGAATGTTGAACATCCGGGACTTTAGTCTAGAGCACCTGCGGTTATGTAACTAGCTGTGAGCAAGGTGGTTCTTCTCTCAATCCTGTCACCCATGGGGGGATAGCGGAGGAGAGAGAGGTGGCTTGTATTGGCCCCAAAGCTCTGTCCCTCATCTGTAACTGGGAATAACCACAGCTGCCCAGGTGCTTCTCAAATTCTCTGTGAGGCTCAAATGGGGTACAGCACATGCCAGTACCCTGGAAGGATGTGGCCCAATAGCACTGCAAGCCCAGATCCCTTCTTTCTTTATCAATAGATTGACATTATAACTAGAATACCGCATCCTAAGAAAGAGAACATGAGCCCATTCCTCAATCAAGTCCCATTGAGAATGTTTTATCTCTGTAGGGCGCCTGGGTGGCTCAGTTGGTTGAGCTTCAGACTCTTGGTTTCAGCTCTGGTCATGTCTCAGTGTCATGAGATGGAGACCCATATCTAGTGTAGAGTCTGCTGGAGAATCTTTCTTTCCTTTTGTCCCTTCTCCACCCCAAATAAATAAATCTTGAAAAGAAAAAAGAGTGTTTTATCTCTCCCCTGAGAATCCCCAACAATGTCCCTAAAAGAAACAATTTTCTTGATAGGAGCAAATTCTTAGGTTGTCTATAGCCTTGCTACTCAAAGTGGGTCCACAACCCAGCAATATCAGCATTCCTCAGGAATGCAGATCCTTAGTAGAAACGGAGATCCTCAGGCCCTACCTCAGCCCTACTGAATCAGAGTCTGCATTTTTAACAAGATCTCTAGGTGATTTATCCCTATTGGTATTTGAGAAGGCCTTCAGCCTTGGAAGACAAGGGCCTCATAGAGCATCAAAGCAAACATACTAGGTCAGTGATAACCAGCTTTTCTTTTTTATTTTAAAAAGTACATCCTTGCACATCTGGATTTCACATTGCTCCTATTTAGAAAAAAAAAAAATTTCTATTTTTGCACACAGTAATCTAGCCCTCCCGTGCTCTCAAAATGTCAGTGAATCTCAGCCAAATTTCCATACCTCATGCAGAGGAGGGGCCTGCTTGCAAATAACAATGGCAGCCTGGTGCTGAAAGTGAACACCGGGGCTGAAACCAGAGCCAGGTTTACATTATTTATTGAAATTCCATGATGTAGCTTGTCCATGAGGAGCCCACAGAGCCTAGAATCATCAAACGGAGCCACCCTGTGTAGGACCCATCCTCGGCCCCCTGAAGTCACCTGCCTCTTTGCCTGTGGGACCAGTCAGATGTTGGACTCTCGCCTCAGAGGTTAAGTTATGGGAACCTGACACGCTGTGGTCAGTGAATGGGGCTTCTTGAAGGCTCTACACTGCGTGTTCCCAGTACGCATCAGGGTGCAATGCACTGGCTTGGCAGGCTACCTGCCTGTAACCCCCAGTATATAGAAAGCCAGCCTAGAAAGTTGCAAAAATACGGAGGCCTGGGTGGTGTAGTCAGGTAAAACTTCTGAATCTTGGTTTTGGCTCGAGTCTGATCTCCGGGTTGTGAGAGCCAGTCCTGCATTGGGCTCTGCACTCAGTGCCAAATCTGCTTGAGTTTTTTTCTCTCTCTCTCCCCCTGCCCTGCGCTCTTTTCTCTCTCTCTCTCTCTCTCAAATAAATTAATCTTTTAGAAAGTTGCAAAAATACAAGAAAGTATGTTGCAGCTAACTCTTTAAAAAAGACAACAAACAGAAACAATATCTGCCTCACAGTTTCTACCCGTAAAATGCAGAGAAAAGGTTTCTTTGCCAACCAACATGCGAATATATATAAAGTGAAGTAAACTCCATAGATAAGTTGGCCTTTCAAAATCACGAACATGTGCTACTCAAAAGCGAAATACTGTAAACATGTCTACCAGTAGCAGACTGGTTGATTATAATGTGGCTAAGTTATGGAATAATACACAGCTATTTTAAAAGAGTGAGTTTGTTGGATTCTTATGTATTTTCCTGGAGCGAGTGTGTGATCCCTTTTTTCTTGAAAAACATGACAATTGGGCAGCCCCGGTGGCACAGCGGTTTAGCGCCGCCTGCAGCCTGGGGTGTGATCCTGGTGTCCCGGGATCAAGTCCCACGTCGGGCTCCCTGCATGGAGCCTGCTTCTCCCTCTGCCTGTGTCTCTGCCTCTCTCTCTCTCTCTCTCTCTCTGAATAAATAAATAAATTTTTTTTTTAAAAAAAGAAATCCTATTTAAATAAATAAATAAATAAATAAATAAATAAATAAATAACAATTGTATTCTTCGTTGGATCAAATCCAATGGTTCTCAGTGTTAATAATCACTCTAGACTCTTTTGGAATGGGGGATGGACACTGTAATGGCTCAGACCTAAGAATTTTCTTAAAATAACTAGAACAAGAACAGGCAGTTAGTCAGGAAAACAACAATAACAAAGGAGTATTGTTGATTCTCTCTAGAGGTGGATCTCACGTGTGCTGTGTGCCTGCAAGGTGCATATTGTTATTGCCATATTGGTCTCACTTTTCACTGCTGAATGGGAGTGTCATTCAGACAGACCTGCCTGCATATCAAAAGAGGAAATTACTTCCTTTTAGGGCTTTGCCTTTGCAAAGAAGCCCTGTTTAAGCTCTATGAGGATTTATAATAAATATTTGTGATAAATATTTGTTTTAAATAAATATACTAGGTAGCTGCTTTCATCCTATCCTGGAATAACAGATCATCGTAACTTCTCTGTTCTTTGTTTAGGGCCCCGTGGTCTTTTGGATTTTGCCTCCCTCTTTCCTATGACAATATGTCAGGCTTCTTTACAATCAACTTTAAACCTCATTTTTATCACATGCCACTGCAAGCTTTAGTAACAGGCATATTGTAGTTACTATGACTGCATGCAAATGGTAATGAATCAAAATAGAGAACAATGAGTTTCGTGTTGCCATCCTAGCAAAGTGTCCCAGATCTATAATCCAACCTTCTTCTGTCATTTGTAAGATTAAAAATAATAAACAGATATGTTAGAACACTATTTATTTGGCCCTTTGGAGACCATCCTGAGAACGACCTTTCACAGGTAACAGAATAAACTTCAACCTCCTTGGGTTGCCCTCAAAACTCCCACCCTCTCTTTCCAGCTTTATCAATAGTTCCTGTCAGCGGACCTACCTTTTTCCCTCCCCAGGCCTCCAGGGCAATGGCTTGCCCACCGTATCTGTTAGAGCTCCATTTGCTGCAATGTATACTTTGTACCCTTCCTCTCATCTGGAGTGCCTTTTCTCTACATCTCTATTTTCCAATGCCAACTCAGATCCCACCCTCTCTGCCAAGCCTTTTTGCCTACTCCTATTAGAATTATTTTGCAGAGGGATCTCTGGGTGGCGCAGTGGTTTGGCGCCTGCCTTTGGCCCAGGGTGCGATCCTGGAGACCCGGGATCGAATCCCACGTCGGGCTCCTGGTGCATGGAGCCTGCTTCTCCCTCTGCCTGTGTCTCTGCCTCTCTCTCTCTCCCTCTCTCTGTGACTATCATAAGTAAATTTAAAAAAAAAAATTTTTTTTAAAGAATTATTTTGCAGATAGTCCATTTCATCATTCGCTACACAAATATTAGGCATCAACAATGTGCTAAGTGCTATTCTAGGTGCAAGGGACATCGGATGAATCTCCCCTCAACATCTTCCCCTGTGGCTTGCTTGGTGTTCATGCTCACCTCTGGAAGATGCAGAGCGTGAGAAGCAAAATGCAAGAGCATGTAAGCCCCTGGGCTTTGGAATCTTACCAGGTTGTCCCACTTAACTAGTTTTGTAATTGTGGGCAAGTTTCCTGGCCTTGGTTTTGTTCATTTGTGGGGATGCAATGTGGTATATACTTCTTCTGGTTGCAGTGAAGATTAAAGAAGATAGTACATGTGAAATACTTAAGGATAGCTTGTGGTACAAAATGAGAGCTCAATTAACATTCCCTACATTATGATCTTTTATCTGGTCTGCTGTTTCCATATCTGGTGCCTTCTTTTCTCTCTGAGGTTTCCATGTACAAGGAACACCGTATTGGGCCTCCTTGCTACTCTGTGATAAAATACTCCTTTCCAGTAGGGGATTGGTTAATAAGGAGTGGTTCCTGGGAAGTCACTGGAATGTTTAAAATAAAAATATAAATGGGAGTTCTTGAACATTTAAAATATGTTAATGAAAGTCTGCAGGAATTCTAGGAAATATTTATTCAATAGTATTTTTTGAAAACTTCTAGAACAGTGGTTCTCAAACTTTAGCATGCCTCAGAGCCATCTGAAAGGCTTGCTCAAACATGGCAGGTCTGCATAGAGCCCAAGAGCTTCTATTTCTCACAAGTTCGCAGGTGATGATTCTGGTCTAGCAGCCACAGGTTTAAGAGCCTCTTTACTGGGTGCCTGGGATACAGAATAATTATGACAGGGGTGTGGGTCGGCTTTCCAAAAGAGTTGAGTACTGGGGTCTAAAGAAAAGACACAGCAGAGTGGGATGAACCCTGAGTCTGGTTAGACTACCCAAATCCTAGTTCTGGATCCACCCTTCACCGGAATATGACCTTAGATGGGTCATTCACTTCCTCTGAGCCTTGGTTTCCCTATTCATAAAATGAAGATAGAACATTCCCTTCCTATTTCACAGTGCTGTGTGGACCAGAGACAAAGGTGAAGTATTATATGTACTGACCGGATACTAAACTAGGGAGTCAGGTACAGGGACATATCCTCCCTTTGCCAGTCCAAAGTGACCCTTTGAATGGAAGAGAGATTTCTAAACAAGTCACATTCTTTCCCAACTCACCAAGGTATTATTTATTATCTTAAAAACCCAACTGCCTGAATAGAGTCTTCAACACCTTAAAGCAGCTCTGAATCCAGAGCCCTTCTCTCAAAAGTGACATGAGGGAGGTTTCACTAAGGGCTCCAGGCCCTCTGTCTACCCTCTAGCCTTTTGCTTGTTCTTGAATCATGCTGGGCTGCCAACAGTGAAATCCTCCTACCTCTTAAGATTAGCATCTGTGAAAATCACCTCACTAAATTACTTTTTAGTGTCCTGGCCTCCGTGTTCACCAATGATCACTAGAATAAATCCTCATACAAAGTTTTCTACTGTATTTGCTATTAAAAAAAAAAGATGAAGGCATTGTTCCTTATATTTCTCCATGTTCTCTATATACTCCACACAAAACACTATGTGAAAAATGATTTTAGAACCCAGTGACACAGGTAAAAGTATACTAACATTAAGAGCAAATGCTAGTGAGGGGACACCTGGGTGGCTCAGTTGGTTAAAGGTCTGACTTCAGCTCAGGTCTTGGTCTTGGGGTCCTGGGATGAAGCCCTGCATCAGCCTCCACGCTCAGCAGGGAGTCTGCTTCTCCCTCTGCCTCTGCCCCTTCCTCCACTCATATACTTTCTCTCAAATGAAAAAAAAAGTGAGAGAGTAAATGCTAGTGATAACATGTTGTGAATAGAACACACTGCAAAATGCATAGGCCTAATTTTATGGGCTGTTCAGGGAAAAGCATGCACGTTCAAGGAAGTGGAAGGATAAGAAACAGTCACACAGCAGTAGCAGAGCACCCTTGTGGCATATACTCTCTGAGTATACACCCATACACCTGTTAGAACTTCAGACATCCACCCAGGGGCTTCTTCACAGGCTGACCCCACCAGATCTGAGATTTATGCAGCAGCGTGAGAAGAGTGGGGGTGAATAGCTCGATAGGCTTTGTTACTATTCTTCCTGGGAAGCTATACAAATCCATACCTTCTGAGAAAGGGGTGTGTTCAGTCATGCCCAGAGCCAGCAAAGTGTCATTGAAAGCAATGTCCCCGCATTCCTGGGTGGGGGTTGTGGTTGGGCAAATGAAATCAACACAGGAAGAGGAGTGCTTGCCCACCACATACTGTCGTGGGCGGCTGTCATTACAGCCTGCTGGAGCACTGAACGTGGCACTCTGCAGAACTCAGCTCAACCCTACACTGCTCCGGTACATCAGGCTTACCTCAGGGAGTAGCAGGTGAATCGGGAGGAAGATGAAGAGTCACATGGAATTAGGTATGGACCAGGTGGCACAAAGAGGAAGTGGGTAGGTCAGAGTAGATTGTGTGGGGTAAGGAGATGTCTGGTTAAAAAGAAAGTAAAAATAACCATTCACTCATTCATTTTAACTTACGCACACATACATTCATTCACCAAATATTTCCTCAGTACCTATTTAGGGCCAAAATACAGTGCCTTTCTCAGATAATTTTTTTATTCCCCCCCCCCATCTAAATCAGCCCCTTACTTATTTCCTTAATAATGCTATGGATAATCTGAAATTACTTATTTATGTCCTGTCTCATCCATTAAGATATAAGCCTTGTGAAGACAGGGATCATGTCTACTTTTTTCACTGCTGTACTCCAGCACCTAGAATAGTGCCTAGCACACAGTAAGCCCTCAACTGTTGTTCGAATGAATAGCTCAAAGAGATAAATGGAACCTGGGTCCTTGGGAAAGACATTTTAAAAGAGTGTGGAAAAGTACTTACTGGAACAGTAAAGGAAAGGAGAAACCAGTACAAAGACTGAATTGCCCACTCCCTAAAATAACAAGACACTTGGCATAAAAAAAACAAAAATCAGAGGAGCTGTCAATGTATCGGTTCCCTGTTTCAAGATGAGAAGGTTGAGCAATATTAATTCTTAAGTACTTTCTGGTCCATGATCTACTGTCTTTAGCTAGATGATGCCAATGCTCTTTCCTGTTGTCCTTAGATGTGCTGTGCTAGCATGGCAAAGACACCAGCAGGAGGTCAGAAGGCCCAGCCCCACACCGATGTGTCACTGGCTGTGTGACTTTGAGACAAGATAAATGACTTTGGGACAAGACGCATGACTTTGAGACAAGACACATAACTTTGAGAGCTACGAGTTTCTCCTATCCGAAAAGTGGGGATAATGACATTTGAGCTAACTGTTCCCATTGCCATAGCTTTGTTTTGAGATCTAAGCTGAAAATGTAGTGCAGGGACTCTGTAAGCCATGAATCCACATGCAGATGTTTGCCATTTGACTGTCACCAGGGGGCCTCCTCCTAGGACTCACTTCAGGGGGAGGCCTTCATGGGTTTGTGGCCTTCACCACAACTGGTTACTCACAAAATGGATTGCTAAGAATGGATTTTAAAGGAAAAATATAAATCATTAGGCAAGTGACTTTGTTTACAGCCCATCAATCAAAATCACTCATGAAGAATTAATTGAGTTTTCCGTGATATTTCGTTTCCAAAGATGAGCAGACTGGTGGGCAAGAAATCCTCTTTCCCTCCACAAAGCATCCATTGAGCAGCTCCATACCAGGGAGGTAAGGTCAACAATTGCCAGCCTTGACCCTGTGACTGTCTGAAGGGCAGACGCAGAACATTCAGCATGCTCTTAGAAGGTAATGGGATGGGAGCAGTAACAAAGCCATGCACACCGTGTTGGAGAAACACCCAAGAGACTTAAGCCAGGGTGGGTGGGAGGGAGAGGCTGAAAAGGCTTCCAAGGGCTAAATCCAGGCAAAAAGGATGAAAAAGAACCTCCAAGGTAGAGAGAGAAGCATGTGCTCTGGCTCCTCTGGGAGCCTTGAGCTATTTGTTCAGGAACAGGAAATATGCGTATTTAACCTCCTCATAAACTTCCTCCCATAGTTACCTTTCTGTAAAAAGCAAGCTCCTCTCAAAACAATGTTTGACCAGGAAGTGCCACAGTGAAGTGATAACTTCCTAACCAGCTGTGTTGGAAATCTCTGTCCCTCCAGACCCCCTCTCCACCTATTCCACCTGGCCTGCATGCACCCTGGGAGGCTGATATGGGGGAAACTATCAAGGGGCTCCTTAACCTCTGGCTGCTGAGGATGTCGTTGACCAGTGAGGCTGAGGAAGACATGAGGTCTGAAGGAACATAAAGTCAGGGTATTTACTGCCCTGGCTCCACCCTTATCGGGCTGCTTTGAGTTGGCTGCATCCCTTTACTGAAGGGCATACACCTTCCAGTGACTCTCTCTGTGTCTAGGTAAAGGTTCAGGCCTCAGAGTGGTAAAGGGCCCTTCCTGTTGCTTTCCCAGGTATATTTCTCTACCCTCTCCTGATAGTGCCTCCAAGCCCTGGTCATACTTTTGTAAATAGCCTCTTTATTAAACTCTCTTCCAAGTGCTATTTCTGAGGATTGTCAATAGTTTCCATTGAGCTCCTGACTGATACACTATCATTATCTTCTTGTATCATGGGTTCTCTGGTGTAAGGGGAATGGAGGTTTGTCAGAATCCTTAGCGTTATTAGACAAGACCACCCAGAGGGTAAGGAGTTCTGGCTTAAGTCAGAAAACCCAGGTTCTAGTCCCATCTTGGTCCATGAACAGCTATGTTACCTCAGGCAGGTACAAAACCTTCTGGGCATTAATTTAAAAGAAAGGACTGTGTTGCCTAAGAATGGAGGGCAGTGGAAGGCATGATCTGAGGTTTGGGGACCATGGTCCCTGGAACTCCAGTGTTGTTCAGAAGTACCTCAGGGCCACTTCAGGGTAAGGGGAGGTGGACCAGAGTATCCCCTCTCCTAACTTTCTTCATAGAGTGAGGTTCTATATACGATTTAGTTTAACAAAAATGACCAAAAAAAAAAAAATCCTTGGAAATTACTGGGCTCAATGAAGCATGAGGTCTTTCCTGATTTTTAGGACTGAGATTTCTCATCTCCCCATTCATGGAGTAGAGAGAACCTGATAAGGATGTAATCTCCACTACAATCCACAAGTATGGTAGCCAGTAACCTAAGGATTCATGGCATCATAAATGCTTAGATTACAAATAGGGAGTCACAGTGATTGTGACTTTGCCCACCATAAAAAGGCTTGTTCAGGGACAGACGACCTGGAGCCATATTTCTTGTGGAACAATTCCAGAACAGCATTTACCTGGGTCATCTTCCATGAACTTTCAATATGCATCAGTAGCAGTGTGTCTCACTTGAAAGTCAGTGTGGCCCCTGTGTTGCTCATGAAATGGAGACCTGATGCTCTTCCACTGGCAGCCAGTGGAAGATGCTGAGAATAGCAACATGAGTGGTACTATGGACTTAATCCAAGCATTTGACCCCATTAACTTAGCTGGTATGTGGGAAGCTCTGCAAATGTTTGCTTCCTACAGACATGTATTAACATCCTGTCTCACTCTACAAAACCTTTCTTGTTAACTCCCTTGCCAAAAGTCATTGCTGTTTTTCCACACTCAACATTTAGCACTATCTTCTGCTGACCTTTGAAGTTAGATACGGGTTGCTATGGACGTCTAAGCTTTATCTCTTCTGCTAAACTGTGGTCTCCACTGGAGAAAGGAACATGTTGTACATACCTAAAGCCACAGGCAGGGGGCGATGTCCTGGAAAGAAACGGGAAGACCAATCTGTCTAAGGGATCCTATGAATTCAGTGGCCCACTACCCAGGGGGCTCTCCATCCCAGATAGCCCATGAATCTCCTGCCCATGGGTGGAACTGCTCTGTAGACTAGAAGCGCTGACATACAGGACTCTCTCCATCCCAGGTAGCCCATGAATCTCCTGCCCATGGGTGGAACTGCTCTGTAAACTAGAAGCACTGACATACAGGACTTGGTCTGCAGTAGTTGATGACCATTCGAATCTTATTTCATACTTGTCAAAATGTTGAGGAAACACATGGCATGATTTGCTCTAACTGAACACTCTCACAGTCCTCGGTGACACTTTCCAGGTGTCATTCTATATGAACCATGTCCCCTTTCATGATCGTCATCACTGGGACCTCACAGACCTCCTGTCCAACTTCTCCTACAAATATCCCCAGCATCCCCTTGAAGTAGTATTGTTCTGTAAACATCCTAACTGCTGATATTACCTCTGTAAAAAAGAAATCATTTTGGCTGGCAAAAGTCAAAGCTGCCTTGAAATTTTGGAAAAAGTATTAAGGGAAATCCCCAAACTAAAATTAAGATCAACAGAAGTAAGTTTCTAGAATCACCACCTTTCTGTGTCTAATATCATTGTTTGAACATTATCTTGAGTGCTGCTTTCGTGGCATCATAAAACATGTAACATGTAAATACATAAATCGGGTAGTACAATTTAATCCAAATAGGAAAAGAGAAATGGCCTAGCTTGCTCTTTACAAGGATTCTCTGCCTGGCTCTGTTTCGTAAATATTTAAGTACACGAAAAATTAGCTTGAAAAAGCTAGGCATCCCATTAAATGTACCAAAATCCCCCCAGGGACAGAGAGCAAGGCAAGTCACATTGCTCTCCAGGATGGGAAATGACAGTAAAAGTACCAGCCCTGAGATAGTGGTTTGAGGATTTTTACCAACAGGGTGTCGATGGCTAAATTGGGGGGCCAACTCTTTGGCTCCATGATTGAATTCATCTCCCATCCATAAGCTTGCTTCAGTGACATCCCCAAGCATACATGCATCTTTGCTCATGAGAGGGGAATCCAGATGGAGAGCTTGGTGGTACATCCTGTGCAGTACACCCAGCTCTTCCTCATATGACTATGTGACCTTGGGCAAGACACTAAGTCTCTCTGTGAAACTTTCCCTTGTCCATAAAGTAGCAACAGGTGAACAGAGTTGTTAAGACAATTAGACTATATAATTATACAGATATGCTTTAGGCTGTAGTCTGTTTTACAAAGGAAAGGTGTTATAAAGATCAAGCAAAATAAGATAGATTCTCTGAGCTCCTCTGTAAACCTCACCCTCTGCCCCTCTGTAGGCAGTACCAGCCTTGTGCTATTATTTTTTAAAGTGGTTTCCATTCATGTTTAAGTCACTAGTTTCCATTCCAGCCACAGGGCAAGGAGGTAAAGAGGCAGCTATACAAGTAACTGCCTAAAGCAAATAAATAGAGAAACCCTCCATCTTGACTTTTATGTTTGTTTCCTTTTTGTTTTAGAAAATGATTTGGGCTGGTCCATGGGTGCTGGATGGAATAAAGTGTGATAGAAAGATGGTGGGTTTAACATCTGACTCTGGACAACTAACTATAAGAAGTTCAATGTCACATACCCTCCCTGAGCCAGCAGCTGAGTTTTCTCATAGCAAAAATTTGCATGATGGCATTCACACTGCAGGATGGTTATAAGGGAATATACACAAAATCCCCTCTTACATAGTAGGAGTGTTCTTCCTCCCTCAGAAAACCCAATGATGCCAAATCCAAGGTCATAGATTATGCTCATAATCTAAGCTTGGGAAGAAATATAAAGTGAGTAAGCACCCAGGAAGGTCAGAATAAAACTTTAGTTCTCAATATAATGGTGTCCTCGATGGACTTAAGACTGGCAACTCACTTAAGTGGCACATAGAGTTTTGGTTGGCTGGTTTGATGCCAGACACACCCAAATTCAAGACCAACTTCTGCCCTTATTAGCTGTGAGAACTTGAGAAAGGGACTGGGTCTCAAACCTCAGCAACCCTTACTATGAAATGGGTCCATATCAATTCCTTATGGTGTATATGGAGTGCTTGGGTAATGTTAATATGTGTACAGAAAAGTTAGTTCACCTGCCTATGACAGATACACCCTAAGGTGACCCCCATCCCGCACCCTCCCTTGACCATGACTCCTGTCTGCTAGCATTTATGCTGCTGCATAATACCCCCCCTTGAGTGTGGATGGGATCTACGACTTTCTAGCCAAGAGAATATAGTAAAGGTGCAGTAATTTTTCAGAAATAATTGCAGCCCCAAATCAGTTGATTTTTTTTTTAATTTTATTATTATTATTTATTTATGATAGAGAGAGAGAGAGAGAGAGAGGCAGAGACACAGGCAGAGGGAGAAGCAGGCTCCATGCACCGGGAGCCCGACGTGGGACTCGATCCCGGGTCTCCAGGATCGCGCCCTGGGCCAAAGGCAGGCGCCAAACCGTTGCGCCACCCAGGGATCCCCCCAAATCAGTTGATTTTAATTTAATCAAAAAGAAACTGTCTTGAGTGGGCCTGACTTAATCAGGAGAAAGCATGGCAAAGACGGTCTTAAAGAAGCAAGCTGCTAGGATGGGAAGTGTCTATGTAGAGAGTCCCTTGGCAGACAACTGGCAGGGGCCTCAGGGCTTCGGGGCCTCAGTCCCATTTCTGCTAACAACCACGAGGGCTTGGAAAGAACTTTCAGCTCCGGAGGAGATGTTGAGCAGAGAACCCCTCTAAGTGTACATCACACTCCTGACCCATAGAAACCCTTCGATAATAAATACATTGGTTTTAAAACACCAGATTTGTAGTAACTGTTATACAGCAAATGGAAGCAAATGTACTGCTGCTGCTGGAAGTCACTTCCTATAGATAGGGTTGGATTGAGGAAAGATAGGGTCTACCATTACTCCATCTGTTGAACTCTTGGATGTAGGGATGAGAGAAAGAAAAAGAAGCTTCCCTACATACACCTGTTCTGATGCAGCAGGAGTGCTCTGGAACCTCCCCTGAGCCTCACCACACTGGTCACAGCCAGGTCTCCATGAGGCTATGCAAGGGCTAGCTGGCTCTGGCTTGCTGACCCACTCTGTACAGTTGGGCCAATCTCTTATTTTCATCTGTGCGTGTGTGTGCATGGTGGGGTGTCTTAGTTTCCACATCTGCAGAAAAGGTATTATCATATGAGAGTCACTCAGCTCAGAAGGATGTCATGAGGATAACAAAGTAATCACTGTGGAAATAGGTTTTTAAAAGTTAAAAACAAAAAGAACGTCAGTGGCTCTTCTACTGAAGAGTGGGGGCAGAGGGACAATTTCTGGACCCTTAAAGGAAGGCATCAAATGCCATCTGGAAGTAGCAATTGCTCTCACATGTAGAAGAGCATCAGGTGCACTAGCTCCGAGGTCTCGGTAACTCAAAGGTAAATAGAGCAACTATACATTTTTAAGGAGGTTTTTAAAAATTACTTTTTAATTTCGTGTTATTTTTTTCAAAGATTTTATTTATTTATTCATGAGAGACAGAGAGAGAGAGAGAGAGAAGCAGGCTTCATGTAGGTAGCCCAACGTGGGACCTGATCCTGGGACTCCAGGATCATGCCCTGGGCTGAAGGCAGCACTAAACTGCTGCGCCACCCAGGCTGCCCTAATTTTGTGTTATTGATTTCATATATTCCACCCACCAGCTTCCCCCAAAGAGTTTCAAGAGGACTCAAAATCAAAACCAGCCCTGCTCATAACTACAGTACTTAACAATCATGACTCAACTTATTTAGTTTAATAACTAAACCTATGAAAACTGCCTCTCAATGCTTACAGAACAAGCCCCAAACTCTTCTACCTTATGTGCAAAGGCTCTCATGATTCCATCACAAACAGAGCAGATATTCGGGCCGTGCCAGCTGTTCAAATATTGAAATATCTGCACTGGTTGGTCACCATCATCCCAGCCACCCCTTCTGGGACCCTGTGGATTTCCCCAGCATCCAGCATTGATGGATTGATGGCAGGCATGACACGAAGCCTCCAGACCTCGCCCCAGCACTAGGATGGGTGCCAAACCTTAGATCACGTGACTATCATCTGGACAATCAACCTTCCCCGTGTAACTCTCAGTCTTGCCTGGGGATAGCCAAAGTCAGTTTGTCACTGGACACCCCCACCCCCACCCCATGCCCTAAACTCTCACACTCCGTTTTATTTTCCACTGCTCCCTCCACCTGAAATGTCTTCTCTCCTCCACGCTGCTCTCTGCCTGACCATATTCCCACTAGCTCTGAGATATGGAGAGTTGGCGACCACCTTTCTAAGCCTCAGTTGCCCCATCCTTAAAGTGGCACTTCTAAGGGGACCTACTCCATGAGGCAAGGATGAAATGGCAGCACAGATGATGCCCGAGTACACTTCAAGGTGCAAAGACATAAAGTGTGGCCCACTTGCATTACCAGGCCTTCTCTTTTCCAGGCTCCTCCTCAAATGCCAGACATCTAGGAAGCCTTCCTCCACCCCTGAGCTTGAAACAGCAGCGACCCCTCTGAATCCTTGAAGTGGCTCCAGGGGCCTTCCTCTTGACTGCAGCTCCTCCCTGGCTTCCTCTCCCTGGTAGGCAGGCACAGAAGTGGTACCTCCCCCTCCACTCCCATCAAAGGCAGACACCCTGACTCATTCTTGTCATTTCTGAGCCCTAGCCTGGCCACAACATGGAACACTTGAAGGACTCTGTGAACCTTTGTTGATATATGATGAAATCCCAAGGTTAAGTATTTGTTGAAGGAATTAAGTCCAGAAGCTTTAAATAAGAAATGCCAAGAAAGTCTTAAAAGTTCTGATCACAAGAAAAAAAAATGTAACTATGTATGTTGACGAGTGTTAACAAGACTTATTGTGGTGATCATTTCCCAATATATGCAAATATTGAATTATTATATCATACACTTGAAACTAATGTTATATGTCTATTATATCTCAATAAGAAAAAAAAAAATTAGGGACGCCTGGGTGGCTCAGCAATTGAGCGTCTGTCTGCCTTCGGCTCAGGGTGTGATCCCGGGATCCAGGATCAAGTCCCATGTCGGGCTCCTTGCAGGAAGCCTGCTGCTCCTTCTGCCTATGTCTCTGCCTCTCTGTGTGTCTCTCATAAATAAATAAAATATTTTAAGAAAAAAAGAAAAAACAATTAAGGCCATAGAGCAGGGTGAGAGCAGCATAGCCATGTGCAAAGCCCAATAATAATAGTCAACATCTACTGAGCTCTTACTATATGCCAGGCACCATTTTAAGCACTTTGCAGACATTAAGTCATGCAATCCTCCCAACAGCCCTGTGAGGGACGTACTGAAACTGCTGAGTGACTGTACGTCTCACAGAGAGCAAGCTCACTATAGGCTGGGAACGTGCCCTTCCTCTCTTGTCCTGCGCCTGACACAAGGTAGCTGCTCACCAAACAGGAAGGGCTCACAGACGTTCCATTTTACCATTCTGTGTGCTTTCCTCACTGCACCTTCACCAGTCCTGTCCCCTTTCCCAGCCCACCTCATAATGACCTCAGGTGCTTCATTCACAGTAAAGTAGAATAACCATTTAAGTCTCCGCTATTTGGAAAAACTTGGGGGTTTTTTTGTGTGTGCCTGTAGTCACACCTATTTAACCACATGCAAAGCTGGTATACTGCAAATCCATATTCTCTGAACCGAGACAGAGGGCACAAGAACCCAGGGGATGCAGGAGAGTGTGCATGTCCATCAGAAAGGGGGTTCTTTAAAACAACAAAATCCTGAGCTGGCTTCTATGAAGGTAAAGTAGAAAGGAAAGAGAGAAGAACTTTTCATGTAAAGAAAATGGTGTCTCCAGAAGCCAGAGGCTGCAACATGAAAGTCGGGCAGTAAAGCAACAGTAAACACAGATTTCTCTTTCCATACCCAAGTTCCCTGGTGGGTCTAGGGGCTTGTATTTTTCAGAAGTTCCCTGGAAGGCTCAGATGTGTGGTCATTTGGGAGGGACCTAATGGAGTAAACAAGTAATACCTGGTTTGGTTGCAATCAGAATCACTAAAGGAGTTTTAAGACATGACATGTTTGGGCCCCACCCCTAGAGACTCTGATTTGATTGGTCCAGTGTGGGGCCAGGTATTGACATTTTTTTTAATTCCCCAAGTGCTTTTTTTTTTAAAAAAGATGTTATTTATTTGAGAGAGAGAGAGAGAGCAAGAGAGAGCATGGTGAGGAGGGGCAGGGGAAGAGGGAGAAGCAGACTCCCTGCAGAGCAGGGAGCCCAACACCTGAGCCAAAGGCAGATGCTTAACCAGCTGAGCTGACCCAGCACTCCTTCCCCAGTGCTTTCTAAGGAGGGTTGGGAATACATCATGGAAGTAACCAGAAGAGTAAGTGTGAGCAGAGGGTCAGCATAATGGCAAAGGAGGTCACTGAGATGAAGTGCAAGGCATTCAACACTGGTTCTTGACAGCCTGGTCGAATAAAGGTATTAGCTGTACAAATACAGAACAAGACTTTTTCTAAAAATTAGACTTTAATTTTATGTTATGGATTTTATATATACC
This sequence comes from Vulpes vulpes, assembly GCF_048418805.1. Classification (NCBI taxonomy): domain Eukaryota; kingdom Metazoa; phylum Chordata; class Mammalia; order Carnivora; family Canidae; genus Vulpes; species Vulpes vulpes. Next base: position 143,083,665 of record NC_132780.1, read on the forward strand.
ACCCACTTCCAAAAATGTTTGAAAGGCCCTCTGAATCAAAACATGGTCTGGGGATGCCTGGGTGGCTCAGCGGTTGAGCGTCTGCCTTTGGCCCCGGGGTGTGATCCTGGAGTCCAGGGATCGAGTCCCACATCGGGCTCCCTGGGTGGAGCCTGCTTCTCCCTCTGCCTGTGTCTCTCTGCCTCTCTCTGTGTGTCTTTCATGAATAGATAATTAAAATATTTTTAAAATGGTCTGATCATAGCAGAAGTGATTAACAAGAGAAACATGAACATCAGGCTATAAGATTGATAAGGGTAGTGGGACAGGAGAAAATTGAATCAGGAGTTCCAAAGAATGTGAGGCAAGTCCCTTCCCCTGTCTTGGGCTATTTCCCAAGGGTGACCTCCCCTCCTTCAGTGACATCCAGGGTACTCATGCCTGTAAATGCCATCCCTAGCCCTGACTCTGCCTTGGGGTCCCAGACCCAGGGGTCTAGCACTCCATTTGTACATACCCCATACGATACCCTGCAACACCACCCACCAGGAAAGGACTCAGCAAATGTCTCATGGAGTGAATTGGTATTCCAGCTCATTTCTAACAGGCAGCCTTTCCCTAAAATGACAGCAAACACAGATTATCTGAGTTTGAAGACTGTGCACAATGTTAATTGAAGTGTCTGCAAATTAAAATGAGAATGGCAGGGGCACCTGGGTGGCACAGTCGGTTAATCATTCAACTCTTGGTTTCAGCTCAGATCATGATCTCAAGGTGGTGAGATCAAGTTCCACGATTGACTTTGCACTCAGCCTGGAGTCTGCTTAAGATTCTCTCCCTCTCTGTTTCCCTCTTACCTTCCCTGACCCCTACATGTGTGCACACTCTCTCCCTCATTCCTTCTCTGTCTGAAAAAGAGAGAGAGAGAAGAGAATGGCAGTTCATGGAAAATCAGATCTTTAATGGGGGACATGACAGTGAAAGCAAATCCTTCACAGGGAGACTCTTAGTTGCAGAAAGTTTCACAAACAACACAGAATTCAGTCCTGTCCCTGTCACCAATTCAATTTTGGGGTGAATCTACTATAGCATATATATGTGTGTGTTTATGCCTAATGGACATACATGCATGTACTTGTGATGTACATGTGTGCACACAATTGCATGGGTATTTATATGTCAGTGTATCTGCTGTAAGTCTGCATCAGTGTTTTTCAACTGATTTCTCATTATTATCAGCCTGAAAAGCCTTTTCAGATATTTTTTTCTCTCATCACTCCCATGAAAATTTAGTACCACAGATAGATTGTATATCTGTGGATGTGCTATATGTGCATTTGGGCTGTATCTATAAAAAAAGAGAAAGACTTTTCACCCCACAAGAACCAATTTTACCCCCTTCAGGAGATATGAACATGCATTGAGAATGCATGTTCTGGGGCAGCCCTGGTGGCGCAGTGGTTTGGTGCCGCCTGCAGCCTGGGGTGTGATCCTGGAGACCCGGATCGAGTCCCATGTCGGGCTCCCTGCATGGAGCCTGCTTCTTCCTCTGCCTGTATTTCTGCCTCTCTCTCTCTGTGTCTATGAATAAATAAATAAAATCTTTAAAAAAAGAGAGAGAGAGAGAATGCATGCTCTATATGTACATTTGTGCATGCATGTGCACACATACACGTGCACACACACACACACACCATGAAAGCCAGCTGGCTCCTGGGAAAGAGACCTACAGAGCATTTTGAGCTCCCACAGGAGAGGCTTCCCGCCAATCACAGCCAACCAGGAGAACAGCTCTGGTCCAGTGATCCTTGTAAGAAATAGATGCTGGCAATTAGAAAGCTGGGGAACTCTAGCCAGTCTAAGCTCACTGGTCGTGACCTCATTTCCAAATTTTCAGAGTTGTGAGAGATTTCAAAAAGCCATGTGAGCAGAAAATATTTAATTGTATATAAGAGGAAATTTTCTGAAATTCTAACTTTTACATTGCATTGCAAACTATTAAGTTCACGTTATTTTTTTTAAGATTTTATTTATTTATTCATGAGAGATGCAGAGAGAGAGGTAGAGACAGAGGCAGAGGGAGAAGTAGGCTCCCTGCAGGGAGCCCAGTCCTGGAATCGATTCCAGGACCCATGATCACGCCCTGAGCCAAAGGCAGCTCAACCACTGAGCCATCCAGGTGTCCCCTTATAGCTATTTTAAAGAAAGTGAACAGACCACATTTTGGACAAAAGAGAACCATCAGCATATTTAACATTTTCTTTTCTTTTTCTTTTTTTTTTTTTTAACATTTTCTAGATCAGGTCACCAGATTGGCAGGATTTTATTAAACAACCAATCAGTAAATCTCTGAGAAACTCCCTGAGGACCTGCCAAACATTTAGCTCTTGCAAAGACTTGCAGGGTATGTGGAAGTAAAGCTTAGCACAACTGCCTTCAAATGCCTTACAGCCTGGTTTTGTTGTAACTTACAGATACGAGGCCTGAGCACATCAACTCCTGCATGAACTACAGCAATCCCAGGACACAGGAGAGATAGCTCCTCCCTTGCTCCACTGAGTAACTCCAGCACTTTAAAAGCACAGCATCAGGGATCCCTGGGTGGCGCAGCAGTTTGGCGCCTGCCTTTGGCCCAGGGCACGATCCTGGAGACCCAGGATTGAGTCCCACGTCGGGCTCCCGGTGCATGGAGCCTGCTTCTCCCTCTGCCTATGTCTCTGCCTCTCCCTCCCTCCCTCTCTCTCTCTCTCTCTCTCTCTCACTGTGTGACTATCAAAAATAAATAAATAAAATTTTTTTAAAAAAAGCACAGCATCATTTTAACACATTTCTAAACTTAACAAACCCTTCACATAATAGTACTGACTACTTTTATGCTTACCATGGAATAGTCTTTCCACAAGAGGATTAAAATAACTTGAGTGGGAACAGATTTGCTAACAATTGCTACTGTTTAATGAGCACCTACTATGTGCCCAAGACTACATGCGAGGTCCAAATACATGGATTCTTTCTACATCAAGTCCTATGGAAGTCATCCAACCTCTTTTTAAATACATCCCTCAGGAGTGCCTGGGTGGCTCAGATGGCTAAGTGCCAGACTCTTGAATACAGCTTAGATCGTGACCTCATGGATCTCGGGATCCATCCCTACATCAGGCTCCGTGCTCAGTGGGGAGTCTGCTTGAAGATTCTCTCCCTCTTCCCCTCCCTCCACTCATGCACATGCGTGCATGCCCTCTGTCTCTCTAAAATAAATAAATCTTTAAATTAAAAAAATTGCATCCTTCACAGGTAGTTCACGTATCTCTCAAGGTATCTACTGTTCGGTTTGACAACTCTCCATGCAAGAAGGTTCTTCAGTACATTAAATTAAAATAATTGCCTTTCCCACTTAAAATTTAAAATCAGCCATCAGCACTCACCCTCAGGATTGACCCAATAAGTCTACTTCCTTCTCCATGTGGCTGACTGAAAGCAGGGCTCATGATCAGCAGACATCCTCACCAGGATCCCAGCTTCAGTACAGGCTGAGAGGGGAATCAGTAGGCTGAGGGTGAGGCTGTTGGTTGACTGTTTTGAGTATCTGCATTTGGCTCAGGTGGTGATCCCAGAGTCCAGGGATCAAGTCCCACATCAGGTTCCCCGCAGGGAGCCTGCTTCTCCCTCTGCCTGTGTCTCTGCCTCTCTCTGTGTCTCTCATGAATAAATACATAAAATCTTAAAAACAAATTACTAATACTCTTCACTCTTGAAGGAGACTCTCTGATTATTATAACTTGTTTTCTCTCAGTGAAAAGGCTGCACTTTGGCAACAAACTCCATGTGATCTGCTTTACCTCAGCCTACCCCAGGCTGGCCCACAAAGTCAGATAATTCCATGGCCCTGGATCCATGTTTGTAATAGCCTTTATGGAAATCACCCCTAAAGAATTTACTGGAGTTATGAAATAAATATTTGGTGTTAAATATCCTAATAGGGCATTCTATGGTTTTATCATCGATGTCTTAGGATCTGTAAGACTTCAGGGAAGATTTTATTGTACAATTTTTTCTAAGGAGGTACGGATTAGATACCTGATAAGGATTTTTTTCATTGCAAACCACAGAACACACTCTAGCTAATTTAAGCAGAATGAGATTGGTCCAAAAGTCAGCTCCTGGCCTCTGCTTCGAAGAAGCAGGGCTCATGTGGAGCGTGGTCAAGTGGTATGGGGCCGCAGCAAAAAGGACAAATGTGTACCCTACGTGTCAGCACTAAAATCAGTTGAAAGTATTCTCCAGGGATCCCTGGGTGGCACAGCGGTTTGGCGCCTGCCTTTGGCCCAGGGCGCGATCCTGGACACCCGGGATCGAATCCCACGTCGGGCTCCCGGTGCATGGAGCCTGCTTCTCCCACTGCCTGTGTCTCTGCCTCTCTCTCTCTCTCTCTCTCTCTCTGTATGACTATCATAAATAAATTTAAAAAAAATTTTAAAAAAAAGAAAGTATTCTCCAGTACATTAATACGCGAATAATGAGTAAAAATACCCTTTGTTAAGACTTGTTGGCATAGGAAAGAACCAATTTTCCTGGTATCTGAGACCGCTGAGAACGAAGTGCTGAACATGAGGAAGCCAGGTGCGCACATACACGCACACTCATACACACGCCCCCCACCCACACACACACACAAAGACACACACCCACAGTGAAACTGGCTAATGCGAAAGTTAATCAAAAAAGTAAACAATAACCAGAGACCATAAGTGGATTCCATGAATTTACACGATTTGAGTTGAGGTCACGATCCAGCAGACCTAGGAATGCAGTTCCACATATGTCAAGAGTTGAAAAATTTCCCAGAGAGGCCAAGCGTCTTAGTCAAGGGCACAGGGGAGTCTAGGGCATAAAGTACCCCAAGTGGTAACCATCAGGAATGCTTGCCTCAGAAGACAACATTCTCCTTTCTGAGGAAATTAACTGCTGGAGCAGTTGTCTGAGGCCTCACAGATTGGCTTGACCGTTGGAACTGCTTACCTAGCTCCCTCAGTGTGCAAAACTGGTTTGTCAATGAGGTCATTATTGTATCTTCACCTGGTGACATCTCTCGGCAGAGACCCTGTTGTGTCTCTGCACTGCCAGGTGGCCATGTCCCAGCACATGGGTGTCAGAGTGTTGCCCAGAGACACAGCCAGTGTGACTTAGCAGCACGGGGCATAGCAGGAGCCAGGCCAGATGTAAACACTAAGGGAATCACTTGACAGAACCACCTCCCCAAGTTCAGGGGAAGTGAGAAAAAGCATTCTTTTTACGTATTGTCTACAGTTGCCTCCATGCTACAATGGTGGCACTTGGGTGGCTGTGACAGAGACTGTATGGACCTCAAGGCCAAAAACACTTCCACGTGACCCTTTACAGAAGCAGTTTGCTGGACCCAGCCTTCGTTATGGGGGCTCCAGGACCCTGCACCAAATAGAAAATAACCTGCTTGAGAATCCAGTCCTCTTGGAATCTTCCTCGGGGCCTCACACGGTGCTCAGTCAGTGCACAGTAAAATCAAAGAACTAATTTTTATGGCTCACAGGGACTTCAGCTATCATTTCATCCAATCCTCATGTTTTAGAGATGAAGAAACCCAAACAATCTGTCCAAAATAAGAGACTGGCAGGAAGCAGAAGCAAAGACCAGATTCCCTGAGTTCCCTTATATTGCTCTGTTACTCAACAAACACCTGGTAAATATAGAATAAATGCAGATATGTATTTATTAATTATCAGTAGCATTAGCTGAGCATACAGTGGATGCCAAACACCATATATCTAATGTATGTTTATAATATATAGTGTGTATAATATATGTGATCTTTAGGTATAGCAATAATGAGATGATGGCACGCAAAGTCCCTTGTAGAAAAACAGCCAGCCACAAGGAAAGGCTCCAGCTCATCTGTGACTTCAGACGAACAATTGGTTACTGTTCTTATTTGCTTGGACCCAACTAAAGGAAACCAGCACCAAGCCCAGAGAGTCGAGCCATGGCAAGGATGACATTTATCTTCCATCCCTAACCTCCTTTTCAAGATTCTTGTAGACTCTCCTTTTCCTGTGTCACACACCCTTAATCACCTAGGTGCACCTGATAACCACTCTTTTTCCCTCCTTGACTGATGTCTGGTTATACATTGGGAAGTACTCCTTCACTCCAAAGGGTTAACCAGCCAGGCATTCTCACCAAGGGCCATTTATCTCCCACTCTGGAATGAAAGTTGCCTCGCCCTTGATAGTGTAATTCTTGGCACACAGGTAAAAAAATGTTCTTACTATGGAGTAAGGGCTGGCTGGAATACACACAGGATTTCTTTCAAGTCAAGGGCTTCAGCCTTGCAAAAACGAGTTTTAAAGCTGACCCTAGAATCCTAAGGCACTTTGGCCAATGGTCAGCTCTTGGATAAACTGGCAAGGGGACAAAGTTTGCCTTTGGTAGCCACCCCCACATCACACAGCAGGTACCACCTTCTCTCCTTGCCCTGACAGACACCTAACACACAGCACTCAGAGCTTGCAGAGAGACTCCTGGTCTCTCTCTCCCCTTCTGCTGATCCTCTTCTTCCTGCCACCTGATCTGATAAAGAAATCTTAGCTAACGTGACATCTGGACACCCCATGTCCATGTGCATGCCATTCAGGGTAACACCTAGATTCGATAAAGGGCCGTTGGGGGCCATGTCTTAAACCAAGGGGTCAATGCTACTACAGCAGAGAAACAGAAAGGAGACTGGAGAACAGGTGGGTCTTTAGGTGGCTCTAATGCCCTTATCTGGCAATCGCCCAAGTATAGAGATCTGACTTGACCTTGGATTGTTCATGTGACCCACAGAGAATTTAGGAAAAACAGATCCTCACATATCCTACTCTATCTTTAGTACACTTCATCTTCACACAGCTGGGAGGGCCTGGGGGAAATGAGGCAATGGAGAGAGCACAGATTCTGACGCCCAGGGGTGGGGTTTGCAGCCGGTCCCACCATGTCCTAGTTCTGCAGCCTTGGTCAGGGGATGCCCTTTCTCTGCACTGCAGTCTCCTTATCTGCCAACTGGGAGTAATAACAGGATGTAGCTAAGGGAAGCAAGGTATTCAGACCAGCACACAGCCACAGCTATTGCTACTCACCTTCCAAACTGTCTGATTCCCAAAACTGAGGAGAGACTCTGTGCATCCAAGAGAACTGTAGAATGAGCTCTGGGTTCTCTACCTCAAAGTCAAGTCTGTTTCCCTTCATCTCCATCTCCCTTTGGCCCCCTGCCACCCTCCCAATACCTTTCCCAACATCTTCTATTTCAAATACCTTATGATCTAGGGATGGGGATGAGCAGCTGGGGAAAAAACAAAAACAAAAACCAGAAACATGCCAATGACTGTTTCTATAATTGTATGGGGAACGGAGTGAATTCTAAAGACATGGGCCAATATTTGAGATGACTGGGACTCTATGTTCATTGGGGTGACCCGAGAAAAGCTAGAGATGAAGCCCCACTTGCCCCCTCAAATTTCTCCCCCATGTTTGCATGTAACAGGGCCTTCGGTTCCCACCATTAGACTCACTTCTCTGGGTTCTGGATATTCATGTGGGCCCTTGTGATATTATGGGCAATGTTCCCATAATGGAAATTCTATGCATCAGAATCACCATGTACTAGCGAATTACAGACGTCTGGGACTTCATCTCTTAAAGACTCTGACTTAGGAGTTTGCGCAGGAGTTTAGAAAGTGTCCCAGGTGGTTCTCAGGACCACGCAGGGTGGAGCAACCCTGTTCTGGTGGGGACTGGCCAGCTCTAGAGTCAGGATCTCCAGGTTTCTTCCTCCACTTGTGCGGGACAACACAGTACACAGAGCCTAGCGAGCACCTTGTCTGTGATAAAGATTAAATCTCTTTCTTCCTCAAAGGGGCTGGGTGTGAGGATAAAATCAGGAAAGACACTCACTAATGCATCACAAACTGTAAGGACACATTTGGAACCATTTTCAGGAAGCATGGGAAGGAAGGTCAGGAAAGGGAACGCTGGCCTGGTTAGGGTATCTTCAATACCAGGCTGAAGCAACAGAACTTGATCTAGCAGGTAGAGAAGTGGGCATGATAAAGTACTCAGAGTATATTAAGGTAATGGCATCAAACATGGTTTACAGGAGAGGAGAGAGGCTGCAGAGAGGATGCCATGACGGCGGTGGGCGGGGGGTGATGAGGTAAACATGGTGGTGAGGAATAAGGAAATAAATCATTTCTATGGTAGAGAACGCTTCATTGTTCACTAACCTGTTCCCCCTTTTCCTAGGAACACTGCTAGATGACACCTGAGTTCTGGACTATGGAAAGCAGGTGAGTTGACCACTTCCTCCCAGAAACCCTGCAAACCTTCCAGGTGATTCTCCACCTTCCATCTCCTCCTGTGCTGGCAAACATAGAGGCCAGCAGAGTTGCTGGCACCCCTATGGGTGGCAGGACTAGAGTGGAAGGAGCCCAAGCAGGGAAAACCATTCACTAAACATTGCGCTGAGCTGTCAGGTGAATAAGCAGATGGGCCATTGTTTCAGCAATGGGCACACAATGACCAATAAAATGCCTCAGTGAAACTCTGGCTTACAGAAGAGATTCATGTTTCTTATCTTATTTGTCCCTTATAATATCCTGTCAAACAGATCAGATCTCTGTTATGCTCCTTAAGTCCCCAACTGAGGAGAGGTCACATAACTTTGCCCACATGGCTCCCCTCTCCCGGAGCCCCGTGGTCAGGCCCGGCCCGGAACTCTTTATCCCCACAAGAAAAATCTGAGGCATTTGTGATAAATGACTACAGACAAATGACTCCTTTAGCTTCTAAGGCAAATTACACTGTAGATCATAAATTTTATGACGTGACTGCAAAATGCCACAGCACCCAAATGTGAAAGTAAATAAAAAGCAAGTGAGATTGCCCCCCCTACCTACCTGCTTACTCCCTGGGCCTCTGCTCCTCGTCAGCACTGGGTAACAGAGGCATGCATTTAGGAGAGAGGAGCCTTGAGCTGAATCAAGAAAACTATATCTGTTGCTATGGCAACCTCCCAAATTGGATTTTTAAGAGGTAGTAACTGGGACATGGTTTTCATTCTCTTCATTCTAAATAATGGGCTCCCAGTTGGACTCCATTCATTATACATCCTTCCTTCCTTTCCCTGTTGTCATCTCTCCAGCCTGCTACTTGTTGCTTTCCTCCTTTCCACAGAATAATGATAAACAGAAGTGGAAGACATCATCTTAAGGTCCACAGAGGTTGACGCAGTGGGCAGAGTAACCAGCACCGAACTTCAACACACACAGCCTGTGGGTGGCCTGGGACACACCGTGAAGACTTCCAGTTTCAAATCTCCTCAGATACAACAGGGCCACGCACACCAGCTTCCGGTAATTAAGCACTTTCCTCTCTTTAAAAATATAACTGCCCCACAAGCAGGTGGTACCGCATGCAATCCAATACATCGTAAATAAGCGTCCAAATCTCTTGACCTGCCCTCAGAAGTGCCTCATGATCCAACCCTAATTTATATTTCTGTCACCTTCTGGCTTCTCTTCATGCTCTCTTTGCCACAGCTGCACAGAATCGAGTTCTTCCGGGACACTCTGACATCTCCTGCCTCTCAGCCATCATTCCCATAGTTCCCTTCGTCCAGGACATTAAATTTATTTCCCTCAGTCTCTGCTTCTTCTTCAGCTTCGCCAGATTCTCCTGTGCCTCATTCCTCTCCCTCAAATGGGCATTTCCCCAGCACAGTCCTTATCTCCTCACTCCTTCATGCTCCCTCCTCCTCCAGCAACTTATTCCTTCAACTGCAGCTCTGAGCAGAACTTCAAACCCACGCCCTGCGCCCTGGTCTTCCCGTCATTCTGAGTATGGGGTTTCCAGCACTCTGGCGGACATCTGTACTTGATTGACCTGCCGTCACCTCAAACAAAACACTTGTAACATCAGAAGATTGTTCTCATTAGCAACTACTTCCGTGCTTGCCACTCTATCATAGATTCATAGGGTTTCAGGGTTAAAAGGAACTATAAAGCTCAAGCCCAATTAGTTTATCTGTACTCAGTCCATTCACTATCCGAAACATGGAAACCAGTCTCTTGGGAGGTGAATTTGCCACAATACCACTCAATTTTAAGTTTTGGCATCCCTCATATATTTACACTTTTCTTTCAAGGCCTGTGCCCTATTTTGTATTCATATCTCCCTTCCACAGCATCCCCCTCCTACTTTGAGCTCATTATGGCCACCTCACAAGGAACACTGGAGAATCCTCCTCATGGCCTCTGCCTCAAATCTCCCCTCCTGACATGGTCACAGTGAATACAGGCATGGGAGCAACAGCAGAAACAGAGCAGCTCACCCACCATGCCCACCACATCATGCAATACAGCAGGTGAACCTTTCCAGACAGGGATCAAATCAAGGTCTTACTCTGTGTAGAAACTTCTGGTTATGTGCCATTTATTTATGAGGGAGCAAAAATCATTTATCTGCCATTCATGATCCTTCCCATTCTTTTTTTTTTTTTTCCTATCTTATTTCCAACTGTACCCTTCCATATGCCATTCTCCTCAGCCAATCTATGCCAATCTCCTCCCCTGGTCCCTGAATATCCTTACCTCATACTGTTGCTGAACCTGACATAGTTGCCATTCTGTTAATCCTGATCATTTTTCCAAGCACAACTCAGGTTCCACCTCCCTTCAAATTACACCGGAAAGCTTTTTTGGGCCATATTGGTCCTTACACTCACACCTCTCATTTCATTCCCTGTCACTCATGCTTGCTTGAAGTTTTGCTCCTTTAGCCAAAAGCTCAAGACCGTGGGCTCCCCAACCATCCTCGCTCTCCAGTCCCCTTCATCAGTTTTCACCGAGCCTGGCACAGAATAGGTGGCTTCATAAACATGTTTGGTAATTGTCTGACTGGTTGACTGATCGACTGATTGTTTTCTATCCCTTTACTCTGAAAGTTCTTCACCTTATTAATGCTGCCTGCATACCTAGCTTCTAAAATTACTTGTCACTCCAATGTTTTAGTGCAATGTTACAAAGGAATAAAAGCAAGTTATGAAAGAAAGGTCAAATGCATTCCTTTCCTCTCTTTTCCGGTTTATTTGTGGTCAATTCAGGATGATTCATCCTAATAAGCCTTCTTGCCTCAGGCTTGTCCACCCTATAAAATGCATGCTTCAAGCAGGGGCTGGACTTCACGTTGCCCTTGGGATGCCCCACTATTTGTTTAGCCCTATTTAAATATTCATGATCTGGGCTCCTGGTTCTCAGTCTTTGATGAATCCCGGAATCACCCAGGGGTAGCTTCATAAGGATACAGATGTCTGGGCCTTATCTAAATCCTCCTAAATATGAATATCTGTAAAAAGGGCCCAAGCAAGCCTATGTAAAGCAGCTTTGCTGTGACTTTTTCACACTCCAAAGCTGAGCACCATTGGCCTCGCCATTGTACACCATGAGTGCAACAACAAATAACATACAAAGAATTTTCCCATGCTTGCAGAGCTTTTGAGGGTGCTTCTAGAAGTTACAACTCCATTTCTTTTTCCTAGGAAGGACTCATTTCATTTCTGACAACAGGCTATCTTATTTATCCTTAAAGGATTTCACATCTCAGAACTAAAATACTCCTCGACTACATATATGTGTTTCCAAAGTAGATTCTCACTCAGGGACCTGGAAGACAAATGGCCCTGGTAGGTAGAGCTGACCCCTCAGAATGCAAGCAGCTTCAGATCTAGGATGCTCCAGGTAGAAAGAACCTTGTTATTACTGACCCACATCTTCAGGAAAGCCATGCTTCCACTTTGCTCCTTCACAATTTCTAGTCCTCCAGCCCTAATGACAAAGACAGATGAGGATGTCTCCTGGATAACAGCTTTTTTTTAATACCATCTATTGAGCGCCTACTAGGTTGTTTGCATAGACCAGTAAACACATGTGTATATTTTCTATAAGAGCAACTATGGCTATGCAGAGCTAGAAGGTTGCTGGGAGGGAAGGATCCTCCTGGAACCAAAGGAAGTAGTCTCTAGAGCCTTCTTTCTCATCTACAGGTTAAGGTTTTAAGATGCTTTAAGGTAAGCTTGTGAAGTCCTGCCCAGAGCTCAGTGACAAGAAAGGGAATGAAGCCCCTAAAGTAACATCTCCGGGGGTGCAAGGTAAGGGCCAGTGCAGCCCCCTACTGGTTTGATGCATCCTGGCCCAGCCCCCAAAGCCATGGGAGAGCTCCCTGGGTTGAAGGACCAACTGACAGGAAGAATCAACTTCCCTAGAGCTCAAGGAGCCCAACCACTGGTCAGGCTCACTGCACACCCTCTGCAGCCAGGCCAACCACATTGCCTCAGACCATGGCCTCTGGGTGCCTCCAGCTCACAGAGCAGCAGCTTCACACAGGCAATCAAATCCAGTGTTATTTACACACTGCTCCAGCTCCCAGTGGTCTGTGTCCTGCTCCAGCGACAAAGCAGGGACCGGACTGAGTCTGTGACTTCTTGGACGTGCCAAGGCAAGGGGAGCTCACAGGCTTGGCTTCTCACTAGGCTGCAACGGGCCTGCAAAAGAAGCGACCTTTTTGCAACAGATTATTCAGTGCTCACACCAACTCCATGAACTATGTCTTATCATCATCAATACCACACTGATAAGAAAACTGTGGCACTGAGAGCCATGGCAGCCTGTTCTAGCCCACACAGCCGGAAACCCACAGCCTGATGCCCAAAGCCAGCCCTCCGCCACTGCACCTTCTGCTGCCACTAACATGGGTCCAGCACCTGCCAACTCAAAAGGAATTTAGAGGAGAACGTTTTTACCTCACTGCCTACATAGATGGAGTCTTTGCCCTGGATGGAGAAAGGCAACCTGGGGAGACAACATAAGTCACCCAGGAGGCAGAAGCTGACAGCACTAAAGGTGGACTTCAGTATCTGTGAGCCCGTAGCCCTTACTCCCACCACCTGCCACAGGACCTGGACGCATATACCAGCTGACCTTCAACACTAGCACCCCCATGGATGTGCTACCAGGGAAAGATGCATTCACACACATAGCAGGGCAGATGAATTTGTGTATTAGATTACTGGCCGCAGACCCAAACCTGGAGTAGTGGAAAGGACAAACAGTTGCTTAATGTGATGAAGGAAACATCAAAACCGAAAGATCCCATGCTTAGGTGAGGTACCCAAGGTGACCAGGCAGCCAGTGGGCAGCTGGGATCTGAAAGGGAATGCCACCAGATTTCATCCTGTCTGTTCTGGAAGTCAGAGGACTATACTATCGGTCATAGTGACTTGATTTGTGCTCTGCACCACCATCAGAGCCTTCCGGATCACTCAACAAATAAAACAACTAGTTGTTTCCATCCAACAATCAGCAGGACTCCGTTTTATTTCCCCCACGCTGAATTGATGGTTATTCGACTAGACCAACCCATGCACGGATTGTTCTGGAGTCCCGCGGATAGGGCTTTATAGTCCATCAGCATCTGTTAACTGAGCACAGATTGCGCACAAGCGCTCTATCAACAACACTCTTGATCTCGATGCTCTGAAGCTGGTAGAAATTCTGGACATTAATCCCCTCTAGTAAGGCTACCTCTTTCAGCTGTGGCAGTCAGACCTGCAGTCAGACCTGCCTCTGAGCATGATTCAGTGGCTCTCTACCTGAGCTGCCTCCTGGAGTCACCTGAGGGTGGGGGTAAGAAAACTGATTCTGGTTCCCCCCTGCAAAGAGTTCCACGCAACTGACCAGGGGGTAGTGCTCTTAAACCTCCCCAAACAGTTTGAATCTGTAGAGGAAGCTGAGAACTGCTAGTTTCTATTAAAATTCACACCCCTGGCACCAAGAGACATTTGTAGCAAATTGGTCTAACCACTTGGTGTGTTCTACTTCTTGGGTCAAGGATGGGACTGGGTATCAAGGAGTCCGTAGAGATGGGAGCAATGTCTTGATCTAACGTACTCAGCACATCCTGTATTTGTTTTGCCAAATCACTTTCTGTTTTGCTTTTACTTCCTCACTCTTTCTTCTTCCTATAAACCACACTGGCTGCCACTGTCAATTCTCTAACCTGTTTTCTTCCCCTTACAATCAAAGTCCAAGCTGTGTATGATCTCATTTATTCTCGAAATAGCCCTGCAAGTGAGGAAAGAGCCAGGCTTTTGTTCCCTAAGGCATATCAGGGGCCTGCAGATCAGGAAAGGTTTTTATCTGCCATAGAATTCATATCATTATTTTACATCTATGTGCTTATAACCATTTTCATTTACAAAGTACTTTCACCTATTTGCTCCTGTGGAATCTTCACAGAAAGTTAGTGGTGGCAGCATTTTCATAACTAGGGTGGCCACACATCCTGATTTGCCCCTAACCAGCTCTTGGTGACACCTGTTGTCCTAGCCCAAATATTCATAGCACCCCATTTCACTCTCAAACCAAATGTCCTAGTCTGAGCAATAAATGATATGATCACCATAATATCATTATGGTTATTTATAACCATAGAACTTATGTAATTTGTTCAGTCATGAGCTGATTAGGCAGAGACAAGTCTTCAACTCATGTTCTGGGCCTCTAAACCTCTTCCCGGCCCATGGGGCATCTATGAAACATTAGCTCAGAGCTGATTTACTCAAACCTTTCTTACTGGTGATGAAGAAACTAAAAATGTGAGGGAAAAGATCTCCTAGATGTCACTACTAGAATGCTCCCTGGAAGGAAGGAGTACAAAGCAAGAAGAGCCCGCATCTTGGCAGCATTCGATGACCACATTAGAATGGATTAGTAAGCTATCAATGAATTGTCATCTTGGTTGACACGCGAGAGCCCAATTCAGCAAAAGAAGCTGTAAGGCCTGACATATAGGTATTTGGAAAATAAGAGTAAGAAATTCAGAGTCCAAACTACAACATTGGGGATCCCTGGGTGGCTGGGATCTCTGGGTGGTACAGCGGTTTAGCGCCTGCCTTTGGCCCAGGGCGTGATCCTGGAGACCCGGGATCGAGTCCCACGTCGGGCTCCCGGTGCATGGAGCCTGCTTCTCCCTCTGCCTATGTCTCTGCCTCTCTCTCTCTCTCTCTGTGTGTGACTATCATAAATAAATAAAATTAAAAAAAAAAAACAAACAAACTACAACATTGGAGGACTGGATCTGAATGTTATTTACAATGTACTTCTGAGCACGGGCGTTGTTCAGCCATCAAACAGGTGGCATCATCATGCTCACTTCCCTAGGTTGTTACGCAGAGTAAAACCTGGTTCACTGAGTGCTCTGACAGCAGGAACTCTCATAAGCTTCCTGTGAGTCACATTTATTTGTTCATTTTTCACATGAGTGAGCCAAGGCTTAGAAACAGGGATGCTGAGGATCCAACAAGAGAAGGTAGTTGAATATGCTTCATAAATTCTAAAATGCTGCCATTTATTATTATTATTATTATTATTATTATTATTATTGGCGGCAGCAGTAATAGTTAACAGATTATGATAATCAGTTGATGTGGGATAGAATCCCAAATCCTTGAAACTCCCTGGGTGACCCAGGTTTTGAATGGCACACACCCAGGGTACAGATTGTGTGAAGGGGAGGTCTCTTCAAGAAGTGTTGAAGATGACGATCATACATCGTGGCTCTGGGTGGGGTCCAACCTGCCCCAGAGGCTTCCTAGAAACCAACCCACCCCGCCCTGCAGAAAGCACCCTAGACCCCCCAAGAGAAAGGCCTTTCTCATGGGAATCATAAAGCTGAGAGATTTTTCAACTTTAGAATACCTGATTTTGTAGATCAGGACATCGTTTCCCTAAAATGAAACCATTCACAACCTGGCCAGGATCTCTACTTCACAATCATTTTCAGCCCTTGCTGGTCCCTGTAAATGATACCAACGACCTAGAATTTCAAAAAAAAGAGGGGGTAAAATCAAGGGCTTTCCATTCTGAATTTTTTGTTCCACCATCAATCTGGGTTTTGAGCTAATCATGAGGGCCTCCCGGTTCTCATGGATCCCTTTCCTTCAGGGACAAAACAAATAACAACATAGGCATTTTTGAATTCTTGGGGGTCCTGGGGGCTGCCCAGTGAGCTTTTTATATAAATGGAGCAAACCTTCAAAGCTGCCACCATGAAGTTCCAAAGGTCCAGCTAGAATTGGTCTCTGTGCCTACTAGTGGGGCAAAGGGCTTCTTTGGCTTTCTAAAGAGTCAATTTGTGTTTCAAATAGCTTTCAGGAACTTGACACTATGAAACTACCTGCTCCCAGGAAATCTGAGAAAGTCCTAGAATAGCTTTCTTCAAGGAGGGCAGGCAGGGAGGGAGACTCATCGCTTTGTTAAAGCCCTCCCCGCTGATTCCCTGGGACAGAGACCTGGACGCCAAGGTCCAGGGCTCCCGCTCCCGGCCCTTGGTCCGACACTGCCAAGCTCTGAAGGGGACACGACCTCTTTCATCATTCCTTGGGTCTCCCAGAAGACCTGGTATTCCTGCCCAGAACGGTCCCAGAAACCAACTGAGGGGAGACAAGAAATAAGCTTAGCAAAGCAAATGTCACTAAACGACAGATGTAATTTCTACAGATAATTTTGAAAAATAAACCCAAAGAAGGAAACACCCCGTCAAAGATAATGTAACAGACTTTTGTGGTAGGCTGGGTCAGCTGGGACAGACCACTTACCAAGTGTAAAGTAAGTCACAACCTGTTGGGGTCTTTTTTTTTTTTTTTTTTTAAGGCATCCAAAGATACCAAAAGGTTGTTACCAAGGTTTATGCAGATCTTACACTTTCTTGTGACAATCTCTCTGTTTAATTAGCTTGGAAATCAGGGTGCTTTGCCCCCAAATAACATCTTTCCCATTGCAGGGAACACCTGCGCCTTTTAAATTCAGCTGGGAGACCTCTCGAAGGGCACCAAGGCGTCTCCCCTTCTCAGTTACCTGCGCATTTCCAGGGCAACCGCAGACCAAGGGTATTTTCCCGGTTCGCCAAAGTCCCAGCGCGCAGGCGGCCCGCGCGCTCCCCTCCCCCGCGTCCTGGCCGCGCTTTCTGCACGCCCGGGAGGCGGAGGCCACCGGCCCGCGGGCGCCTCAGGTTTCCCGGCTCCTGCGGCGCGTCGGCCACGGCGAGCACTGATCAAATGTTTCTTTCTTACAGCACTCCACGGGCGGAGCGGGGAAACGCCGCCTCCCCGCCTCCATCCCTCCCTCCCACAGCTTGCAGACGAAGCGCAGCAGCTCTGGCGGCGCATCGCTGCACCCGGGGAGCGAGGCCGCGTCGTCTCGTGGGTTCCCTGTGCTCCGTCCCATCCCGCCCCGGTGTGACCTGCGGTTTTCCCTAGTGCCAGACCCTCCGCATTTCCTTACACTCCCCTGCGGAATCCTGATTGTGGCAATAATAGTAATGCCGGCGGAAGGAGTGTTTGTTCTCCTGCTTTGCAGGTCACCAAAGCAAGAAACACCTTTGTTTCCTCCTGAAGTAGCTCTGAGCAGGAGCGAGGGAGGACGTCTGCAGAGATGTCATTTTTATTTTGCCAAGGATAATTGGCAAAATAATATCTCCGTAAGGTGTCCTTTGCTTCCCTTCCCTCCCTTCCCTCCCCTGCCTCCTCCCCCCCTCCCCCCCCCCCCCCCAGTTTTAGAAGAAAGGTTCTCGGGTCCCGCCACGTTCCTGCCGTCTCCCCATACCTCGAGACGCCCTTTAGGACCAGCCCAGATCCCACCGGGCGGGGCTCCGGGGCCGCACCGGTGATGCTCCTGGTCTGCAGCCCGCCGACTCTCCAAGAAGACCGCCACCTGCCAGGTTGCACCTGACTGCCCGACCCCGGGGAGCCCCGAAGCGGGGCTCTGCTCTCTGGCTTGCAGCAAGGCCGCCCAAGGGAGCGCCGAGGCTGAGCCGCGCTCCCTGGGGAGGGTCCAGCGTCCCAGCTCTGTCGGGGCTGCCACGTGAGCCCGCGCCGCCGCCGGGAGCCCGACTGCAGGCGCGACAGGTGCAGCGGGCGCCGGGACGCCCACCTACCTTCACGAAGAGCTCGATCTCGGGGTCCCTGTCGTCCCCGTTAGCTGAAGCCGAGTCCGTCATGCCGTCGGCGCCCGGGGCCAGGGTCCCGGGCCGGGGGGGCGCCACCGCTGCGGCGCCCGGGGCCAGCCGCGCTCTGCGCTCCTGCTCTGCGGGCTTGGTCCTCCTGGAGAGCCGCGCTGCTGCTGCTGCTGCTGCTGATGATGATGATGATGATGATGATTATTATTATTATTTTCAAACCAGTCTCTCAAGCCGGGACAGCGGTGTCTGAGCGATCCAGATGGGTGTCCGGAGAGATCACATGCAACGGAGGGGAAGTCAGAGGGGACCGGGGCGAGGGATGGCAGCCGGTCCCCGGAGCAACAAGTGCCGCCGCAGGGAGGTGTCACAGGATCCGCGCCTGTCAGCGATCCCCGCGTCGCCGCCAACGCGCCCAAAATAGCCCGAGGCCGCGGGGCGGGGTCAGGGCGGGGCGGGGAGGGAGGGGCACCCCGCGAGCGCGGCCTCTGCCCCGGCCCGCGCCCCCGCCCCGCAGGACCCCGGGCGCCGCGCAGCCTGGCTGGCACCACCGCCCGGGCCGGGGGACCTCCTGGGGAAGGTAAAGGGCGGGAGCAGGAGGCCTGGCGAGGTGGACGAGAGGAGAGGAAAGATGGCTTTAGGTCTTGGGTTTCCTTCGTGATGCGTTAGCTCCTCCGCGCTACCCCCGTTACCTAACCCCAGGGAAGCCCCGGCCTGCCCCGGCCCAGCTCAGAGTGGGGAGGAGCCGAGGGGAGGGGGCCCGGGAAGAAAGGACCCCGAGTACCAGCCCCCCTCGCGCTGGGCAAACGGAGTAGGGGATGGGCAGGGCCGTGCGCGAGGCGCAGGGGCGAGCCAGCCTGGTCAGGTGCAGCCGGAGCCAAGGACCCGTGGCTCTCTCATCTTCTGCGCTTGCTTTGTCTTCCCTTTCTTTCCCTTTCCTCTTCTTTCCTTTCCTATTCTTGTTTCGGTTCTGTGTTTTGTAGTGAAGTGTGATACGCATACGGAAAAATGCACATGTCATGAGCGTCCAATGACCTGAAGCCATGCAGGGAGCGCCAGATGAAGAAATAGAGTGTTAACTATACTCCAGAAGCTTCTCCGGGTCTCACTTCTCTTCCTCCCACTCCCCCCATCTCCCTCTTCCACCAGAGTAACCATTATCCTGAGTTGTGACAACACACGTTAGTTTTGCCAGGAATCTTAGAATAGAGGCGCTGTATACTCCTTGATGTCTGGCTTCTTTTGCCCACCATGACACTTGTGAGATTCATCCAATCTGTTGTGTGTAGTTGTAAATCATCCATTTTCGTGGCCCCGATTTATGTATCCATTTCTCAGTTGATGGACATTTGCATAGTTAACTACTGCCATGGATACTGCTGCTATGAGCATCCTATCAAACATCCTTTGGTGATACATAGACACTTTTCTCTTGGGTATATACTTACAAGTGGAATTTATAAGTTATCGAGTATGAGAATGTTCTTCTTGAATAAATATTGCCAGATGGTTTTCCAGAGTGGTTGTACCAATTTGCATTCCCATCTTTCACTTCTTTTAAAAATAGGTTTCAAAATCTTTTACATCTGAAATCTGGTCAGTTGTTGTTTGTTTTCTCTGCCTTCTCTTTAGCTAATCCTGTTTGTGCTCTGGCTTGCCTTGCTCTCAAATATGTATGTATTTCCCAGCTTTGTAAGAAAAAAAATAGTCAATACTATTGACTTATTATGTACCAGTAATACCAGTACTTATTATGTACCAGACAAAAATGCTCAGCACTCTACCATCTTCACTTGTTGAGTCTTTACAAGTAGTGTTATGAGGCCTGGGTGGCTCAGTGATTGAGCGTCTGCCTTCAGCTCAGATCCTGATCCCAGGGTCCTAAGTTTGAGTCCTTCATCAGTCTCCCTGCAGGCAGCCTGCTTCTCCCTCTGCCTCTGTCTCTGCCTCTTTCTGTGTCTGTCATGAATAAATAAATAAAATCTTTTAAAAAATAGTGTTATTATCCCAGTGTAACAGAGGCTTAAAGTATTTAAGTAACTTGTCTCTAGTCACCCAGCTAGAAAGTGGTGGATTTAAACACAGAAAGATTGAGCCTGTGCTCTCAGCTCCTCTGCTAACTGCCTCTCCCTATCTTAGTACACACCGGGTAAGTCACTTTGAAGAAACAATGACACTGTCCTGGTCTGAACGGAGATTAAGATCCATTTCCAGATTATAGTCACATGGAAAGAAGATGAAGCCTGTCACATGAATTGGGCAGATGCAAGAGCTACATAAATCAGCCTGTAGACAGATTCTTCACCACAGTTGGAGTGGGTAGAGGGAAAGGCCTCCGTAAAGCAGAAGGCACTTGGGTTGAACCTTCCTGAATAGGCGGGCATCTAACAGGCGGAGAAGATGGCAAGGTATCCTAACTGCCCTTTATGGCAGGCTGTTTCTCCATAAAGTCCAAGTCCAAATGCTTTTCTCACTGAAGAAACAGTCATCAAACCCAACTTTGTAACCCTCACAGTACGCGACAGCTCAATCAAAGGGAGGTTTCATCCCTCTCCCCTCCTCCTTGGTTTCAGTCTTACATCACCAAAGCCTTTAGAGAAACAGTCACCTTCATAGCTGTACCTTCAGAGCCAGTGACTGCATCTCCGGGAAGGACAAGGGTACAGCGGGTGGCTGATACCTTTACTGAGTGCTCATCACTTCCCGACTCTGGACTCTGGACAGTATTTGCAATAGCAATGTGGCAGAGGTAAATAAAATTATATGCATAAAATGCCTCTGAGGGTTATTTATTTTTAGATGAAAGATGCTTTACATGTGTGATCATTTTCTTGGCTATGATCTAAACAATGTCTGGTATGACCTCCACTCTCCTTAATTCCAAACGTAGCAGAGTTGGCTTCTATTTCATCTTCTCCAAATATCTACGGCTTATTGAAAACAGACCAGTTGCCTTTTAATTTTTAGATAATATCTTCCATTTGGACATCCCTTCAGACGACCAGTAGTTTTGATATAATAAATGTTCATGTTGCAAAAAAAAAAAAAAGGCAGTTTCGACGATAAAATATTTTTGTGCATATTTCTAGTTTTCAATTCCACATTCTACTTTAGTTCAGGATAAATAGTCTTCATTTTGTACCCTTTAATGTCACATCATAATTGGTTAGAGTCAATTATAGCATTGTCCAGAGAAAAACACCTCCTTGATCATACATAGACTGTACTATTTTTTTTCATAGACTGTACTATTAATAATCATAGTTTCACAAAGTTGGTGCAAGTTTTGGATAAACATTTACCAGCAAAGGACTTCAAAAACCTATTTAGTGCTCACTTTGGCTGCACATATACTAAAATTAGAACAATACAGAGAATATTAGCATGGCCCCAGTGAAAGGATGACAAGCAAATCTGTGTAATATCCATACTTGTGTATGACTGTTCAAAGCAAAAGTTATAAAATGTCTTATGGGGTTTTAAATATATTCAGATTCCATGATAAGACATAAAGGGTGGAGGTAAAGAGATTTACATAGTGGTAGGGTTTCTATACTTCACTTGAAGTGGCAAACTATGAACCATAAGCAGATTAAGGAAAGTTAGGTATGTGTGTTGTAACCACTCTGAAAGCAACAAGTAGAAAAGTTATAAAGGAGATACAAAAAAAATCCAATAGATATATTAAAATGTAATGGGAAGAAATCTTCAAATAATCTAATAGATTTGACAGGGGGGAAAAAGAGAGCAAACATAAAACTTACTATAAAATGGCATATTTTCCCCCCTCTGCCCTTTTCCTTGCTCATGCTCTCTCTCTCTCTCTCTCTCCAAAATAAGTAAGTAAATAAATAAATAAATAAATTCTTTTTTAATAAAGATATAACATACCTAATACCAGAGCCTCAAAATACATGAAGCAAAGCTGATAGAATTGAAAGTAGAAAGAGACAAATCACAGTTATAGTTGGAGACTATAAAACTTTTTTTTCAAAACTTTTCTCTTAGTAATTGACAACAACAACAACAACAAAATCAGTGAGAATAAAAAAGGCCTAAGTAATACTACCAACCAATTTGGCCTAATGAACTTTTGTAGACTATCCCATCTAAATAACAATGGAATACACATTATTCTCAAGTACATATGAAATAGTCACCGAAATAAATCAAATTCTGGGTCACAAAACAGGGGTTACATTTTAAAGAATGAAACAATATAAAATACATTCTCTGCCCATAATAGAATCTATTACATCAATAAAAAATGTTTCTGGAAAATCTCTAAATATTTGGAAATTAAGCAATTCACTTTAAGAAATTTGTTGGTCAATAAAGAAGTCTCAAAGATCATTGGAAAATATTTTGACCTGAATGTAAATGAGCATACAGTGTATCAAAATTTACAGGATGTAGTTAAAGTAGCACCTAGAAAGAAAGAAATTTATGTTTGAAATGTTCTTTTTAGAAGGAAATCGTGGTCTCAAATATAAGCTTGTACCTTAAGAAACCAGCAAAACCGAAAGCAGGAAGGAATAAAATAATAAATATAAGGGAAAAAAAAAAAAACTAATGAAACTGAAACAAGATAAAACAATGGAGAAAATCAATGAAACCAGAAGCTAATTCTTGTAAAAGACCAATAAAATTGATAAAAATTCTAGCTAGAGTTTTGAAGAGAAAAAGAGAGAAGTTATATATTATTTATCAGTTTCAGGTACAAAAGATGGGCTAGCACTACAAAATTCAGTCATGAAAGGATGATAAAGGAATAATATAGGCGACTCTCTGCATGCAAATTAAAGACTTGAAAGAAAAGAACCAAATCTTGAAAGGCAAACTAACAAAACTCATTCGAGAAGGAAGAGATAAAATGAACAGCCCCATGTACACTAAAGATATTGAATTCATAGTGGAATATCCTCCCTACCCAAAAATACCTCCAAGCCCAGAGATCCTCATTAATGAAGTCAACCGAATCTTTAAGAAAGAAATAATACCAATTCTATACAATCTCTTTCAACATTAAGTAGAGGAGGAAATCATGAACCTGCATCCAGAATTTGTAAAGGATTTTTACGCTCAAAAATAAGAAAACAAACAACTCAATTAAAAATTAGCAAAAACCTGAACAGACATTTCATCAAAGGAGACATGCCAATGGCAAATCAGCACATCAAAAGATGATCAGCACCATCACTGAGTAGAGAAATACAAATAAAATTATAACATAGTATACCTACTAGAATGGTGACAATAATACACGAATGATAACCCCATGTGGTAGCAAGGATGCAGAGTATCTGAAACTCCCATACGTTGTCAGTGAGGACGCAAAGCTGTACGGCCATTCTGACAAAACTGTTTGGTAATTCCATATAAAGTCACATATACGCTAACCATAAGACCCACGTGTCATCTCTCAGGTGACCAGCATCTCCCAGGTGTTCCCTAGGATAGAGCAATGAAAACAGGTTCTCACAAAAACCTGTACATGAATGTTCATAGCAGCATAATTCATAATTGACACAAACTGGAAACAACGTAAATGTCCCTCAATAGCTAAATGAATCAAGAATTGTGGTACATCCATACAATGATAGAGCACTTAGCAATAAAACAAAATGAATAAGAACAAAACATGGATGAATCTCAACTGCAGTATAAAAAGTGAAAGAAGCCAATCTCAAAAGATTACATACTGAATGATTCCATTTTATATGACATTCTGGGAATGTCTGCAAAATTATAACAATGGACAGCACATTAGTGGCTGCAGGGTGTTGGGATTGGCAGGGGAATGAGACTACAAAGGAGTAGCATAGGGAATTATTTCAGGTGATCAAACTATTCTGTATCTTGTTTGTGGTGGGGATTATAGATTAAAACATTCAGGACTCTATACCCAAAATGAGAATTATCTGTATATAAATTTTTCAAAGGATCAAGACTCTTAAAAACTTCAAAAAAATGTGAAGCCATTAGATTTTATTTTTTTATCCCCTTTCCTCACATTCTTCTTTTCAAATCCTTAATATCAGATCTCATCTTACCATTGACTTCAGATATGTAAAACGAACATTTTATGAGACCTAGTATTTCTAACTATAGTCAATCAATAACGTAGAACAAACCTTCATTGAAATAAAAAATAAAACAACAAAATAAGCATCTGTAGACTGAGAGAGCGTGTGTGTATGTGATAAAAGGACATTTATTATGAAATAATGATGATCCTTTTAGGGAGATTTTTTTTTTTTTTAGAAATGTTCACCTTGTCCAGTACCAGAGTATAAGCACATCATTAGATACAAGCTCCAACTTTTATGTGCCTAATGATATTTAGTTGAACCCTTTCACTCTGCCCAGGGTAGCAGCTATTTCTAAGAGAATTAGATTGTCCCACTCTTACACTCTTTACAGAGGCTCTCACAGACAATCCCAAGGGCTTGAGGTTCAAGCTGAAGGGACCAGCAGGATTTGATGACAGCTGCAGAAGTTACACAGGGTCTCTGTGGGAGGACCAGGTTGGGTGTAGACAAGGGGAGGAGAGTCCTAAAGCCATTATACCCACATGAAGTCACAGGTTGGGCTGTGAAGAGGATTAGGGTGGGTTGCTAGCTCTATCTATTCCTTTACAAACTATTGTGCCCTTGGGCATGCCTAACATTACCATCAATCCTGGTCCCCACAGCAGTCTGCCTCCAGTCTCTCAGGGAGATGCCTGGGAGTGGGCTGGACTGAAGCCAAGCCCTGAGTCCTTGTCAACAACCATCACTCACCCACTGATTCACTCATTGCTCATTCTTTCCACCAGTGTTTTGGAGGAGTGCTGCTTGTGTTCATTCTAGAACCCTCCGAGAACGTGCATGCATTGTGCATATCACTTCCTGCTGCTAAACAATCATAGATTGTGTTTTGTCTTTTCCATGTGAGTGAAAGCTCCTTGAGGACAACGTATCCGATTCTATGTCTCTTTCGCATGACCCTCAGAACGTAAGGGTTCCCCACTATAGATTTATAAACAACAACATCCAAAAAACCACTTATAAACAAACTATTCGTAATCCTAGTACAGTGTACATGTTCAAAAAATAATTGTTGGTGGGATGAATTAATGAATAACTGGCAGCTGTTTTATTCAGAGTCCTCCCTGACTAAGGATTCTGTCCTTATTTTACTCAAAGTTTGACATCAGTGAAATGGACATTATAGTGTGGGGCTTTTATAAAGATTCTAATTTTGAAGTAAGACATGAGAAATATTTATGTAATAATAATCATGGTTAACATTTACTAACAGCCCACCATGTGCTGGAAGCTCTGAATCTCTCATAAACTCACTTCATCTCTGTAATAACCCCATGAGACAGGTACCATCAGTCCCATTTCACTAATAAGGAAGCAAAGACTTAAAAATGTTAAGTAACTTAAGTAAGTAACTTGTCCAAGATCACACAGATAATTATAAATAACAGCTGGTATTCTGACTCAGGTCTGTCCATTGTGAAAGCCTATCTTTTTAACCACCGTGCTTTCCAGTGTGTGAGAAGTAGGATGAGTTTGGAAGAGGCTGGGATGATGATAGAGACTTAAAAATTGTTCATTGGATTGGAATCAGTGAGTGACTGGTCTTGGATAAGGCATGGGTGAATCTGGGAATTCTGGAATCCTCCTTTACTCTGCTTAACCTAAGAGACACCAGAGAAGAAATGAAAAAAGAAGTGGCACCAAAATGTGGCACATGAAAAATTTAAAAAATACCTAGCCTCTAGAGAAAGGGAAACCAATGGTAGACAAGCAACCAGAAAAAAGTGATCTGAGGTCATGTTCTGTTGCAGCACCATGAATTTTTGGCAGGATTTACTGCTCTGGTAATTGTCTCACTTAATGGCAAAGTTCATACTTTAGTCACAGCAAGATCACATTAAAATACAACTATTACACAAATATATTTTTAAAAGTCTTGGACAGGATTCAAAATAAATACATGTATAACAAAATTCCCAAAAAACTGTTGATCCATATTATTTTTATGCACACATTTAATTTCTTTTAGCCAACAGGCCCATCTTGCCAATTGACCAGAGAGAGCCTTTAATAATTCAAAACAGTGCATGGTGTTAAGAAGGACCCTGCCTGGGGGAGAAGAAAGATAAGGAATTTTGGGAAGGGAGAGTCAGCTTGTCCATGGGTAGGAGGAGAATGAAGAATGAATTGAGGGAATTGGGGAAATGCCCATAATGACCAAACAGATTAGAATTCTGAAAGGAAAAGCGAAGAGTTGTTACAATGATTGACAACCAGAATCCATTTGCACTTTTGTTAAGGGACCCCTGCATCTTCCTGGAATCTACACTGTTCCATTCACGGCCCATTAGGTTCGAGTGGAGCTTTGGGGTGGGCAGGTGACTCATGTTGGCCAAAGGGAGCACTGAATCCCTCTGAGACATTGATTGGTTCAAAATGGGCACATGATCAACTTGGAGCCAATGTTCCATTTTTAAAATGAAAAAGTCATGTCTTCTAATAGACTTGCAAAGCAAACTATGTAATGCTGAGTTCATGACATTTATGATCTAGTTGTCAAAGAATCATTTTATTTAAAACTGTGATTATCTCCACCAGATGATAAAGTTAGTTGAGGCTGTTTCTATGTAACTCTTAGAAGATACAATATGAATCCTCATTATCATGTGATAAAAAGAGGTCAGACTTTGCTCTGATTTGGGGCTTTTGTCAGAAATGTGCTTAAGAGACAATTTTTCCTTCTGCTGGACTTACAGAGAAACTACAACATGGTCTTGGAGCTGCTTGCACAGTCTTGCCACCACTAAAACAGCGTATAATTAAGAGTAAAGCCAACAGAGAGAAAACAAGGTCCAAGAGATGGAGAAACATTTTATGTTCTCATTCATTTGGGGAATATAAATAATAGTGAAAGGGAATAGAAGGGAAGGGAGAAGAAATGGGTAGGAAATATCAGAAAGGGAGACAGAACATGAAGACTCCTAACTCTGGGAAACGAACTCGGGGTGGTGGAAGGGGAGGAGGGCGGGGGGTGGGAGTGAATGGGTGACGGGCACTGAGGGGGGCACTTGATGGGATGAGCACTGGGTGTTATTCTGTATGTTGGCAAATTGAACACCAATAAAAAATAAATTTATTATTAAAAAAAAGAAAGCCCAAGGTCTGATGTAGTATTTGAGTGACTAGATCCCTTGGTACCTAAAAATTAATACCCTAGAGTTTCCTGTCCTGAGGGTCACTAAAATCCCCTTTTGGCTCAAACCATCTTCAGTTGGGTTTTTTAATGTTTGCAGCTGGAGGTTTATATCCACAACAGTTAGAACCTGAATGGAATAGAGGGCTATGGGTAAGAGATGGTCCATATGACCAAAAAAGATCTTAAAAGGCTATTTTAAGGTGGACATGGGTCAACAGCACAGTGATGCACTTTAAAAAGGAAACTGCATCCTGGGGTGCCTGGATGACTCAATCATCAAGCCTCCAACTTTTGATTTCAGCTCAGGTCATGATCTCAACTTTTTGAGATTAAGCGTCAAGCTCCATGCTAGGCATGGAGTCTGCTTAAGATTCTCTCTCTGTCCCTCTCCAGCCCCACTCCTCTCTCTCAAAAAACCCCCAAACAAATGAACAAAAAATGCTAATGCTTCCATAACACCTTATGTAAACCTCTACCCTTGTGCCACTACATTGAAGTTGTTTATGAATCTGTTGCCTTCTAGAGCTAAGATCTTCAAGGACAGAAGACATCTACTCATCCCTCCATTAATCACTTCTTGCACTGTAATCATCACTTTACACATCCACAGCTCCAACAAATCTAAATTTTTGAAAGCAGGACTGGTGTTTTTTATGTGTGTTTCTGTGTGCCCAGCACACAGCCAGCATATGGTATGTGTCTAGATCTATCTGTCCACATGCACTCATTTCTTTGTAAATAACTTAAGATTTTTTTTATAATTTAAGATTTTATTTTATTCCCAGCACTGTGCTTTGCAGAATATAACATGCTGCTCTAATTCTTAAAGTTTACATACTAAATAATAAAAGCAGTGCTTTTTAATAAGTTGCTGGTTCTGATATCTTGATTAAGTGGAAAATGACTCCCTTGCTTGTCCCCTTCTCCATGGGATTTGCTCTCTGCCACCCATGACTATTTGCTGTTTATCAACAGATGCCATAGTGAAAATAAGAAAACACACTGTGGGAAAACACAAAAATGAGCCTTGACTCCTAGATAAAAGGTATGAACCACTAGTTGCAGGATCTCAGGGACTAATAAGTATATGAAAAAGCACACCACTTAGCTATAAAACATATTGCACCAATGGCAGATTTCTTACTTATATAATTGATAAAAATTTTTAAAGACTTATGAGAAAAATTAGGTAAATATGCAATACGAGTGGTGAGTGTACATTGGTACAACCTTTGGAAATCAGTTATCTATCATATTTGAAGACATAGGGTCATGTGAAGACTCAACAGGCCCATTGATAGGAAACTCCTAAGGAAACAAAGGGTATATGTTCAAAGGTGTTTATTGCATCATTGTTTGAAATAGAAAACTAGAAGTGAACTAAATATCCATCAGAAGATTGATTGGGTACATTTGGTGCATCCATATAATGAAGGATATTGCAAAAAGAATATATATAGTGACATGGAAAGATGTCAGGATATATTGTTAAATGAAAAAGAAAATAAATTATGGAAAAGTGCATGAATTTATTTCATTTCTTGTAAAATATATAGAATGTTATGGTATATATTGCTTGGAAGGCTGCACATAAAGTGTAAATAATGGTTATTTCAAAATAGTGGGATTAGGAGGGAGAATGTTTCAATTTTTGCTTTTTACAACTTTTACTTCATACATTGGGTTTTTGGTTTGTTTGTTTTTCAAGAAGTGTCTTTTCTAATTAACCCATAGTCAGCTAGACTGTGCATAGCCCTCTTAGTGCTCCCCTGGGCTATGTGAAATCAACCACATTTGTCTTTGGGAAGCCAATTCCCTTTTCTTTGGACCCGTCACTGGATTCAGAACTCTCATGCCTTACCAAAACTCTCACAATAGCAGGTCTTAACTTTCCCCCTTGTCCCTTCAATAAGCAGGGTACTAAGACCCTTCTACTGCAGTCTTCCTCACATCTGCCCACAGAGAGGAACTTAGTGACCCAGACTGCAGTCATATCTACATTTTAAAAGGGCATCGCTGGAGAAGGCAATTGATAGCACAAAGGCCAGCATTCCAAAAGGGTCTGAGGCCAGAGGAGTTTCCTAGGACAGTCTGAACCAGAATCCCTGAGCAAGCTTTAAAAAATGCATCTCTCTGGGCCCCTCCTACAAACCCTGAGTCTGAGGATGGGGCCAGGAAACCTACTACTATGATAAGTTACCTCGTGATCCTCATGCCACTGAAGCTCCATCACCATGGAGGCAGAGGGAAAGAAGAGTCTGAGGCCCAGACACTTTCTTTCAGCTCTCCACAGCCTTTGTACCTTTATTCTGCACACACAGGAAGACCCACCTCATTGTCCTTGACAATATCAGCACAGGAAACTTTAAGTTTTGATTCCGAAAGCTCCATAAAGAAGACCCCAAATACAGAAAGGAGAGATACCAAAGGACAGAGACTTGCATCACTTTGTAAGATGAAATTTCTACCCATAGATGCATTTATCTGTAGATTTATCTCTATCTGGGAAGAGTCTTTCCTATTTTGTCCTTCCTGTGCTGACCATCACTGTAACCAGTAGACTGATCACCACCAATATATCTAATAAGATTAGAGAGAGAGAGAAGAGAAATCCAGTAAGAAAGAAGTTAAACAATTTTTTGTGTCCTTAAATGATATCTGAAGAGCCAGTTTTAAGAATAAGCAGGATACATGGCCATAAAATGCTATGTTAATACAAGGGGTTATTACTTTTTAAGGGTGACATTAGCATGTTTGAGGAAGGCCTAGGGTAGGATCCTAGGACTCCTATTCATCACTTGCTAATAGAACAGAAATCAATCAAACAAACAAAGATGCTACTTGAGAAAATGCCTGAGTAGCTTCTCCCTGTTACTAGAAGATCTTGAAATACCGGGAACCAAATTTGCCCTTTAGGGAGACCCTTCCTCTATCCAATGGGATCAATGGCTCTAGAACTTGGTTGTACTTGGGGGCTATTAAAATGTTATTCCCATCTCCCATCACCATAGATCCTAATGTCACTGGCCTGGGGTGCAGCCTGGGCACTGAGATTATTTGTAAATTCCTCAGTTGATTCTAATGTGCAGCCAACATTGAGAATGTTGCTTATTAGAGAATCTTCTTAATCCCATACATGGAAGGCAAGATCTACCCTCCCGGAAGCCCTGAGCTGGGAAATAATCTCAACTCAGGCGCTTCTGGCTGAGACATGTAACATACTAAGTATATGAAGGTGGTAGCAGCCCGTGCTTTGGACACTGTGTCACATCTTCAAAACCCAGCCCCATTTTCTGCCTTAGCTTCATTAGACAGCACCCTGTGAGCTTGGCACAGGCTAACATTTCACCCCAAGGGCTGCCCTCTCAATTTTCTGTCTCAGATCTTTCCAAAGCAAAATGAGCCCCAAGCTGAGGGAGGATAGAGCAGACATTCAGGCCATGAACTTCAACCTGTCAGATGGGCTTTACGGGAGAAAATAGCTCTAAGGTTTGGAGAATTGAATCACAATCTCTGTGCAATGAACAAATCATCTAACCTCTCCAAATCATTAGTTTCCTTATCGAGGAACAGGGCTACTAACACCTAATATGAGCCATTGTCTTCAGCATTCAGTGACATAAAGAATGTGAGATTACTTGATTCAAAGTAGGTGCTCAATACGTTAAGCATTTTCCCCCATATCATTTTACTCAATCCCAAATACCCCTGTAAAGCAATTAAGGTAGACGATATTACCATCATCCTGTGGGGAAAAATGCAGATCTAGAAAGGTTAACTGACAAGTCTCAAGTTTCAAACGGTATCGATGGCAAAAGCAGGACAGGAATTTAGGTGTCTTGGCTCTTAATGGCCATTTCCTTTTTCCTATTTTATATTGTGCTGTGACCTTTGCCTCAGAAGAGAGCAGAAGTTTTCAAGTCTTTGACTAATATTAGAAGAAGAAAAAAGAACTAATGAAGCAGAAAATGCTTTCCTTCTAGCAAAAGGCACTTTGACTACGGGCAAGTATAGGCATTTGTTTCAGAATGTATTGTGTACACAAATGTGCTATTTAATGGCTACCTGGCAATTGTCCCATGCTTCAATTCCTTTTAAATGACATAACTGCCCCAGCTCCCCAATCAGTGCTTGCAGCTCTCCTGTTCTTTGGATTTGTTTGCCTCTGGGTATTCAATCTCTCGGAATTGTGTTTGAAAACTCTAGGATAGACTTGCATCAAGCCTGTGGACAACGTGCATTTATCCTGGGCTCTCACTTTGGCCATTTTGGTGGAAGTCACTGGTCATTTTGCATACTTAGTCAAGCCACCCTGAGAGTCATTTGTTTGCCTGGGGCACTAGCTGACCCAATGGCTGTGTTTGCAATAAAGTTTCCCCACTCACGGCCTTGCCCATTTCTTCTCTGTGTTCTAAGGCTGCTGAAATCTTACCTTGCCAGGGCAGGGCGTCTGTTCTGACAGTAATTTCTTCCTTTGGAAACTCAGCGTCACTTTTATTTTTTCATTTGGCACTTATTTATCTTTTGGCAATTTATTTATTTTTATCCTTGTTGTTTAATCTTAAGCTGTGTTCTATTATTAGCTTTCCTTTCACTCTGTTAATCTTGTCTCTCCAACCACACTGCAACGTCTTTGAGGGCTAGGGACAATGTTTTATACTTTTTTTCATTTGCTCCCAGAGCACACACAGTGCTACAGTCATGCTCAGGAAGTATTTGTCGAATAAATAAATGGTTGTTGAACAAATTCAGTGGCATTGCAGAATATCAAGTATTTCATTAGTGGATTCCCAAGGGCTCGAGGCTTATAAACCTGATGTGTTTTATGGTGTAACAGTTGCAATAGCTTATTTTGAAAATAACATGGCAAGTCTTAGTTTTGGAAATTCCTGCCTTCCAAATTCTCTGTCCATCTCCTTACTCCAAAATTACACATAAGACAATATTGAGGCCTCCAGTATATTCTATAAAAACTGAAAGAACTGATTTTAAGATTCTTCCAGACAAGCAAGGAAAAATATACCAAAAAAAAAAAAAAAGAATTAGTTTTCATCCTTAGTTTACCAGTTCTTTTTTAAGCTCTGCTCTTAACATTAAAAATATCTTTTTATTGAAATATAATTAGCATATAACATTATATTAGTTTCAAGTATGCAGTACAATGATTAGATATTTGTATATCTTGCAAAGGTCTTGATATTTTTTGCAGGGGCTGCATTTTTACCTCTTTTGCTTCCCACATGAATAGTCAAGGAATTCCTCCATAAGAAGGTCATCACTGTCATTCTGGTTGGTGACTGACCAATTAATTATTTCCTCCTTTACTCAGAATAGTATTAAGGAATTTTTTTGCAAATGGATATCCAAACCTTTGGCTCAAAAATAAAAAATACTACCTTTTGGTCACAGTTTATCCTCTGAATGACATACTTAACAAGCTGAATGACATCCTTGGTAAGGTTGGGCAAAAAGGTGGAGGTGTGGGGCACCTGGTGGCTCAGTGGTTGAGCATCTGCCTTTGACTTGGGGCATGATCCCAAGATCCTGGGGTCGAATCCCTCACAAGGCTCCCTTCAGGGAGCCTGCTTCTCCCTCTGCCTATGTCTCTGCCTTTCTCTGTGTGTCACTCATGAATAAATAAATAAAATCTTCAAGAAAAAAAAAGTTGTGAGTGCGGGCACGTAGACTGTGTTCAGTAAGAAATTGATGAAAGCACAAAAGAATGAATAAATAAGTGAAGGAGTCGTCTCTGGACATCAAAGGGCTTCCTTGCTTTGCTGAACAATTCTTGCCCTTCCTGGGTGTGTACTAGGAATGTGGTTATTACTGCATGGCTAAGGGTACAGGAAACATACATACCACTGGAGAATCACAGGAAGGACTGATATTTGATCACAAATTCACCAAAAGGTAGATCCCTGAGCGGGTAGAAAGCAAGTTGTATTGAGAAGATTAAGTGACAATGAGCCTCAGAGTTCAAGGTTGAGACTTGGGCCTTCAGAGCAAACCCAGGACATATTGTACTCATAGGGCTCACTAACTAATACTAGTTTTTCTTATTTGGAAGAGCTCATTGACCCAGTCTTTCAAGTATCTGTTCTGTGATAGCAAACATACTAATTCTAGAGAGAAGGGGACCCAGGAATAAACTTGATCCAATGATTTTATTTTCCCCCTTTTACATTCACAGATTAAAGAAAAGATGGAGAACAGATGCTTTTATCCAGTTAGTGGCCTGCATAGCTCAGTAATATTTTTGGAATAAATGCATGGGCTGTTGGACTCACCTATTTCTGCTGTGACTGCAAAATCTAATCTCCAAACTTCAGGACCCTACCTTTCAGAGAGGTGAAAGATGGGTCCTCAAACCCCAGGATCCCATTAGTGCTTGGGGGCAGTGCTCTATCTCTGGGCCAAAGGGAGCAAACAAGGCCAGCCTTGGGTTGACTTCTTAGAGGTCTGTCTCTGGAATAATTTTTCTAGCTTATACCCCAGTTTTGACTTAGCCAAAGTCAGCACATAGGAGGCCCAGACAATAGAAAAGGAGAGGAAAAGGAGAAAAGGAAGTTTAGTGCTTTCAAAAATCTCACTTCACATGACAGTTTTTTTAGAAAGTCAGCCAGAGTGGGCACATCCAAAATTAATTTACATTAATAGTATCCATGTGCCAGGAGACTCTCTATCTCCCAGATTGGCTCATCTAGGGGCCCTGCCTTTCTGAAATATTTTGGGTTTAAAAAAAATGCCATTAAAAAAAAATAAATAAAATTAAAAAAAAATAAAAAAATAAAAAAAAATGCCATTGATTTTACTAACTTGGATATTGTTTTTCAAGTGACAGAGAAAATTGTTATAATATCTGAATTATTTATCTTAGATTTGGCAGTTACAGCAAAAGCTAATGTGTTGGAAAAGATAAATTCACTAAAATTATTCATATCCTGATACTTAGGTGATGAATAACTTCATAATGCCATAAAACCTATGTATTCTTATGATAAAAATACCATTAATTGCTTAGGTAAAAATTTAGTTCCAGATAAAATAATTTTGAAAGGAAAATATAATACTATGAATAATGGGAAGTTAAATCTGTTTCACGGGTGAAAAGCCAAATATTCTTAAAGTAACAAAACTTTGTTCATATGATAACAAAGTCTCCATAATATATTTTATAAAATCTGAAAAACTGATTTGAAAATTTCTCCAGAAGAACAAACAGGGAAAAAAAAATGTCAAAAAAAATGTTTTCCAAAAGGATTAATGAGGATTTACTTTCTACATTTTAAAACAAAGGACAATTACCAAAACTATATGATATTATATTAAAAGCAAGGAAGAAATTATGAGTTAGAATACATATCTCAAAAGTATATTGAAGCTATAATAAGAACTTATTACATGACAAAAATAATATATAGGAAGCTGGTTAGCTCAGTCAGTTAAGTGTCTGACTCTTGATTTCAGCTCAGATCATGCTCTCAGGGTCTTGGGATCAAACTCTATATCGGGCTCCAATATAGAGTCAGCATGGAGTCTGCTTGAGATACTCTCTCCCTTTGCTCTTCCCCCTGCTTGTGTGCTGTCTCTAAAATAAATAAATAAAATCTTTAAAAAATAGAATATACAAATACAAGAAATAATCAAGTGGGATCAAGTCCCACGTCAGGCTTCCTGCATGGAACCTGCTTCTCCCTCTGCCTGTGTCTCTGCCTCTCTCTCTCTCTCCCTCTCTCTCTCTCTCTCTCTCTGTGTCTCTCATGAATAAATAAATAAAATCTTTAAAAATAAATAAATAAAAATAAATGTTAAAGGGAAAGTCTTACCATAGAAAAATAGAGAATTGATCTAATTGAGAATTGATCTAATTATTTTAAAGTCAGTATTCAACTTTCATTCAAAATGAGGTCACAAGAAATAAATGAAGGGTTTACACACAAAGAAGTGTCAACAATAAACAGCCACACGGAATGAGACTCAGTCTCAATGGTAACTAAAGAGATGTAGACAAAAGAACTTTGGAAGACCACAGTACATCAATTAAAGTAAGTGACGGTACAGAGAAGGGGCTTTGAAGGCAGCTAAGGATCTTGGCTTTGTCATATTTTATCAGCGCCTTTGACCAAAGGTCATTTCTCAACATCAGTTTTCTAGTCAGTAATAGGAGGTTATTACTTTTTGTGAGGACAAAATCATTTACATAAGTACAGTATTTGGCACATACTGAATGTCTCCAATAATGGTATGTGGTAGAATATGATGATGATGGTGCTGGTGGTGGTGGTGGTGAAGGTGATGATGGTGATGGTGGTGATCCAGATAGTGGTGAAAATAACTGACCATAGTGAGAGTAGGTGTTATAAAAGTAATGGTGGCAGTAGTGCTGGTGTTGGTGGATTTGATGATGGTGATGGTAATGAATGACAGAGATGGGGTAGTGGTTTGGTTGATGAAGGTGACTGTGATCTTGGTGACAAGTTGTGGTGTCATTTTGAAGGTGATGCTGACAAGGAGGTAGATGATGATGGTGGTGGTGGTATTGATGGTTCATGGTGTTACTTTTGGTTGTCTTGGCAAAGGTGAGGGTGCTGGAAGTAGTCATGATGTCAGGGTAGAGGTGATGGTGGTGGTGGGATCAAAACAACTTAAAATGATAAATAGATTTCTTGGTGGATAAATCAGAAAAATTGAATGCAGAAAATTCAATGTTATTGGACTTGAAATTTATTTTTTTAGCCTTTCCGGAAGGCAATCTAGCAATTCATAACAAGATCCAATATATTGTACACTTTGACACAGAAATTAAACCCTTAGGAATGCATATCAGAAAAAAGTCCCCAAATTAAAAACTGTCTGTAAATGGTATAGCAACGCTATTCATAACTGGAACAACCCAAAGCCTCAACAATAGGAAAGTGACTAAGCAAATCGTGATACATCAAGGTGATGGAATAACATGATGTAGTTATTTAAAGTGAAATATGAAGAAATATCCATATGAAAACAATTGTGATAGAACAACACAAAACTTTGTGTTTGGATAGTCAAGTGTCCATTTGTGTACTTTTACCAAAAAATAGAATGAAATATAAACACAAGGACATAGAGTTCTGCAAAGCTTCAATATGAATTCAGCTTTTTCCTTGTATGTATACTTGGTCAACAGACCCTTAATTTATTAAATATTATGATGGAACCTAAATCTATACCTCACTGAAAAGAACTGACCCCTGGCTGACCAATTCCAAGGCAAGCTGCCTTCCATCTCTTCCCTGGGACCCACTTACCACCATCTTTGAATGCTCTTCCCAGCTCTCTGTGACTCATTTGGTCCTCACAATGGTCAAGGAAGAGCTTTCAAAATTGAATAATTTTTTGTTTCAACTCTAAGCACAGAGGTCATAAAAAGCCTAGTGGCATCTATCTGAGTATATATCTATGAATTTGAATTTGGGATATGTTTGTGATGATTTACAAAAAAACCCACAAGTATTGATAAAGCTGTAAATTTTAGGGTGGTCATATGAGTCCTCTGTGCTTCCATTTCTCTGTCTGTAAAAGGGAAAGAAACAATAGTAACAAACTTATTGAGCATTAAATGAGATGCTCCCTATAAAACCTGGCAGGATACTTGGTAGCCGTTTATTGTCATTTACATTAAATATTAGCATTGCTCTTACTATTCTATGTAATCTTCCAGAAACTATGAAGAGCTCTGATTTAAATACGAAGACATTGGGTTACCAGCTTCTCCATCTATACAATGGACCATTAGATCAGGTGATTTGTGACATCCCATGACTCTGTTGTCTAAGAGACAATAAATGTTCCTTTTTATTGAGTTTTGCCTCATTTTAAAAGGGATAATAATAAACTCAAAAATATAAACTTAAATGGACTTTCCTCCGAAAACTTTATTTTAAAAAAATTTTAAATACCGCATTAGTAAAAATACTAATGTTTACCTGGCTGATATATTCTAAACACTGTCTTAATTCTCTCAATGGAAACATCAAAAGGTTATATTTTTCCTTAAATATGATAAACTTTCATATATGAAATAAAAAACAACTGATCTGGGATCCCTGGGTGGCGCAGCGGTTTGGCGCCTGCCTTTGGCCCAGGGCGCGATCCTGGAGACCAGGGATCGAATCCCACGTCGGGCTCCCGGTGCATGGAGCCTGCTTCTCCCTCTGCCTGTGTCTCTGCCTCTCTCTCTATCTCTCTGTGACTATCATAAATAAATAAATAAATAAATAATTTTAAAAAAAAAACTACTTTATTAAAAAAAAAAAAAAAACTGATCTCTCTGAGCAGGGCTTAATTTTTTTTTCCCAGTATTTCTTACTTGACTTGGGCTTCCGTACCTTCAGGTTTTCTCAAGGGTTTTCATTTTCGTTTTTGCTGGTTTTCTTCCTTTGGGGTTTTGCAATTTTTCAAAACAAATTTAATTCAACCCATCATGATAGAAGCCACATTGTGAATTCCACTTAAGAAGCAGGGTAGGGTAGGCACCTGGGTGGCTCAGTGGTTGAGCATCTGCCTTTGGCTCAGGGTATGATCTCAGGGTCCTGGGATTGAGTTCCACATCTGGCTCCCTGCATGGAGCTTGCTTCTCCCTCTGCCTGTGTCTCTCTCCCTCTCTCTCTCTCTCTCTCTCTCTCATTCTGTGTGTCTCATGACTAAGTAAATTAAAAAAAAATTTTTTTAAAGAAGTAGGGCAGGTAATTGTAAGCCTTAGGAAATTCAGAGCCCCCAGATGCTCACCCTGGTGTTTTTCTTCTGCTCACATCCTCAACACAGGCGTGCTTCTGGAAAACCCTAGAGGGCGCTGTTTTCTTGCTTGTTACCACTTTTGCCTTGGCCTCTCAATGGGAAAATGGAAAGGAAAAAAAGAGGAGTGAAGTAAATAGATCTTAAATGAAACACAAACTGTCCAAGCCTGAGGGGAATGAACGTATCAAGTCTAAGTTCCTCTTTGCCAGGTGAGAATGCAGAAGCCCGGTGGGATGAGGAGCTTATCCATCACTCATTAGTGGCAGAGACAAAGTTAGAGTCCAGATCTCAAACCCAGACCTACTTTGCTCTACCACCTGGTCTTTCATAAGGGAAGACACAGTATCATCAAGTGGGAGGCTCAAACAAATACTTCTGTATGCACATACACCCTTGCTTACTAGTCTGTATTTTTTAAGGAGTATAGTTGCCCATCTATTGAGAAGTGTATAATTCACAGGATTTTCGTTCCTGTGACTCTCTCTGCTGGCCCACTCATAAATCTCACTGGATAACCTTCTTATTAGCACCAACAGTGTTGGTTGTTGCTACTGGTTGTGATGGTGATGATATTGATGATGCTGATGAGAGCTTACATTTCTTGACTACCTTCGGTATGCCAAGTACTGTGCTAGGTGCTTTATATACATCAACTCATTTACCCCTTACAATAGCCTTATAAGGCATGTACCACAAGAAAAGTGAGAATTTGGAGTGTTAAGGAGATAGCCCAGGATCACATGTGTGGCAGGCAGGGATTAGATGTAAAAATCAATCAGGGTCTTCATTCACTTTTCTGCTGTGTTCTCAAATATCTGTGTCTATAGAAAATGAGATCAAGATAAATTAAAACAGAGAAAGACTTGAGGTAGTAGAGGTATGGCAGTTAGACCAATTTTCTTTCTTTTGTGCTGCCAAATCAAATAAGCTAAACTCCTAATGTGTTTGGTTCATGTTCTAATTAGGAAGACAGGATGGGAGAGTTGCTTCAAAGTTGGAGGTAGCACTTGGAAGAGGTTGAGGATACTATCCATACTAAGGAAAGATCAGAAGAAAAATATATGAACTGTGGAGAGGGGGCAGAGAGAAATACCCTTTACCTGTGTTTCATTTACTTCCTGAGGACAGTTCCCTCACCTGTCGGCACATGGCACCAGGGTAAGGCAGAGAAGCTCTCTGTACATAACTTGCATAGGGCATCATAATTGTGACTTCATGCTTAGAGGGAGTGGCAGCCCATCCTTCAGTTCCTAGACTCACGGGGTGATGGTTCAGTCCACTATGTGCAGTGCTCCCTGCTGGGTGCTACGGGGTAGGCAAAGCTAAATAAGACAACATTGCCTACATTGATCTGCTTGTGTTGGGCTGAGAGAAAAGGCATCCCCAACTAAAACAGTGGGGGCAAAATTGTGCGTGATGTCTATATTGAGTGTTGCCCAAATCCAAAAGCAGGCATAAGTACAATAAATTGTCATCCCTGGAATGCCACTTAGGGTTCCTTTCCTTGCAAAATGCAAAAGGAATTCCTTGCTATGGCTGAAGTCTTTTTGATCAATAAAAAAAAAAGCAAACATCCTGATAAAAATCATCACCTCAAGCCATATTTATATCTTGGCATGACTGCACTTGCCAGACTCTTTTCCAAGAGTAATCCTTGAAGAAAGAGCAAAAAGAAGGCAAGAGAGGAGAGATAGGAGGTAGGTATAGGGAAACTGTGGCTTCTAGAAGACAGTTTTACCTGTATTATCATTGTGTTCAAGAGGAAGCTTTGGGATCCCTGGGTTGCTCAGTGGTTTAACACCTGCCTTCAGCCCAGGGTGTGATCCTGGAGTCCCGGGATCGAGTCCCACATCAGGCTCCCAGCATGGAGCCCACTTCTCCCTCTGCCTATGTCTCTGCCTCTCTCTGTGTGTCTGTCATTAATAAATAATTTTTTTTAAAAGAGGAAGCTTCCTCAGAAATTTACATAAATTTGGAAATTTTATGCTGTGGTTCTGAATTATTTTCCTTTCGTTATGATGATGAGCTTTCTTGTAAAGGTAAAACATAAATGGAGCCTTGGTGATCTTTTGCGTCACATACGAACAGACCTATCTGTCAGTGCCCAGGGATCTAGATTTCTTTAGGTGAGCCTGGATAAAAATATTTTGGGGAATTTGATTCTTTCATTAAACAGTTATCTGTTTCTATCATCTGGTTTGTCTTTGGGAGACCGTAAAGTTACTAAAGCTATAAAAATGCATAGCTGGGGATTCCTAGGATTACAGTCCAATTAATGAAAGCTACCATCTAAACTTTACCCAACTGAAGCCAAAGAAAGTGGTAGATCAATAGCTTGAATTCAAAATATAACTTTAAAAATCACTGACAATGAAAACCGAATTCAAAACTCTCTTATAAATCATCAGGGTTGGGGAGATTCATCTGCTGGGTTTGAGTACTTCATTCTTGGGCACGTTGCTTCCCAGAACCCTGCTGACACCTAGCCCACTTTCCATAAATAAATAATTCTTAATTTGCTGACCTGGAGCAGTGACTACACAGCCCCCTCCACCCCCGCTCTCCTCTGAGAGTAAAATGCCCTCTTGCATTTTTAATGCAACTCCCAAGGCTCTGTGTCAAGTTTCCACAAAGTTTGCCAGAGGAATTAGCTGCC
Organism: Vulpes vulpes; assembly: GCF_048418805.1. Classification (NCBI taxonomy): domain Eukaryota; kingdom Metazoa; phylum Chordata; class Mammalia; order Carnivora; family Canidae; genus Vulpes; species Vulpes vulpes. The sequence continues at coordinate 143,124,379 of NC_132780.1, forward strand.
CCTTTCTAAGAGGCAGTTCCAAGAGGTCAGAGAATAAACCTTTTTTTTCCCCCAAAAATGACAGTTTTTGAAAAATTAAGAAAACAAAACACTCAATCCAGCGTACTGCATTTTACATTTTCACAAAGATTGGTTGTTATAATTTTACATCTGGCCCAGCACACTGAAGTTTACTTTATTTCATACAATAACAACCAAGTTATTATTATTTTTCTTGCTTCCTTCCCTTCCTTCCGCTGCAGATGTGGGAAGCATGACTCACCCTGGACTGACTCACAGCAAGTATGACTCCATGAAACACTCGCAGAGTTGGGGACTCGAGGGGCTCAGCCTCCACGATACTGGCCATCAAGAAAACACTGGCCTTCTGGGCAGCAAGATGGTTCACTTCTATATTTGGGGATCTCTTATGGAAATTTACTGACTGCCCTTGGGTCTATGATCCCTGTTTCTAAAACCAGACACCTGAATCAAAGCACTAAACCAGATAAAAATGCATTTAATTATTATTCAAAGTCAAGGTAATTTTATTTTCTTAAAAAAACACTGTATCTAATTTTTTTTAATTTAGTAAGTGTCTATGAATTGAAACTGGCATAAAAATAGATTTACAGAAGAAAAAAAATGACACACACTTGTAAGGTGACAACACAAATGTGACTGCTCTTAACAAGTTCATCTGTCTCCTCCCTATCTGTGTTCTATGCAGGCTTTTTGTTTTTCATATCATCCAAAGTTGAAATTATATTCTATTACCAGTTGGTCTTTATCAAAGTACTACGATCTTCCACATCTTATTCTTCTTTCCTAATAAATAGTACCCACAAAATTTCCAACATTCCCTAGTCCTTAGAAGCTCTGGGTAAGTGATCTCCAATGAATATAAATGTTTGGTATCGTTACCTTACAAATACAAGTTTGAACAATCACCTGAACTGTGTCAAGGCAGGTAGAGACACTCTGGGGAAGGAAGATATGGGCAGTGGGTATGGGGCTGAGGAGAGGGTACCCGAATTACCCCTTGATTTCCTGAACTATCTTCTCCACTAGGATTTCAAGAAAATCACAGTTTGCATTGAAGGTAAAGAAGCAAAGTAGACTTGGCTTCCATAGATGAATCTTGGCTCTGTTACCTGAGTCTGCCAATGTCCTTAACTCTGATGTGTCATTTTGCCTGTTGGGACTTTATTTCCCTTGACAATGCATCTCTAAGGCTACTTCTTTTTCCTCTGATGTCTTCTGCTGTTCTCTTGTCTAGCTCGCCTGAAGATCTTCCCAGTCAGAGTAAAACTATTGGCAAGACAAGCTCATAAATTCTACCTCAACAGAAAAAAAAGAAACATGGTGAAGGACTTGCACAGTTTTGCCAGACAACCTGGCTACTAACTAGGAGAACTAAAAGGGTAGAGGAGGTCAAAAGCCTCTTTAATGTCTTTTTGCCCAGTGTTCCTGTCCTGGAAGTAGAAATTTACTTAGTACTGGATGGTCATCTTCCAATTGGGTACCCCATGATAATTTTTGACAAAGGCCATTTGAAACAGAGTCCATTTAGAGTAGTTACAATGTCTGTCTGTTAACTGTAGTTTCCTTAAGTGGAAGCATGTGGCAGTGAAGTTTAACACACAGGAGGGGTTTGTTCCTGAGAGATAACAGCCTGACACCATCCCTTACCGCATAACATGATGGCTCAGCCTTCATGTGTGAGATTGGTGAAAGATCAGGACTGATCCATCCGTGTCTAAATAACCAGTTGGGGGGCACCTGGATGGCTCAGTGGTTGAGCATCTGCCTTTGGTTCAGGTCATGATCCCGGGGTCCTGGAATCGAGTCCCACATCAGGCTTCCTACAGGGAGCCTGCTTTTCCTCTGCCTATGTCTCTGCCTCTCTCTCTGTGTGTCTCTCATGAATAAACAAATAAAATATTTAAATAAATAAATACCCAGTTGGTAGGGGAAGATGCTTGAAATTCTCTAACCTAACCCAAGCAAGATTGATTTGAACATTAATAAAATTCAAAATCCTTAATCCCCTCTCTTGCATTGGTTCCTTCCAAGTCTCAGAAAGGGACCTATGATAGAGTTCATATAAACATTTGTTCTTGTAAAATTTGCAAGCACAAGATACTCAAGCAGCAATGGTTAAGAACAGAGTCTCTATTATAACTTGGCCTCCATTATATTTTCTTTGGTTTTATATTGGAGTGGCCATGGGCATTTGGGAGCTCCATGAAGTGGGAAGTTAAAATGAAGAATATATTTTGTTTGGGTTTAGCGGGATATATTTGTGTGGTTCTAAGTCATTTCTGATTGTAGTTATGTTATATTAGATGTCCTCATGAAGGACTAGCTTCTGGTAATACTCATGCCATCCATGGTGCTGACTTACCCAGGTCATGACCTAAAGGCGCAATATCAGAGATCATAGTGCAATATAAATGTGTGCCCCAGATGTATGGGTGTAGTGGCGGAGAGTCAAGATTTGAAATGTACAGAGCCAGAAGCTAGTCTGCAGAGAGTCCTCTCAGTTATCAGATATGGAAAATCACAAGCAGTAAGTTTAGTTCTTACCAAAGCTTAGTCAAAACAGAAGATCTTTTTAGGCAGGAATATACCCAATAATGCAGCATATATAATAATAAGGTACACATTATACATTTTAAGGGGAAGTATCCCCAATAGACTTTGTGTATCTGTGTTATATCAACCCATAGTAGTTTTATAAATAATTGCATTTTTGCACCCCAAGTATCAATCCTAAAAATCAAATGTTGATCAGTTGTCCTAGTGGAGGAATTCTCTTTTTCCTCTCCTATAAAAAAGAACATTACAGGGGATCCCTGGGTGGCTCAGTGGTTTAGCGCCTGCCTTTGGCCCAGGGCCTGATCCTGGAGACCTGAGATTGAGTCCCACATCTGGCTCCCTGCATGGAGCCTGCTTCTCCCTCTGCCTGTGTCTTTACCTTTCTCTTTCTCTCTGTGTCTCTCATGAATAAATAAATAAAATCTTAAAAAAAAAATAAAAAAGAGTATTACGCAATTATTATAAAATGGAGAAGCAATCAAAGTGTACGCAGCCAAAACAAACAAACAAACAAAAAACAAGGGAAAACGGTATTGGAAATGTGTGGTAGGAACTTAATAAAACAGTAAGTTACTTTCCTGGATTTTTGATGTTTGATATTTGACAACTATCTTAAGTTGATGATTTGATTCATTTTCTCATTGCAAATGAATATTCACTTCTGGGTTTAATTTTATATTCACAATTTTGTGACCATCTGTTGAGGAGGGCTCTTTGATTACAGAAGCTTCAGGCCCCAAGAAACCTAGAGCTGCCCCTGCTCCTCATCTAACCCTTGGCACGAGAATACTTTTGTACTCTGCCTAATTCTCCATCCTCCCAACTTCAAATGCCCCCTCTGCAGGTTCCTTGGCCTCCTTACATCTCCTTCCCAGACTCTGCCTCCTACACCAAATCCCACCTTTGCTGCTACCTGCTGTGCCCCAGCCTGTATCACCTCAACTCCGTTCTCCTCCCCAGATCTGTTTTTCCACTCCATCTCCCAGAATTCAAGCCCAAATCAGGGCCCTGGCCTTCCTCCTTGCTTGGGAGAGGAGTTCAGATGGACAGTGGAGACAGCTCAGGAGAGTTTGACCAATTCCTCCATCAGATATTCTTTGCCTTGTGGGGGAAGAATAGGCAGAGAGCCTGAAGCGCTCAGTCACACGGCGGTGGCTTAGCCATCAGAATTCATACTCCAGACCATGGCGACAGCAGGAAAAATGAGCTCTTCTCAGTTGGTAAAGGACATACATAATCTGAGAATTCAAATTTGAGAATTTAAAAACCAGAGTAGAGTGGTCAGAGGCAAGGGAGGCAAACAAAGGAGGTTGCTGTTCAAAAGCACTTTCCTAAAGGCCACCTGTATGAATAACCCTGCGACCCCTGGGCTAAGTAGGGCTCTTAGTAAAGATAAGCCAGTTACACTCACGGTATTTTGCTTTGCAAATGTCAGCTGAGAAGAGTAGCTTAGAGGCTGCTCCACCAGGAAATCTTTGGAGACTAACCCTGGACCCCCTCATTCACAGTCACCTTGCCATCCTTTCCCCATCCCGTGAAGATACAAGTTTATGAGAAATAATAAATAATGATCAAATAATGTTGTCCTAAACTTGTGATGTCCTAAACTTCAAATAATGATGTCCTAAACTTGTGTCCAAGCATAACATTTCCCAGGGAGTTGTGACAGTGATAAGGAAACAAATATTTCTTTTTTTTTTAAGACTTTATTTATTCATTCATGAGTGACAGAGAGAGCCAGAGAGAGAAGGAGGTTCCTCGTGGGTAGCCCGATGCAGGACTCAATCCCAGGACCCCAGGATCACGACCTGAGCCAAAGGCAGATGCTCAACCACAAGCGCCCACAACCACCCAAGAGCCCCAGAAACAAGTATTTCAAATGCTCAAAAGTATTCCTGTTGCTTACCTATGTGTCTGCAAGAACTAACTGCTCCCTCCTTCCCTCTTTTCTTCCATCTCTGTCTTTTCTTTTTTCATTTCTATAAAGGGGACATTGGGTAACATAGGAAACAGTGAAAGGCTCCAACTATTGAATTATCTTCAGAGAGGAGTTTATTTTATTTACTATTTTTAAAGATTTTATTTAATTGAGAGAGAGAGTGTGTGTACAAGCATGGAGGTAGGGAGGAAGAGGGAAAGGGAGAAGGGGGAGAAGGATAAGCAGACTCCTCACTGAGCAGGGAGTCAGACTTGGAGTCTCAATCCCAGGACCCCAGGATCATGATCTGAGCTAAAGCTTGACTAATTGAGCCTCCTGGGCACCCCCAAAGAAGAGTTTAAATGCGCTCACATACCAAAGAGAATGACACACAGTTAAAAATCTGAGCTTTGGAGGCCAACAGGCACAGATATGAGTCCTGGTTTCAATATAGCCTCAGGTCCAGGCAAGAGCCATCCAACTGGTTGTAGGAATAGGCGCAACTTCAACAAGTGGCAAACATCGGGTTGGCTAAGTTATCTTAGGGGCAAATATGTACTGCAAATCTGTAAGAGGAGGAAGTAGTAGGTAATGTCTCTCAAATTTCTTTAGCCATACAATCCAGTTTTTGTGAAGTGCGTCAAGGGACTGGTGTTGTGCAGGATATAGCTTTGGAAATAATCACCAGGTGTAGAAGATTACACCGTGGCTAGTGCCTGTGCATATCCTTAATGGCAAAACGTTTTTGAGCCACATGAATGTCAGAAGGCTGGTTACTAAGTTGCCTTTTGATCCCTCTCTATGTTCCTCTGGATCGCTGTGAGACCTGGGATCACACCTCTGTGCAGAGACACCACAGTTAATCCTCTCCACTGAAAGCAACTGTCCTCGCATTGTGGACAGAGTACAGAAGAGTGGTCCACCCACCCTTCACACTGTTGAATGCCCTGTGCTCTGGTTCTGGTTAAATTGAATTTTCCAACATAAATTAAAAAGGGGAGACTTTTTAAAAAGATCTGCGGCACCTGGGTGGCTCCATTGGGTGAGCGTCTGACTCTTGATTTTGGCTCAGGTCATGATCCCAGGGTCATGACCTTGAGCCCCACATTGGGCTCTCCATTGAGTGTGGAATCTGCTGAAGTTTCTCTCCATTCCTCTGCCACGCCATCACCCCCTCTTTATCTCAAAAACAAAACAAAACAAAACAAAAGAAAAAAAACAAAAACAAAAACAAAAGACCTAAGAAATGGAAACCAAGACAAAAATGCCATTTGTCCACACACAAAATAAACTTGGCATCCTGAAATATTCAACCACATTATTTTGTTACTCGTGCTAATGGGAGACAGTGCCCACTAATTGCCAAGATTGAATCATTCCATCTGAGGGCAGAGTTACTAATAGACGCCAAACCAATTTGCTGCTCTATAAACTTTAGAAATTAAAATATTAATAGATGCATCGGCCTTCCAAACACAGGCATAATATTTCAATAGTAAATAAACATCGTTGCCAGGAAAATGGGTGTTTTCTACTTCCTTGCCGTGAAAGGAATGTGGGCTCTGAGGTACTTTGGCTTCAGTGGAGCAAATATATTTCAGGCAAAATGTACTCCACTAGCAGGTCCCCTTTTCTCCTGAAGTTTTTAAGTTCAAGAAACTGCCCTTGACATTTACAGTAGATTCTTCTGCTTGCATCTGTATATATCTCAAAGTATTCTAAAGATAACCAGAAAGAAGAAATAGGGAAAGAGTAATAGCCTCCACAAATCATACATATACTATATATGTATATACAAATAAAAAGTGGGATCCCTGGGTGGCACAGCGGTTTGGCGCCTGCCTTTGGCCCAGGGCGCGATCCTGGAGACCCGGGATCGAATCCCACGTCGGGCTCCCAGTGCATGGAGCCTACTTCTCCCTCTGCCTGTGTCTCTGCCTCTCTCTCTCTCTCTGTGACTATCATAAATAAATTTTTAAAAAAATTTAAAAAAAAAATAAAAAGTATATATATTTTATATATAAATGTGTCTGTTATATACATAGTATGTGTGTATTTTATATATATCTATGTGGGTATATTATATATACAGTAGGTGTATATAACATACATCTATCTGTGTGTGTGTTCGTGTAGTATATATCACCTCATTAAACAATCTGTGAGGTGCAGGGGTAGAATTTCTGGCAACAGCAGGTATCAACTACCGAAAACATTTCTATCTCAGTGATCAACCAAGGCTCTTTCGCTGAGCTCCCAGAGCATGTAACTGAATGACTCACTCTGTAGTTATCAACTTTCTACCAGTGTTTGCTGAGCACTTGTGAGCTTCTTCAGGGGCAGTGGCAAACCCGAGCTGGAGACTCAGTGAATATTTCTTGGGTTGAGTTATGCTGACCTTGGAGACCTGCCTGCTAGCTCTGCCCCTACCTTAACCTTAATATTGATATGATTGGGGGCAAATTATTTAACCTCTCTGGGTCATAGTTTCTATGTATCTAAAGCAAGCAGACTGGATCAAACATCCATGATCCTCTGCAGACCTAAAGATCTTGGAGTCTCTGTTTCTGTATCTCAGAGTCATCACTTGCAAAGTAAGGATAAAGTCTTGATTTAGCTCTACATACAGGCCTAAGTGCTCTGCCCTGTGACCTGTGGCTGGGGCCATCTATAAATGCAGAATGACAAGGTAACCAGCCATATGATATGTTTAGGGAATGCTCAAATATCTTTCCCTTTCATGCTCTAACTCCTGTGACATGGTAACTAAATTTTGACACAATGATTCCTTGTATTTGTTTAGTGTTTTACATTTTATACAATACAGCAATACAGTCACATATAGTTTCTTTTTTTTTTTCACATATAGTTTCTTTTCATATGCAGGACTGCTTTACCAAGTAGGAAGAGTAAATGCTGTTCCATGTCATAGATATGGAAGTTGGGATTCACATACATTAATTATGAATTCAGCCTGTGTGTTGTACTCATGTCTAAGCTTAGGGATCATGGCTATGAAGTAAGTCTGTTCCTAGGGTGTGGTATTGAGTAGGGGTGGTATTGAGAACTCACGTATCCAGCAAACATTGCTAAAATCTCACACATTTAGGTCCCAGTGCTAGCAGGATACCAGTAAATTAAAACAGTATTTTCCATTAATGTACTTCATGAAACACTAGCATAATGAGATTACCTTGAAAGAAGAAAATCTTGCAGTTAAACCCATTATATTATATTTATATTTAGAACCCTTTGTACATGAAGTATTATTGACAGGTTTCTGCCCACAGACCTTCCTGAGATCCTGCTGAAAAGCAGTATAAAGTATGAAAAAGAATAACCTCACAAGAATAAGAAAATGAGACAGGGTCACCAATAGGGGATTTAGACAAACTTCTGGAGGAGAGAAGGCAGCTAGAAGCATATTGACTGATGATAGAGGACACAGAAACCCCAGAATGGGATTGGCCCAGAATAAATCCCAAGGCAGCTGCAGAGAAGGTGGAGGCCATGTTCCCTTCTAGGACCCTGGAGAAGCTGTGGGCTCGGACTTGGCCAGTGGGCGGGAGGTGCAATGTAGGGTTCAAGTAGAGTGACTCACTTGGAACAGCTATACCAGATGACAGCCAACTGTCACCTCCAGCTGGAGGTGGTGGCATTTACCTCCAGGCTCTAGAGGGAAGATTCTTCTCCACAGGAAAACATCTGATGAGCTAGGGGAGAGCTTATGCTTCCACTGTGGGTATGACAACACCAGGGTAAAGCCTTGCTCACTCTGGCATTTGGAGATCCACTTCCTTCCTGCTTACCCCGAAGGGAGAATGGTTGATTTGACTTCTGTCTCTGCCTTCATTGGGTAGCATGGGAAGCTTTGTTCCTAAAAAGGGACAATTAGAAAATAAGACCAGAAATATTAGGAATTTAAAAATGTACCTGCCGGGATGCCTGGGTGGCTCAGTGGTTGAGCATCTGCTTTCAGCTCAGGGCATGATCCTGGGGTCCTGAGATCGAGTCCCACATCGGGCTCCTTGCAGGGAGCCTGCTTCTTCCTCTGCCTGTGTCTCTGCCTCTCTCTGTGTGTCTCTCATGATTAAATAAATAAAATCTTAAGAAAAAAAAAACAGTATCTGCCAAAAATGAAAAATCTAATCGAAGAGCTGGAGAATAAAGAGTATATTTCAGAACACAGAGAAAAAAGAGAGAGACAGATAATGTGAGAGAAATAATAGGAAGCAGAAGCCAAACCTGGAATGGACAATATCCGACTAATTAGGGTTACGAAGAGAAAGGCCAGAGAGCAGGGCCATGCATGACACACCACATGCTCAGTACCAGCATTCCTGAGCCAGACCCCAGGCAGTCAGAGTGCCTGGCCCTGGAGCTGGCTGCCATGCTAGTAGCACAGAGAAAACCCATCAAGTGCAATGCCAGGAGTTTAAAGGAAATAGGAGGATAAGGGAATAGAGCAACGGAAGGTGCTGCTTGGGTCGTGAGGAGGTGACAGCTGACACAGAATCAAGTGAGCAATCAGTCATGTTTCATCAGTGTTTGTGAACAAATCAAGGGAGGAAAGTATGCAGATGGAAGAGTGATGGGGGGCTAATATAATCTCCCAGTCTGGCATAATTAGAAAAGGGCCTCCGATCCCACCCAGTAAATCCACTTTAATCGCTGGGGTTGGCATTAGCGATTTCAAGGCACACATCTGATGATGTGTTGGGAAACACCAGGCAACGCTTGATCGCAGTCTGTGTTTCTCTTCTTCTAGAACTGTTTCCTCCAACGCTCCTGGGACTGGGGTTTTATACTGTTGCTATTTTTAGTTGCTTATCCGCAGTGGCTGCTGGGACCTATTGCCTCAAGAGGTTGACGAGAACTTTCCCCTGGGGGAGAGGCATTCCATTCTGTAATCTTGCCCTGAAGAGCTCTCTAACTGAGATTTGACAGTTTGAGACTGAGAACTGGACACCTCCTTCATGAAATGCGAGATCGGGTAGTTGTGCTGTGTACTCAGCAGTCAGCAAGAAGCTGGCCAGATTGTTTTGGTCTGTAGATTCATAGTTGCCATCCAAGACCTTTCCTGAGATAAGGAGACTGTTTTGCTTTCGGGTTGATTGATGCTTAGAAAGTCTTGGTTGGGGGAGGTCCAGGGAGGATGCCCCTCATTGATTTTTCACAAAGGTCTCTCAGAGCCTGTGCTTCAAACCACATGTCCCTTCCTTACCAGCCAAACAGGACACTGACTGGCATTCAGGAAAGCCACTTAAAAGGTCTGGTTGGGAGATTCTGAGCTAGGTACTTAATCTGGGAATGCTGACACTTCCTTCTATGCTCCAGGATAATAGAGGCAGAAGTAGCCATAAAACCCCCTCCCAAAGCACATTTCTGACCTTGCAATTTCCTAGTTCAAAACCCTTGGGAACTCCTTGCTGTAAACAAAATATACTCTATAAATCTTAGTTGCAATTCTAGGCCTTCTGCAGTCCAAAACAATCCCCAGGGATAATTTTGTTTCTCCATGCCTCTACCTTTAGTCCTTTCTGCTCTGTCCAAAGGAGTATTTCTTTGGATATTTGAATATTCCCTAAAAACGTATATTCCCATCTCCATGCCTATTATGGACTGAATGTTTGTGTCCTCTCAAAAGTCATATGTTGAAGCCCTGAGTTCCAGTGTGGTTGTATTTAGAGATGGGGTCTATAACAAAATAATTAAGGTAAAAGGAGGTCATAAAGGTGGAGTCTTGAACCAATAAGAGGGGTCCTTGTAGTATAGAAAAGACACCACAGAGCTCACTCTTCTCCCTGTGAGGACAGAGAAAAAGGCTGCCATCCAAAAGAGATGAAGGAAGCTATCACCAGGACCTTAGATTTCTAGGCTCCAGGACTGTGAGAACATAAATAGCTGTTGTAAAACCTCCTAGTCTGTGATATTTTGTTACACAGCCCAAGCCAACTGATACAGTGCCCTTGTGTGTCCCTCTTTGCACACTATTTCCATTAGACCAAATCTTTCAAAGTTCCTGCGTAGGATTTTTTTCACTTTCTGTCTGAGTCTGAGTAATAGTGACTTATAAATATGAAATCCTTCCTACTGAGCTGAAAGTTCTTGAAGTCCTGGATGTTACTCATCTATGTGCGTCACCCATAACTACCCAACCAGCATCTCTAACGTGAAAAATGATAGTTATCCTTTTATTGAATGCCTTCTCTGGGTATGTGTGTAATGCTTTCTATACATACTTGGAATCTTCACAATCACCACACAAGGAAGGTATTTTGATTCTCATTTTTTTTAAATGGTGAAGCTTACTGTAAAATTCTATTTATATGAGGTCTCTAGAATAGCCAAACTCATCAAGACAAAAATCAGGATGGTAATTGTCAATGGCTAGCAGGGAGAGGAAAGGAGAGTTAGGATATTACAGGTACTGAATTTCTGTTTTGCAAGATGATGAGAAATTCTGTGGATATATAGCAGCGGTGATAAACCATGACAATGTGGAATGTATTTAATGCCACTGAACAATACATTTAAAAAATGGTTAAGACATTAAATTTTATGTTACATGCATTTTCCCACAGTTTTTTAAAAATGGTGAAACTGAGTCTAAAGTAATTTACCCAAGCCATCCAGTTAAAAGGGGGAAATGCTTGGATTTGAGCCTTCTCTGCCCACTCTGTTTTGTGTCATGTTGGTGCATCTTCTTTCCCCCTTGCATAAATGTTGGTGTTCCTCAATGCTTTATCCTTAGCTTTCTTGGATTTGGGGTACAAAATTAGATAAAGATGGCATCCTTAGGCAAACAAAGTAGAATACTGTGCTCCCTTTCTTCAGAAGCAGCCCTACAGACACCTGGTTTCTTGAGTAGACTTGGTTGGATACCAGCCCTACCTCCCTTAGACAAGCACCCTTGCATGTGGTACAAGCTATACAATTAGTGCTGGGTGGAGTGGGTTGTCCCAGCTTATGAGAGCCAACTGTGTACACCTCTTCCCAACTTGCTGTTCAGTGATGCCACACTGGCAGCTTGCAATTGGCTTTGGTGGGAATATTTACACTATTGAAACCAGCAAATACTAAAAATTGAGACTTTTCTCCTTAGAGAAATTGTTTCTAATCATTTACTAGCACACCACCGTGCACAATGTGTACATTGGCTTCATTGAGGTCCTTACTCTCTTCTGGTATGAACTTCTTTACATCAATTACTACAACTTTTATTTCTACATACCAGTGAGATGTCTATAGCTAATCTTGTCCCTCTTTCTACTTTTACACCCATATGTCTGCCTGCCTATTGGGCACATCAACTGGTATAGGCCAGGGCACATTAAAATGTTGAAAACACCTCCCTTTACCTAAATCTTCTCCTCCCTAATCTGTCATATCATAATACACATGGTCTCCCATATCCTTTTTTTTTTTTTAAGATTCTTTATTTATTTATTCATGATAGACACAGATAGAGAGAGGCAGAGACACAGGCAAAAGGAGAAGCAGGCTCCTTCCAGGGAGCCTGATGCGGGATTTCATTCCAGGACCCTGGGATCATACCCTGAGCTGAAGGCAGACCTTTCAACCGCTGAGCCACCCAGGAGTCCCTGGTCTTCCATATCCAAGTATGTACTCAGTCTCAGATGTTCTAGATTCTAAATAATTTTCACTGACTGTATGTTTTTCATTGCTCTTTGTATTAGTCCAGACTCTCATAGCCTCTCACCTGTGACTTAATTTTGACTGTTCATCGTAGCCAGCTAACTGGTCTACCAGCTTCCATACACCTTATTGTATCAAAGTTTTATAGCTGTAGAAACGTGATCAGTCCTGATTCTGCTTTATTTTTCATTACTCCCCCTTAACAACAAGGTAAAATCTAGCTTCCCTAGTTCAGCACACAAAACCTTCCACTAAAAGTTAGGGAGCTAAGCCTCATTTTCGGCATCATTTACTCACTGCAGTCATCATTTACTCCTGCAACACAGTCTCTGAACCACTTGCTGATTCTAAATGCCCTCAGATTATTGCCATTGATACCTGATTTGCATACTTCTCCTCTGCTCTATCTGGGTTCCTACATGACCTTTAGAATCCAACTCACGTGTTGAATTGTGAAATCCTCCTGGGCCTCCTGTCTCTTCCTGAAAGATCAATCACTCCTTTGCCACACGTTATCATCGTGCACGGTCAAAGAGTGTATGTGTGTGCATGTGTGTACATGCATATGTGTGTGTGTGTGTCTTTTCCCACATATGTTGAGTGTTTGTGAGATTCTTGTTCATTTTTATCATTTTAGTACCTCATAGAATCCCTGGCCTAAACTACTTGGAGATGCAAATTTAAGTTAAAATAAAATGATTTCTGTTCTTAATGATCAGAAAATTTAGAAAGAATTTTCCATCTATTGAGCTCATGGCATGTATCAGTGATCCAGTTAAGCACTTCACTCTCCATAACAAGCTACTGCGGTAGATACCATACCATATCCTCCAAATAGAGATATTAATGATCAGGGATGTCAATCAACTTCCTTCAAAGTTAAATAGTAAATAGTAAATCTGATATTTGAACTCCATTCTAACTTTAAATTCAGTGCTTTTCCCACTATGCCATGATTCAGTTTAACAAGGAAAAGCTTTGTGGGAACAAGTAGTGATGATTGAATGTCATAGGGGCACTATCTAATATATGTGTGAAGTGCCATAGGCACAATCTGAAGGGAGCCACCGGGTATGAGAGGGAGAGGACCAGGGATGTCTTTTACTATGGAAGTGAGTTTGTGCTCTGTGGCAGATATTGCAGAGAGGCTCACTCAAATCTTTCTAAACTCTCCTGGCATGGCTTCCTATACTGCAGAGATCCCTTCACACCCCTCCCTCCAAAAGTTATATTTCTTAGACTCTCTTGCAGCTAGGATCTAGATGTCTGCAAATGCACTAAACAATTGCATTATGTGTGAGAACGGATTGGCAGAAGGGAGCATCACATAGCAGCAGTGTGCATGACATATGAGATCTAATGACAAGCACCGTGGCAGAGGTATTGGGTTCTCTGGGTTGCAGATCTGGTGGGAAGTTTAGTGCCTAACCCTTGTGTCACAGAGGCCAGCAGCAAGCAGTGGGGTTTCCTTTGGAATCATCCTAGAATATGGTTCAGTGTTTCTCTAGGCTGCTCTGTCCTTGGGTGTATATCACTTAAGCCTGGTCCCTGACTATCCCAGAAAAATCTGTGAATTTCCTAACACCCTGAATAAATCCCTCTCTGCTTAAACTACTAGAGGGGATTCTGTTGTCTGCAACTAAGACCACTTATCAATACAAGAACTGTTGTGGGCAATGATGGGCTTGCTCCCCATCCTCATGGAGAGATTATTGTAGAAGTGTACAGCCTGTCTTAGCTATTTCAAGAACAAGACCACACTGTACATTACTTAGCAATTTGAGCTCAGTGTTAGGGTTTAAAACAGATACACAATCGTGTTTTATTTGTATAGTTTCTGTTTGGTTTTGGGTTTAAATTAATTCAAAACGTATGTTATTATCTCTATAGTTAGAACCAGTTCAGGCTGGAGGAAATCTTGCTTCCTTCTTAATGTGAAATTAACCTGAGGAATTGAGTAGCAGCAATGTGGCTCCTTCTCAGAGAGGGTGATAACAAACCTAACTTGTCTATATTTGAGTGAGCTCCCACTGCATGCCAGGAACTGAGTTAGATAACCACAGTTTAATCTTCCAAGGAAGTCTGTGACATGGGCATGGATGGAAATTGGGGCTCCAAGAGGTGAGGAGATTTGCCCTAGTTCAACTGGCTTATAAATATCCTCACTGGGACGAGAACCCAGGTTTAACTCAGAAACCCATGTTGCCAGTCTGCTTACAGCAAGAAAGAGGAAGAAAAGCAGGATCCTCAGCACTAAAACAAGACACTCATTGGAAAGAAAAGCCCCAGCAACACGGGAGACGGGGAATTGAGGGCAGGTGGCAGGCATAGTTTGTTGCCTATGCAAGAGCACTACCCTTCAACCTTCCTTAACATATCCCTGCTTTTTCCAGGTCCTAGGGGAGCTGCTTTACCTTGTGGAAGGTTGATGCAGCCCCTGATCTACAGTATGGCCCCCGGTGTGACTGAGAAGAGTGGAGGGCTACTATGTAGCTCATCATGGAGTCAGCTGACCTCACCCCAATAGCCAGGCTCCAGGCTCTCATCACACATGAAAAATAAGCCCTACTTTTGAAGCCATAATCACATTCCTATAATGAGCAAACAGAAGCCCTTCTAGCTCATATGGGGGTTTGCACATCCACAGGTAATCTTATAAGTGTTATGATGGGGTCACAGTAAGACATGAACAGAAGCCCACCTAGAAGGCAAGGTTTGGAAGTAGAATTCCTTCCTCATCTCAAGCTATGAAATCACTAAGAGCCTGGGCAAATCAGAATTATCTCATCAGCACATCCTGCCTGGTCCATACACTATCCAGAATCATTACCAGGCACAGTTCCATCACATCTGGGAGTGGCAACTCTTCTTGCCGACCATAATTCAGATGGTGTTCAAGGGGTTTTTTTGTGCATGGTTTTGTTTGTTTGTTTGTTTGTTTGTTTGCCAGAGATACTGTGTCCTGAGATTATAAGGATGGAACAAGGTTCCATAAGATTCTTCTGCATCTCCTAAGGTCTTGTTCTCTTAGGAGAGATGATAGACTGGCCTTTAACTCCATGGCAGCCCCTTAGGTGGGCAGTTTGTCTAATGGATATCCATCATCTGGCACTAAACCAGACACAGAGGAGATGCTCACTAAGTGTCATTTGAATTGAATGGAATTGAATGACTTTACCCTAGAGGAGCCAGTGGGAGTTAAGCATCACTAGCCCATTTTACAAAGAGAGGCCAGTTTCATTAGGGAGGCATGGACCAATGAGAAAGTGGCATGTACTCTTCAGGATGCTGGCTGGGCACACACAGATGAACAAGGCCCAATTTTTGCCTTCAGAGAACTTGGAGCCCACTAGGGAAGAACACTGACACAACAGTGTTCCTAAACCAATTAGTCTCTTGAATAATTTAGATATGGCCCTGGGAAACACATTAAGACCCAGCCTCAAGTTTGGTGATTAAGTGGACCCTGCTCAGGGCTTTACAGACTAAGTATTTTTCTTTCTTTCTTTTCTTCTTTCTTTCTTTCTTTCTTTCTTTCTTTCTTTCTTTCTTTTTTCTTTCTTTTATAGAGAGAGAGAAGAGAGCATGCACAAGTGTAGGGGAAGGGCAGAGAGTGAGAGAGAATCTCACACAGGCTCCCCGCTCAGTGCAGAGCCCTACATGGGGCTTGATCTCAAGACTCTGAGATCATGACCTGAGCAGAAATCAAGAGTCAGACACTTAACTGACTGAGGAACTCAGGTGTCCCAGGACATGAGTATTTTGATAAGAAAAACTGAGGTATTCTTAAAAAAAAAAGAGGGGGGGCATCTGGATGGTTCAGTTGGTTAAGTGTCCAACTCATGTCTTTAGCTCAGGTCATGATCTCATGGGTCGTGGGTTGGAGCTCTGCCAGGAGCTCCACAGTCAGTAGGAAATCTGCTTGAGAGTCTCTCTCTCTGCCCCTTCCCCCTTTCATGTTCTCACTTCTCTCAACTAAATAAATAAATCTTTAAAAACAAACAACCCACCCCCCCCCAAAAGAAAACCCTGAGGTATTCATGAAGACAAATCTGCAGACTGGTTTGACTTAAACGGGGTATATTTACTAACTGCAAAAGTTAAGTCAGGAAAACCAAACTGACGAAATCATGGAAAGATCAGGTTAATACAAATTACTGAGGCTACTATTAAAAGAAGAAGCTTCAATGTAAATGTAAGTAAAAACAAATAGGCTCTGAGAAAAAGAGATTGGAGGGTGCAGTAATGGTTGTATGGTGACTAATTTATACCTAAGACTTTAACATATATGAACTCGTTTCATCCCCACACCAATCCCATGAAAGGTTAAATAAATCACCCAACATTGCATAGCTAATAAGCACTGGGACCAAGATTTGAATCACATTGTCCAACTTCATGGTTTCTACTATAAAATATCTTGTTAGAGGTGCCTGGGTGGCTCAGTTGGTTAAGTGTCTGAATTATCTTTTTTTAAGATTTTATTTATTTAGTCATGAGACACACAGAGAGAGAGGCAGAGATATAGGGAGAGGGAGAAGCAGGCTCCCTGCTAGGAGCCTGATACAGGACTTGATCCCGGGGTCACACCCGGAGCAGAAGGCAGATGCTTAGCTGCTGAGCCACCCAGGCACCCTTAAGTATGTGACTCTTGATTTTGGCTCAGGTCACAGTCTCAGCATTGTGAGGCCTGTGTAGGGCTCCACACTCAGCAGGGAGTCTGCTTGAAGATTCTCTCTTTCTCCCTCTTCCCCTGCACCTCCCCACTTAAACAAATAAATAAAATCTTTTAAAAAACAAAACACCTTGCCAAACTCCCTTCCAAGATGACATGGGATTGAGAAAGACACTGAATTGCTGAGGCCTGGAATCTCCTCCTTAATTCCTACCTGCAACCCAGTGCTTGCATTTCCTTCAAAGTTTAAAGCCTGCTTCCTCCATGAAGCCTTCCCCGATATATCCAATTCTCTTTCATCTCTGAATGCCTTCAGTGTTCATTTGGTATGATGTGTCATATATTCTAGAAACTGTTTCTCTATTAATTCCTAAATGGTTCACAGTGTTAATCCTTCCTGAGCCAGCTGGTCACAGTCACAGAAAGAAACCCATCTTAGACTGCTTTTCTAACTCTTACCGTATCAGCACGTGAAGTACAGAGTACAGGCTCAATAAAGATTAATTGACCTTTGATTTGAAAGATGAAAGGGACACACAGGAAGGTGAAGACAATTGACTGGAGCTCATTCTCACAGCTATTACATTTTTTATTACAGAATCAGAACTTACCATACTTGCCAGATAATTGTTCAACCTTCACCCTCACATTTCCTCAATAAACAACCCCCTTCCCTCACTCCAGGTAACTTTCCCAGCTTTAACCTGACAAGTTGTTTTGAATATGGAGAAGGACCCTGATCTATGTGGCTGGGTTTCAGGATTAATGTTCCATTCGGCCCTAGTTGCTGAAGAGGCAGCTTCTTCGATCCTCAAAGTTACTGCAGCTTTGATGGATAGCACTTGCCACAGAGAGACTCTCAGTGAGCCTGGGCTTTGCCCATGGATATTGATAGTTTTATTGAGACTCACAAGAGCTGATTATTAGTTGAAGACCTTTGCCTAAATAGTTGCCATTTTAAGCCAATTGATTTCGATGAACTTGTAGCACAGGTATTGTTTATTTTGTGAATAATTTTCATTGTTGATTTCTTCATTTTGTGGGCATGCCCATTATCTTGTCTCACTAAAGTCAATCACCCAATCTCTTATGTTCAGACAAAAGAGTAAAGGTTCAGAAAGTGACCTGTGACCGCACAGCTGATTGATGTTCATGCCAGATCTGAACCCTGCTCACCCTATGATAGCACTGTCCTATAGAACATTCTGCAGTGGTAGAAATATTCCATATCTGAACTTTTCAATACAGTGGCCATTAGCCACATGTGGCTATTGAGCATTTGAAATGTGGATGTCATGACTAAGGAATCAAATTTTCAATATTTTTTCATTGAAAGTAATTTAAATTTAAATAGCCATATGTGGCTAATGTCTATTGTTTCAAATAGCACAGTTCTATAAAAACCAAACCAGTTTATAGGCGGTTGCTACTGAAATATAAAAAGACTATCTACCCAGTGCCTGCCTTTCCTGCCAGTACAGAAGAACAGGGCTAGAATATTTCTGAAGGGGAAATCACACACAGTTGTAGTGAAGTCAACGAGAGGCACTGATGTCCATTATTCATCATCACCCCACATATTTGCTATGCAATTGTTATCATTGAAACCTCAGAACATTAGTGGTTTCCTAAACAATACATTTTCTTATTTATTTTGGCTGTTGCCATGTTACTGCTATGCACCAAGCCTTGGCAATAATGGGAGGCTGATGGCTTGTGACAGGTCTAGAACTTCTGTTGACCCACAGGCTCATGTGGAAGGCTCTGCTATAAAGCATAAAAGTGAGGCATGGCTTAAAGCCCAGAATTTTAATCTTTGTCTTCACAAGGTGTTTGTCTTGCACAAAACACCTGGTTTCAAGCCTCACTCACATGGGGGGTCATCTCATATTTTTGAGAGAGTATCATCTGAGAGCAGAGCTACCACTTAGCACACTTTCCCTTATATACAATACAGTTGGCCCATAAATTCATTCTGGACACTTGGGGCCTGGGTACTGGAAGGTAGCTTGAGAATAGGATTCCCTTTTGGGAGTAGGAAAGCTCACTCCTCCTAGAATTTTCCAGAGGAATTGATGGAATCACCAGAATTTGAATGGTAAGAGGTTAATATATGGCATTGCATTCTGGCTTGTGCTGGTGAGTAATTAGCTGGGACATTTGTTTTCCTGTCTCTTCAAAGATACAAAATAAAGACTTTGCATGTGACAACATACTCTTAAAAGAGAATGGAAAGAAGGAAGGTCAGCAAGCAACCTTTGTCTGAAGGCCAAAATATTTGCTATAGTTGTCTCCCACAAAATCACTTTAGTGTCATTATCATTAGATTTTATTACAGTTGGACTTTATGACTACATTCCAAACTGTGATTCAAGTTTGAATTCAAGGGGCCAATGTTTGGAAAGAAAGGAGAAGCAACTCAAAAGAAATGGAAAACTTAAAGCCAATTAAGACAACCTCCCCTTCTGGCCAGAATGGAGGAAAAGGATCCAGACTTACACTTAATAATGAGAAATTTACTTTAAACAACTAGTTATGCAAACCAACTATATGAAGTGATGGTTTTTGAACATTGTAGATAGGCACCTTGGAACCCAAATAGAGCCTGATTGTCTCTCTCATCTAAATACTAGAGGGGATAGAGCTGTAGAGAGAGAGAATGAGAGAGAGGGAGGGAGAAACTACCAAGTATGGGGAAAGAACTGGAAATGAGTAGGAGAAACAGTCTTAGGATCTCACATAGGACTTGTAGTAGTTTGGTTCCCAGCTATCAGAGTGGAAAGACCTCCTTGAACACATTAGATAGAATCCTCAGGAGGATATTGCTTTAGTAATGGAGCTAAATTAGCTCTAAACCATTTCTAGGATGGGACTTAAGGACTCACCTTTACAAAAATTGTAAGTCAGCTCCAAAAGGATCAAATTCATTCCAAGTAACTTAGCTGCATCTCAAAATAAAGCTTAACAATACTTAAAGAAACACAACAAAATCCAGTATCAAACAGCATAAAACTCACTAGGTCTGGCAGCCAAAATCTATTACTAGACTTTGCAAATAACTAGGAAAACATAATTCATAATTAAAGAAAAAGCCAATCAATAAAAATAAACTCCATATCATATATATGGATATATAGAGATAAGATGATAGAATTAGTGTACAAGGGTATTAAAATTGTCATTAAGAATAGACTATATTTTAGAAGGTAGAAGAAAACATGAATATGATAAGGAAAGAATTGGCAGTCAACTCAATACTTAGATTAAATCAACAAATACCTTGAGGGGCAAGATTGACCAAATTCATCCACAAAGAAAGATATCCCTGGATATCTCTGTATCTATTAAGTACACTGAATTTTAAGGGAGGGAAAAAACCTTCCCACCAAGAAATCTTTAGTGAAGATGCCTCCACTGGCAAATTCTATGAAACTATTAAAGAAAACAGTATCAATTCTACAAAAGCTCTTCCACAAAACAGGAGAGGAGGAAACACGTTCTCAACTCATTCTATAAGGTCTGCGTTATCCCTATAACAAAACCTGACAAATAAATTAAAAGAAAACTGCAAAGAAAAGAGAAAACTACAGACTAATTAATATTCCTTATGAACATAGACGAAAACATTTTAACAAAATTGTAGTAAGTCAAATCTAGCAATCTATAATGATAATAATAAATCATGATGAAGTAAGGTTGACCCTAGAAATGTAAGGTTGGTTTAGCACCTGAAAAGTCAATGAATTTATTTCACAGTAACAGAAAAATCACACGAGGGGTGCCTGGGTGGTTCAGTCAGTTAGGCAAAAGACTCTTGATTTTGTCTGGGGTCATGGTCTCAGGGCTCATCATGGAGTCTTCTTGAGACTCTCGCTCTCTTTCTGCATCTCCCCTTGCTTACCCATTCTTGCTCACTCATGCTTGCTCTCTCTCTCTCTAAAATAAAATCTTAAAAAAAAAAAAAAGAAAAACCGCATGATAACCTCAAATTTGGCAAAATTCAATAGGCATTCATGCCTTTAAAAACTTTCAAAAAAACTAGGAGTAGAAAGGAACTTTAGACATCTGTGAGGGATACCTGGGTGACTCAGTTGGTTAAGCATCTGTCTTTGGCTCAGGTCATGATCTCAGGGTCCTGGGATCGAGTCCCACATGGGGCTCCCTGCTCAGTGGGAAGTCTGCTTCTCCCTCTGCCCCTCCCCTTCTGCTTTCTCAAATAAATAAATAAAATCTTTAAAAAATACATCTGTGAAAAGCATATAGTTAACATCAGCCTTAATGAGGAAAGATTGAATGTTTTCCTCCTAAGAATGGAAAGCAAGGAAAGAAGGAGTAAAAGAAAGAGTACAGATTGGAAAGGAATAAATAAAGATGTCTTTTTTTAACAGATGACATGAAAATATAGAAGAAAATCTTTGTGATTTTGGAATAGACAATTATGCCTTAGAAAGGACAGAAAAAGCAGAAACCATAGAGGAAAAACATTGAAAAGTGGACTTCTTCAAGATCAAAAACTTCTCTGTTCAAAAGACACAGACTTGTAAACTATTTGTAAAACACTTATCTAATAAAGAAATTGTATTGTTACTATATAAAAAAAACTCTTAAAATTCAATATAAGAAGATACCATATAAAGTAATAAAAACTGAACATCACTCATAATCAGGGAAATGCCAATCAAAACTACAATGAGATGTCACTTCCCATCTGTCAGACTAGCTAAAATCAAAAACACAAGAAACAATAGGTGCTGGCAAGAATGTGAAGAAAAAAGGAATAGTTTATACTGTTGATGTGAATAAAAGGCAATACCATCACTGTGGAGGACAGTGTAGAGGTTCCTCAAAAAGTTAAAAATAGAGCTACCTTGCAATCCAGTAATTGCACTATTGGTTATTTACCCCCAAATACAAAAACACTAATTCAAAGGAATACATGCACTCTTATAATTAGAGTGGCATTATTTACAATAGCCAAATTGTGGAAGTAGTCCAAGAGTCCATCGACTGATGAATGAATGAAGTAGAGGTGGTAGATATATACAATGGAATATTATTCAGTCTTAAGAATGGGATCTTGCCATTTGCAATAACATGGGTGGAACCTGAGAATATAATGCTAAGTGATATAATTCACTCATATGTGTAAATTAGGAAACAAAACAAATGAACATAGGGGGAAGAAAGAGAGACAGACAAACCAAGAAACCAACTCTTAACTATGGAGAACAAACTGATGGTTCCAGAGGGGAGGTTGGAGGGGGGATAGGGGAAATAGGAGATGAGGATGAAGGAGGATATTTGTTGTGATGAGTACTGCATGTTGTATAGAACTGTTTAATCACTATATTGTATACTTGAGACTAATATAACATTGTATAAGGATGCCCGAATGGCTCAGTGGTTGAGCATCTGCCTTTGGTTCAGGGTATGATCCTTGTCACGGGATTGAGTCCTGCATTGAGCTCCCTGTGAGGAGCCACTTCTCCCTCTGTTTATGTCTCTGTGTCTCTCATGAATAAATAAATAAAATCTTAAAAAAATAACACTGTATGTTAACATACTGGGATTAAATTTTTTTAATGTAAATTAAAGCTGTAAGGAAACACCACTATACATTTACCAATATGCCTAAAACTTAAAAGATTGAAAATACTAAGTATTTCAATACTATGGAAAGAAAGTGACTAGAAATCTCATACAAATTATGGCAGTCATTTGGAAAATAATTTGAAAGTTTTTAATAAGGATAAATACCCACTGACCATATGAGCCAATAATTCTGCTCCTAAGTATTTGCCCAAGAGAAATGAAAACATAATCAATACAAAAGCTTATGTGTGCATGTTTACAGTCACTTTATTATTATAGCCCCGAAGGAGAAAGAACCCAAGTGTCCATCAACTGATGAATAGATGTACAAATTGTGGTGTATTCATACAATGGAATACCACTTAGTAATAAAAGGGAGCTATGTATATAAACATGGATGAGTTCAAAAGCATAATGTTAAGTGAAAGAAACCACACACAAAAGATTACACAGAGTTTAACTCCATTTATATGATATATTTTTTTAAGATTTGATTTTATTTATTCATGAGACACAGAGAGAGAGAGAGAGAGAGAGAGAGAGAGGCAGAGACACAGGCAGAGGGAGAAGCAGGATCCCTGCGGGGAGCCCGATTTGGGATTCGATCACAGGTCTCCAGGATCACGCCCTGGGCTGAAGGCCTCGCTAAACCACTGAGCCACCCGGGCCGCACTTATATGATATTTTTTAAAAAGCAAAACTATAGGAATAGAAAGAGGATCAGTGGTTTCCAGGAGTCAGAGGATGGCTGGGAGAAGATTCATGGCAAATGAACAGGAAGGAACGTTTTGAGATGATGGAAATGTTTTACATGGTGAGTGTGGTGGTTGTTACACAATTATATACACTTGTCAAAACTTATTGAAGTGTACACTTAAAGTTGCTAGATGTATGCAAATTATACCCCAATAAATTTGCCCCAAGGATGGAAGGTACAGAATAGGGTATATAGTAATATCATAAGTATTAAATAAAATGGAAAAAAAGGAGAGAATTTCAAATATTGGACATACATATATATGCTGGAATGTGCCCAGCATATCTCAAGAAGTATATACATGAAATTTTTAGAATGAATTGCTTCAGAAATGGAAATGGGGTATCTGAGTGGGTATGATGGAGGAGAGATTCCATTTTTTCCATCCTCAAATTTTGAATCATGCAAATAACAAACCTATTTAAGGGGGAGAAAAGTTCCAAAACCTAATATTATTCAGTATGATTTGAGTCAAAATCCTGTTTCTATGTGAGAACATCTTTCTTTGTTACTCATCATTTCCTCCTTCCCTTATTTTAAAAATCACAGGACTGCCTAAGAGTAGGTTCAATATATACTTCAAAGTATGGCAAAAATATAAACTCAAGATGTGACAGATGGAGGATACCCGTGGGTTGGAGACAATTTTACTGTAGGGTAGAACAGAGTTCTAGGCTTGGCAGGTTAGAACCAGTGGGGCTTCTTGGGCTCATCTCATACAACCGTCCTTTCTACAGGTGAGAAATCTAAGGCCCAGAGAGTGCATGTGACTTCCCCAATGTTGCACAGCTAGTCAATGTCAGAATCCAGATGGGAATCTAGCTCCTCATTCTTATTACAGAAGTAATACCAGGAGATCAGGTATTTGAACCACACCATGGTTCAAAGTAAACGTTCAGTAAATAAGAATTTCCCCTTTGGTTCTTCCCTCTATATCAGCTGGTTTCTCTTTATCAGAACTCACCATCCACCCACCCCTACCTCAAAGTCAAATATCAATGGAGGCAGCGTCATAAGAGCTTTTGCTTTAACGCTGAGCACATTTCCCAGAAATTACAAATAAGGTTTTTCTTCAGAAAAGAACTTAACTGCTCTTCCCATAACCTGTCCAATTTCAATCAATTTGACAAATATTTAAGAGACCCAACTATGGGCCAGGATCCATGCTAACAGTGAGTGTACCTACACAGGTGAGTAAGATGCGGCCCAGAGGACGTTCTCTGTGGAGCTTTCAGACCAATGAAGAGCAGCCTGGATGACGGCAATATTAGGTGACACCTGCTAAGATGGAGGTAAGCACTAAGGGAGTATCACACAGAACAGCTTGGAGGTTTAGAATTGGCTTCCCAGGGTATTCAAGGCCAGAAAGATGAATGGAAGTTGGTCAGTTGACAGAGGGGAGGAAATGCTATAGACAGAGGAGTCCGTACAGGCAAAGCCAGCTAGGGCAAAACAGCATCCAATTCGCAGGGAGCTCGGCATTCCTGGAGCATAATGAATGAGGCACAATGAGGAGGGAGCTGGGACCAGAGAGACCATTAGGCTGTTGGGTCAGGGCTGGGGTCCTGCTCCAGGGTAGACTTGATGACGTTGGCAAGGGGCAGAGCTTAACACAGAGAAGCTAAGTGTCCAGGATGCAATTTTGTTCCAAGAAATGATCTTTACTCCATTTGGTGAGTGAAAGATACCTGAGAGTTCACTTTACTCTGACCAGCATTTACGGAATCCCTATGACAAGTCCAGCAGCCCACAGGACACTGTGCTGCAGAGATAAAGGAAAACGTGGCCCCTTCCTCAAAGACCTAACAATCTGGCCAGCTACTCTTTAGAAAATGGGAGCCCAGAAAAGGATCCAGCATCCACTACTCCAGCATTGTGCCCCTCCCCCCAATATTCTGATTGGCAGCCCCTTCCTGGCCAGTTGGTGTTCTGTCCCCCAGTGTTGACACTACTCACTTTCTCCTGGTTAATGTGTTTGGTTTGGCTTCTATGTCTATTGACAGACTGTGTTTGGTCAATTATATGGATGCAGAAGCATAAAGGCAGACCCAGGAGCAAGGACACATTGCATTAGCTATGGTGACATTGTTACCACAGGGGGCTCCTTGTACTGTTTAACACTGACAGCTGCGGGAATCCTCAAGTCCCTTGATTCTAATGTTCCTTCAGAGCTCAACAAATCAAATTAAGCACTCAGAATATTGGCTTTCTGCCCAGCTTCAGAATGATGTTAAGAACGTGCCAGGCATTCTCATCCATGTCTGGGATCTAATGAGATGAAGGTGCAAACAGTCCACTGACTTCTCACAGAACCCCTTGCATTTGGTGCAAATATGGATCCCAGGAGTGGCTGTCCGTGTTCCCATGCTTCAACTCAACTAATTCCTACCTGCAGGGGCTGTAGTGAGTTACAGTGCCTCCCTACCCAAAGATAGGTCCAACCAGAACCTATAAATGTGACCTTGTTTGGAAAAAGGGTCATTGTGGCTGTAATTAAATTAAGGATCCTGAGATGAGATCATCCTGGATTAGGAAGGGTCTTAAATCCATTGACAAGTCTTTATAAGAGAAGAGAGGCGAGAGATGCCTGGGTAGTGTAGTCAGTTAAGAGATCATTAGGAAAGGTCTGGTCCCATATGATTGGTTATCCTTATAAAAAGAGGAAATCAGGACACAGACACACACACAGAAAGGACCATGTGAAGACACTGGAGGAAAATGACCATCTACAAGCTAGGGAGAGAGGCCTTGGAAGAAGCCAACTCTTTCGACACCTTGATTAAAAAAATGAATTTCTTTTGTTTAGGCCATGCAGTAGAGGTACTTTGTTATAAGAACCCTGGAAAACTGATACGTTGAGGTAAGAGCAATGAACAGCACCAGAGGAGACTCAGTCCAGCCCTACCTGGAGGGGCCAGGAGATGCACCTGCAAAATATGACTTCTGGGACAGTGGGTTACCTCCAGAAAGGATAGCATTAAAAGGGACAGCTTGAGCAAAAGCCCAGGATTTACACAGTATGAAGGGTGCAGTAAAATACAAGTCAACATTTTTTGAGGCAAAGAGTGAGTGGGGAGTAGCACCTGATGAGGTAGGTCTTGGCTGCAAGCCTGATGGAACACAAACACCTTCATACATATTGTCTTCCTTCTGGCCTTTTTCCTGGAGACAGTGGGGAGCCACTGCAGAGCTAGAAAAAGGCATGGGCAGATGTGCTCTTTATGTGGACCATTATGGTCACTATGTGGGGGCTTCTTGAGAGGGAAATGAGCCTAGAGACAGAGTGACCAGTTGAATAACTGTGGCCAGGATGACGGTGGCCAGTGGTAGCCAAGCTGGAGAGACGAGAACATTCAGGAGGTGAAATTGACTAGACCGTTGGGAAGTGAAGATGTGGAAACCTATGTTACTCAAAAGTTTTAGTTTGTATAAGTGGTGATACTGCCCACCAAGGTAGTTGTGGCTATGTTGATGTGAAGCTTGCAGGGGAAAAATGTCCAAAAATGTCCCCTAGAAAACAGGTAGATCCTAGTACGGATATTATGTTAGAATATACCACGTTGCCTTCATTTTCAGAGGTGACATAGTCCCCACATGATGAATCAGGGACTGCTCCTTCATTACTCTTTCAGGAGGGTTTCTTCACAAAGTTTCTCAAGATACTAAAAGGCTTAGAGCAAGGAGCTGGTTGGAAAGAAAAGGCGTTAATTGGGTCACTCATCACACATTCTACTTCTTCCCACATGGACGTACAAGACATGAATACCTAGGTAGGGCAAGTGGAATGCATCACAATGATAAATAATGTTGAGGGTTAATGAACCCTGTTGAGATTACCTTCCACAAAAACATTTGCATAGACTTTTAGAATGTTCCAGAACCTCCTGAAGCACATCTGTGAATATCCAGCATCCGAGGCTAGGAATGCCGATATAAAGGGAAGTGCCCTGGATTTAGAGGCCAAAGTCCCAGGCTGCTACTAATTTGCAGGCAGCCATGGGCAAGTTTGTGGGACCCTCTGGGTTTTAATTTTCTTGTCATAGCACCAGAATTCTGTGACCTCTTTGACTGATGGCATTGGTTCACAAAGCAAACTAATTCATATGGGCACCCAGAAAATTATTTTGAATAAAATTGGGATTTGACTGTGTTCCCAGCACCCTAATTAAGAGGAAATTATGACAAGAATAGAAATCTTTGTTCAAACCTGCTCATTGCTCCATTTTTTATATATGCTTCATTTGCCCCACGAAAGATTGGGCATATGCAACAGGCTCAGACTTGTCTCTTCTCACGGTGTTACCAACTTGACATGCCTTATTATTGACACCAGGGATCATAGAATAGGAAGACCTTTACAGGGCTCCAGCCATTTCTAGACATCTAAGTGCTAGCTACAACTTTTAAGTAGTTCAGCCACGCTGCAACAGATCACACAAACACATTTTTTTTATTGGAAACTATGCTAAAAAAATATCAATAAAAACTTTGTGCTGAATCCATATACTCTCCAGACCAAATATAACCAAACTAGATATACACATAGATAATATACAAATCAGCATCACACTGACTAGCTTTTTCCAGAAATTTATGTGTGCGTAGCCAAATATCTAAATATTTGGACATATCCAGATGCTTAGTTGAATGAATAAATTAACAAAAAAATATATAGGTAATCATTATACGCAATGGATTTACATCTAAATGCTTGAACTCGTTTTAGAAATGAAGCTTGCAAAAACAAAACACGAAAACAAACAAAAAGAAATGAAGCTTGCTACACGTCTGTTTGGTCCTGATCCACACAATAAGTGACAATGCTATTTAATTTGCTTAACCGTCACTGTAAACATTGTTTTACTCTTGATCTCACTCTCAGTTGCCTTCAAGATAAACTGCAAGCCCCCCAGTTTGCCATGCAAACTACTTTCCTGGCCTTCAATCTCATCATCTGCTTGAACCTATGCATACCTCTCTCCGCTCCAGCCAAACAGATGGAGTCATACACATGTTGATATTTGCTGTGCCTTTGCTTATGCTGAACCCACTACCCACAGTGTCCTCATTGGCTCCTCAACTGAGCCACATACCAATATCCCAATCCAGCCAAATTTCCGTCTTTTCCTCAATGGGATTTTATAGTTTCTCACCTGCAATGATGAATTTTTATTTGCCCCCCAAAAAACTTTAGCTTTTGAAAACCCAGGAAGTTTATGGAAGGTGGACTGCAACTCTCACTAGAGACCTTTTTCCCCCACTGGATCTCAGTAAATGACCAAGAAGCAACTATTTCTTTCCTTTTATTATCTTTAAGAATTTTGTTTCTCTGTCCTCCCACGTTAAGACGTGGTGTGTTTATCTCTTATCCAGTCCCTGGCATGTAGTTAGTATGTTGTAAATGTTGAATGGATGGATAGATGGCTGGATGGTAGGAAGGATGGAAGGAAGGAAGAAAGGAAGGATGGAGGGAGGGAGAGAGGTGAGAGGGAGGAAAGATAGTGTATGAGTGATTATACGAGCACATTTTCTTACTCATAAGGTCCTGGAGAAGAGGTCCATAGGTGAAATGGGAATAACATCTCCATTCACTCAGTGACTCTGGTCAAAACCCCTAGAGTCAGCCTTGGATTTTCTCTTTTTTTATGTCACATCAGCAGAACCTCTGGGGTCACTCTTCAAAGCCATTGTAGTCCTACTTTGTGCTACCTCCATTGTGGTCACCATTGGCCAATCCACTATCATCTCTTGCCTAGTTTTTCACCTGCCTCCAAACTGTCCTTTCTGCTTCTATTTTTTCTTTGTTACAGTCTACCATCAAAAGGGCAGCCACAGGGTGCCTGGGTGGCTCAGTTGGTTCAGTGACTGACTCTTGATTTCATCTCAGGTCATGGTCTTAAGGTCATGGGATCAAGCCCTGATTAGGGCTATGCACTCAGTGGGAAGTCTTCTTGAGATTCTCTTTCTTCCTCTTCTTCTGTTCCTTCCCCAATGCTGTATCTCTCTCTCTCTCTCTCTCTCTCTCTCTCTCTCTCAAATAAATAAATCTTAAAAAAAAGAAAGCAGCCAGCTCCAATGACTCCCCATATCACTCTGAGTGAAAGATCCTCTTCCACATGCTCTGTGCCCATCTCCATCTCTCTGGCCTTACCTGCTGCTCAACCTTACCTCTCTCACTCCTCCACTCCGGCCACCCTGCCTCCTTGGCTCCCCTCCTCACTGTCACTCTGTCCCACTGTGGGAAGCTGAATAATGACTCCCAAGTATGTCCGTGCCCTAATTTCCAGAACCCATGAGTGTTGCTTTCTGTGGCAATTGGGACTTTGCAGATGTGATTAAGTTAAGGATCTTAAAATAGAGATTATTGTGTATTATCCAGATGGACCCAAACTAATCACAAGCCTTTTTATAAGATGCAAGAGGAATCAGATCAGAAGAAGGCAGGATGAAGAGAAAAGCAGGAAGAGCCACTGTGATATGATGTGAGCCATGAGCCAAGAATGAGGACAGCCTCTAGAAACTAGAAGGGGGAAAGAAATACATTGTTCCCTGAGCCCTCAGAAAGAACACAGCCTTGCTGACAACTTATTGTTAGCTCCATAAGACTTATTTCAGATTTCTGATCCCCAGAACTAAAAGAGAATAAATTTGTGTTGTTTCAAGCCACAAAGTGTGACAGCAATAGGACATGCTCACACCCATTATTCCATTTTATATTTCTTAAAGGCACTATCACCACCAGGCATATTTTGTAGTTACGTATTTATCCATCAGTTGTTTTTCCACTACAATGCAAAGTGCAGGGGAGCCAGGACTTTGTTTTCTTCATTGCTGTAAACCAAGGCCTGGCACAATATCTGTTTAATTAAATAAATAAATGATATTTTTTAATTAAGTAATCACCCAACACCCTGAAATGGCTGCACCTCAGTAAAATGTTAGGCAAACCTGCATGATATTTTCACTGGTTTGCCTAGAACAGCTGAAAATGCATGCAAGTGAGTATGGACTTAGATGCAGCCAAAGTGGTCTACACTGAAACAGCTCAGGGAAAGAATAAACCCCAGGACTCCATGGCAACAAGCTCTGCTAAAAAGATGGCAAGCCATAGGCTTGCCACTCGAGCTCCATCCAAGGTGGGGCATCCAGCATTTTGCCATCCCCCCACCCCAAAGCTGGAAGGAGGAAGGAGCCTGAACAGGTTACACTCAGACTCTCCACTCCCAAGTAAGCAGAGAAGCCCCTGTACTCCCTGCCTTCGTGTATAATTTCCATTCAACACTGAATAAAGAACGGCAGTGGGGATGGGTGGAGGATTGGGAAGCAGGGATTTTGACTGCCATTCTTCTTACTGAGTGCTGCTGAGTATCTTTTAAAAAGAGTTCACACATAGGAGCTGAGGTCTATTAGTTAACAATTATGAAAAAAAGAATGTAAACCTAAAGAGTTAATTAGCTCCAATATTTGCTTTCGGGAACTACAGATCTTAAATAACATAGGACCGCACATTACTACCAAGCAGTTTTTCCTGTTGCTAATACCAGCTGGAGACGCCAATATGTCTGTTCCCCCCACCCCCAAACACACTTCTGTTTTGTTCAACACCAGTGGCAAGCTAATTTCTGGTGAAATCAATGCTTTGTCAAATTTACAAATGTCTTGATGTGTCCATAGTGATGACGATGATCATAATGACGACCCACCTTGTCTGTTGCATAAAGTTGCATGGACGATTCTGTCCTGAAAAAAATACACCTACCAGTCCTCACCGGGTGTGGGATTTTGTGGGTTATTTTGTTTGTTTGTTTGTTTGTTTGTTTGTTTGTTTGTTTGTTTGTTTTTTAACTAATATAACAGTGATGTGGATTTGGAAGTGGAGGACTGCTTGAATGCACCTGCTTGAATGTCAGTGAGCTCCTCAGTAGAACCTCTCCTGATTCCTTCCTGCACACTTGAGCACTCCCTCCCAGAATACCCACAGCTCTGAGCTCCAGCCTCGAGTTCACCAAAATTAACCATGTGCAAGTCTGTCTCCTGCACCACATCACTGATTTCTTGACATAAAATCCCGCCCTGTCTTCCATACCCCTTTTCCCCACCAAATGCTCAACATAATATCAGGCAAGTTTTGTCGGGTATCTAAGTATGAGTCAAACACTCTGCTAGGTGCTTTTTAAAGACTTCATGATAGAAGAAAGGAGACACAATTTACACACAAAACATCTAGGGAAAATTACAAAGTAAAAAAATCAATATATTAAATTAGCAAATAAAGTATATTTTATTGGAGTTATTGGAAACCACAAAGGAGAGAAATAAGCATGAACTGAGTGTTTTGTAGGTTTATTTTTATCAAGGAATAGCAGTATTTACTAATATGCCATCTTCATACTAAGAAATGTGTAAGTATGAATATTGTCAGGGAGTGGATGTTGGGGAAAAGGGTTCTGCATTCTTGGTTCATAAAGATGATTTGTCTAGCCCTGAAATGCTTTTTTATGTTTTGATAATATTGTAATAAATAGTCTTTATCACGATGTCAGTATAAAACCAAGATTACCAAAGTTCTGAGTTTCTATACCATAAGCATTAAACTTTAACACTGGCTTTTAGTATCTTACTACTACTACAACCAAGATCATATTACTTCATCAGATATTTTAGTTATATTGGTGCCAAAAGGGCAGACTCAGTGACAGAGGTAACATTTATTAACCATGTATCTGAAGTATCTGTGACCTTGGAAATGCTAAGAAGGAAACCCCAGTGCCTGGCCAA
Organism: Vulpes vulpes; assembly: GCF_048418805.1. Lineage (NCBI taxonomy): Eukaryota > Metazoa > Chordata > Mammalia > Carnivora > Canidae > Vulpes > Vulpes vulpes. The sequence continues at coordinate 143,156,338 of NC_132780.1, forward strand.
CTACTGATTTGACTTCCTCTCACAAGACTTGGTTTCATTTTTGAAAATCAAATTGACAAGAAAAGTTTAACCAGACAGGAAAATGTACTTAACGTCTGTCACACTGTCACAAAGGTAAGGATTTGAACTGCATTTTCTGCTCACTTGTAAGTAAACTCTTAAAAACATGCTTTGCCTGTGGTATATAAAGGTCAGTGATTTGACACACAATTTAAATGTGCTTTCCAATTCTTATACCTTTGAGCAGTCCTGAGTGAACTCTGGCATTGACTATTTAACCAGCCTCACTCTTAAATATGTCTTAAGATCCAAGGACCATGACATCATTCATCTTTCCCTGGATGCTCGGAGCAAAAGAAGACCCCAATTATGCCATCTACACATGCAAGTGTGCCTATCTAGAGTTAGCCCTTACCTTCACAAACAGGCTTATCTCAGGGTCCATGGAAGTTGATTGATTTTCTTCCAAACCCTCATTAGCAGAATTCCTGGCGACGAAGGCTCTGCCCTGCTGGATGGTGAAGTTTTCAGGGGAAGGTAGATCTTCCCCCATCATGCCTCCATCCTCTTGGGACTCCTCTGGGCCAGTCTCCTGGTCCTGGGTTGCTGAATGTAATTCTTCCATTGAGATGTCGTGGTCTTCCTGCAGCTCACCTGGTTGAAGATCCTGGGACTCAGGACATACCTCATCAGGCAGGAGGTAGTCTGCTGCTTCTGGTTGGGAAGAAGGCAAGCTGTCCTCCTTGCCCCCAGCAACGTAAACTGACACAGAGTCATACTCATGGGTTTCCAGCTTGGTGGCATATACGTGGTTTTCTGTCAGGCATTCACTGATGTTATCATAAGAAGGAACCTCATTTTCTTCTGGATCCTCTGGAAGCTCATAGATGCCTATTCTTTGGACTGTGTCATAGATGTTGTTACTATCTTCATCATTCATGTTCCTGAATCTGATAGATCTTTTGCAGGCAGACCTGAATGAACCAGAAATGAATAAAGGGATAGAGGATACTCCAGCCCCTTGCAGAGGAATCAACAGGCTTTTGAAACACAGCAACTAGCAACAGCTACCAATGATACGTCTCTAACAATCATTTACCAGAGACTTTCATCGGCAAACCACAAGTCCATTGGATACAAGATAAAGCTTACACACTCAGTTAACTCCTTCACTCCTAAGGATAGTTTCAAGCAGACTCTGGGGTTTTCCTCACTTCCAGTCACTCTGAGAGTCTTTGGTCTGGCAAGAGGTTGAATCATCTTCCTGGTACACGTTGAAATTCTGAATATTTAGCCATTTGTCACTAAATAGGGCTCCCTCTTCCAATTGCCTCTAAATGTTGACAACATTCAAGAAGTCCCTGCAGTTGGGCAGAAAACAGTTCTACACAATGGTAGCTCATCTATTACTAGGCTGAATTTATTACATAAAATAATTCTGAGAGTACTGATACATGAGTTGTATATGCTCCAGTTAGGTAATAAATTCCCTTTGCATTTCTTATCTGGAAACACCACCTGGTGATTAAACGGCAGAAGGAAAGAGAGATAAAAGTACTGGTCTATAGTCACATCAGTACAAAGAGCCCAAAATAAAGAACTCAAAGGTTTATGGCTTTGGGTTTTATTTTCCCTCTTAAATCCATGTGATCATCACAGTCAACAAACCTTCACCAAGATTGTGTTTTGTACAGGATACCAAATAGAGCACAAATCATACATGTTAGAAGATACATTCTCTGCGGTAAAGAGACTTCTATACATGAAAGGCAAGGAAGAAAAACTAAACCCTTATGGGCACAGAATAAACTATTCAAGATGTCCTTAGTGCAACTGCCTCACGTCTGGGATAAGCAGTAAGGAGCTACATACATAAGATTGCCTATTTGATGTCATCTATGGATGCCACAAATATACAAGTTCTTTGTTTTTAATCTGGTACTCTGTTCTGCTAATTCCTATTTGCCTTCATCACACCATGCACACAGTTCTCTTTGAAGTGACACCTCATATAAATTGTAAAGGGACTTCAATGTCTAGAAATCATGTACAAATTAAGAAGCAATGTGACTGTGGGCAAAGCATTCAATGAACATCTTATCAACAAAACTCCATTGTACCCTTAGCTCCACTATTGTATCCAGGAATCTTCTGGAGCAAAGGAGAGCAGAATTTCTACATTCTAGCTTCAGGAATGGCTCAAAGAATAGATGAGTGCAAAGTTGCTAGAGACAGACATTGAAGGCTCTTGATGTTAGCCTTTTATCTTTCATTGAAATAAGAGATTTGATGGGTCCAAATCCCTGATACATTACCATAGGTTCCATAATCAGGTGTGCATAACTCAGGGGAGCCCCACAGCTCAAATCCCACTCATAATGTAAGCTCTGGAGAAAACCTAAAATGACATTTAGTCTAACATTTATTTTATGTCAGGGAAAAGCCTGAAATCTAGAAAGGCTTCACACAGAGAGTGAATGACAGAACTGATTTCAGTGATGATTTCCTAACCTCCAGCTCAGTGAACTCAGGTACTTGCTCACTCCTAAAGTCATGTTTTCCAACCCATTTTCTTGATCCCTCTTGCCAGTCCCTCACCTGGAGAACCCTTCTTAGATATTCCTTCCCATGAAATGAAAATACTACTGGTATATTACATATCTGTTTGCATACTGTATGTATATCTGTGTCATATGCAGAAAAAGAATAAGCTTTTGGTGTCTTAAGAATGTTCATTCTTTTAGGGTCGACTTGCTCCTTCCAAGAATGAATGCTTTAACTGCTGAAGTACTTCTGGAGTGTAACTCATAATCTGGCACTGGATTACGTTCCATTCTGTATTACTATTACCAAGGAATAATACTCTACAACATGGGAATATATACACAGCATGCTACTGTGTCCTCACCACGATGACCCAGCCAGGCAGTGGAGACTGGTTAAGCTTAAGGACTAAGATCATGCAGATATTTTATAAATTTGGTCCCCTGTGTCCCACCTCCCTGCATACCTATCATGTTTTGGTTACTGATTATAATATGAAGCCAATCATCCTGTTAAAATATCAGCCAGCTCTGTTCAAACTCCTATAATGGCTCCCCATTTCTTTCAATAAAAGTCAAAGTCCTTATGATGACCCACAAGATCCTACAAAATCTGCACCACCTTTTCTGTAACTGCTCCCCATCCTCCTACTCCAGCTTACCGTATTTCAGATAGTCTGGCTTCATTGCTGTGCCAGGAACATTCCAGAATGCTCTCTGTATTAGGATCTTTACATTGGCTGTTTCCTTGGCCTGAAATACATTTCCCCCTGGGTGTCTACATAATCAATTTTCCAAACTCTCCTTCTAAATCTTGGCTTATACACCATCTCCTTGCCAATGAGGCCACTCTGACTGTCCTATTTCAAATGTCAACACATCCAAATCCTATCTGTAACCCCCACATTACTAAAAACCTCACCTGACTTTTAATTTCTTTTTCCATAATACCTATCACCTAATAAGATGTATACATGACATATTTTTGTCTCAAGTTTCTTTTCTGTTTTTTCCCACTAGAATGTAAACCCTGTATGGTCACAGCTCTCTACCTGCTTCTTCATCATTACTTCAAACATCTAGAACAATCGCTGGTATATATTAGATATATTAATATATATCTGTTGAATAAATTTTGATGATCTTCATCCTTTGCTGAACACAGGTTCCATTAGAACAGAACCCAGGACTATTTTGCCCATCAGTATACATCTAAAATTCAGCAGATGACTGACACACCATTGATGCTTATTAAATATTTGTCTTATAAACAACTAAAGTGGAGGAGATGTATCTAGAATTCATATCCTTTTATTCATGGTCTATTTTTCTTTCTGTATTATGTGTATAAACATTATATCCTCACTATATTTAAATTGTTATAGAAAGAAAACTAACATCTGGGTATTCCACAGCACTTTGTATAAAGTAAGTTGGTGGGACACCTGGGTGGCTCAGCGGTTGAACATCTGCCTTCAGCTCAGGATATGATCCTGGACTCCTGGGATGGAGTCCCACCCACATCAGGCTCCTGGCATGGAGTTTGCTTCTCCCTCTGCCTATGTCCTTACCTCTCTGTGTGTCTGTCTCTTAGGAATAAATAAATAAAATCTTTTTTAAAAAAAAGGCAACTTGGTTGCTTACTTGTAAAAGAGAGTATATCAATCAATCAGTCAAAAATATTTCGAGGGCTTCATATATATGTTACTTATAACCTAGGAAAGAAAACACATTATTTTCTTTCTTTTCCTCTCTTTGGTTTTACTTTGCTATTTTTTTTACCTCAAGATAATTACGATGGATAAATTGGTATTCAGTTTTCTTTCCTAATATATGCATTTAAGACTATTAATTTTCCTCTGTGTACAGCTTTTTCTGCATCCCACAAGATTGTATATGTTTTATTTTTATGATCATCCATGTCAAAAGGATTTAATTCTTATTTTGGTTCTCTTGGTTTTTATTTTATGTTTTTAAGGTTATTTTATTAGGTGCACACAGATTCAGAACTGTTATATCATCTTGGCAAATGGGCTGTTTCTTCATAGAAAATGCCCTCTTTACCTCTAGTAATATTTTTTGCCTTCTTCTGATATCAACTTTCTTTTAGTTAGTGTTTATGGATATATTTTCTCAAGTTTTTACTTTCAACTTTTGTGTGTCCTTATATAATAAGCATTAGATAGTTATATTTTTATTCAGTCTGTCAGTTTTTGCCTTTAATTTGAGTAGTTGGTCTATATATATTTAATCCAATTGCAATGCATTTAGGTTAGATATATTATAATTTCTATCTTTAAAAATGAGCAAAAAACTTGAATAGAAATTCCCCCATAGGGGCAACTGGGTGACTCAGTGGTTGAGCATCTGCCTTTGGCTCAGTCATAATCCTCGGGTCCTGGGATAGAGTCCTGCATAGTCTCCCTCTGCCTATGTCCCTGCCTCTCTCATGAATAAATAAATAAAATCTTTTTTGAAAAAAGAAATTTCACCAGAAAGTAACATAGGAATGTTATTAAATAAGGTCTTTAAAGAGAGATCAACGTTATTAGCTATGAGGGAAATGCAGTTAAATGAAATCACTTCATACCACTAGAACAGCTAAAATTAAAAGGACTAATAATACCAAGTGTCAATGAGGACGTGCAGCAACCAGAATTCTCATACACTGATGGTGAGAGTATAAATGGTACAACCACTTTGTAAAATTGTTTAGCAGTTTATTATAAAATTAAATATACACTTACCCTATGACTCCGAAATTCCAGAAAATCTTAGAAATGTATCCAGGAAAAAAATTAATGTGAAAATCATCGTAATGGCTTGCATGAGAATGCTTAGAGAACTCTGATTGGTAATCCAAAACACTGAAAGGTTCTAGCAAGAGGAGAATGGACAAACTGTGGTATATTTATGTAATGAATATTACTTAGCAATAACAAAGGAATGAATTACTGATACAGACAACCAAATGGATGAATCTCAGAGACACTATGTTGAGCAAAATATGCCAGACATAAAGGAGTATACTACATGATTCCATATAATTTTGCCAACTTAAAAACATACCAAGGGTTACAAGATTTCTAAGAACTCTTTTAATGGGTACCTGAGCAAAATATTTTAAGGATCACTTCCATATGAGACGCCGGGGTGGCTCAGTGGTTGAGCATCTGCCTTCCGCTCAGGGCGTGAATCTGGAGTCCTGGGATCAAGTCCACATCGGGCTGCCTGCACGGAGCCTACATCTCCCCCTGCTTATGTCTCTGACTCTCTTTTTCTGTGTCTTTCATGAATAAATAAATAAAATCTTTTAAAAAAAGGATCATTTCCATAGCTAATGAATAAGAAATGCTCCATGTTAACAATTATCTTAGACTTCTTCCTCTGGGAGTGGAATTTCTTGAGTTACCATCATTAAGTAATGGGAGTTAAAATCACCACCTCCCTGGAATATAGCCAATCAGGTGGAGCAAGTCAGGCAAAGGAATTTGCGTGAAGCCCCTGATGCCAGCAACAACCTAACCACTGGTGCTTCTAGGTAACTATCAACAGTGCCATTACAAAACTCTCAGGGTATGTTAAACCAGTTTATATAACCCAGGCATCAGTTAAGAATACCTTAATCCTTACACACTTGAGGAAATAGGTCTTAAAATTCCCAGTTTCAAAAAAAAAAAAATTCCCAGTTTCATAGTTTCCTTCCTCATCCTTTTCTCTGAATCTAGGTCCATCTTTGTATCACTCAGACCCAAAATGCCATCTTTTCATCAGTTTCTATATAAAAAAAAATCCATTCACATCCAAGAATTTCATGGACATTCTCGGGTCACAGGGAATAGTGTCACACATCAGTGGCACCATTTCATTGGCCCACCCCTATCCCACTCCCTTCCTCACTCCTTTCATTTCTCCCCTCCTCCACTCCCAGGGGAACCATCAATTCTTTCAGTTTCTCCCACAGATTATTCTTCAGACTAATTCCACTCACATCTGGCTTGAGGGACAGGTCTCTTCACCTTCCTTCTCAAAAAATGTCTTCAGATCTTCATGTTTTCAGTACCCTCTCTAAAGAGAATCCTCATGAACATGATATCCTCCATCTTATTCCATTTACATTCAGATTTTGCAACATCCTCATGAGATTTGGGGGGATACTGAAGACCCAGTGGCCATGACTTTCCAAACAGAAGCAGTATTTCTGAATTGTTTGATCTTTAGAACAGTGAAATGGCTCAGCTCCAGGGAGAAAATGGGAATGGCTAGGGCACTTCACACTGAGGGAGCAAACCTTGAGCACTGCCTGCCTTACTCTCCCTCCTCCCAGTTGTTCTTATCAGTGGTTTGCAGATGATGGGGAAGGGAAAATGAGGATCTGTTAGAAATGGCTGTTTGAAAAGGGCTTGGAATTTGTTCAACATTTTGAGATGGAGGGGATTGAGGACAGTTTATAGGCCTAAATTTCCTGCAGAGCTCAAATATTTGACTTTCACTAGGAACACTTACTTGGGTTTAATATCAGTTTGTTGCAGCCAATTCTGAAAATTATCAAACCATAGACTCCTAAAATAGGCAGAGATACTGAAATCAGATCCTACAACAGGTCCTGGAATGATTGATTGGGACCTGCTACATGTGGTAAACCTGTGACTTAAAACATGACCCTGTAGCTGGAGGTAGCTGAGTTAGCAGGTGGGTTTCAGGAAAGTTGGCACAAAAGGTTGGCCTCAGACGAGCTGGAAAAAAAGAGAGGGAAAGATAAAGGAGTTATTTTAAGAAGGGCAAGTTTATCTCCAATGCCAGTACCTCCACTTGCTTTTCTGCCTTCTTCTCTTTACCTTAGCCATCCCCTCATCACTGCTTTTTCCCTCCAAAGAACCACATACTCTCAACAAGCCATTGGCTTACACTCAGTAATTTTTTCATTTCAAAAAATGCAATCTAAGCCAAAGGAATGAATAGCTAATGGTTAAGTTTTCCATTTTCACTCTTTAGGGAAGATCCATTTCTCACTTCTTGGGTTCTCTACTAGTTCTCAGTTGTACCATATGTAAAATGAGAGTGATAGCATGTGTTATTGAAGGATTTACTTAAATAATGTCAGTAAGAAGCTTATTGCTGTGCCTGAATGGCTCTTACTTGGCACTATTATCACTATTAAGCTTTATTCCTTAGATAACAATATGAATTCTGTTGTCTGTGTTTTAGAGGAATAAGCAAACATTGGGGATCCATCTAAAGACAGGAAATCTGACACTATGAAGGTTATGAAATGGCTATAAAATATAGCATATGGCCTTAAGAGTTTAAAATCTAATTGAGTGTAGGATATAATGTGCCAGCTTAAGAGTTAACTGGCAATAGGAGGTATCGTGTGTAGTGATAAATAAGTGAGACTGATCTTTGGGACTGTAGGATTTCAGAAGAAGGTGAGTTCACCCTAGGCTGGGAGTGAGGGCCCAGAAAAGTGAGTATCTTGGGTGGTAGATGAGACTTGGATGAGTGGAGTGGAGAAGGGAGGGAAAGATGTGAGAGATATGCTGCAGAGTTGAGAATTTACAATGACAGAAAGTAAATCAGATTGCATGGAGCATGTAGACTATAGAAAAACTAGAGATGATGGGCAGGACTGCATTAGACTGTGGACAACCTGGAATGCTAGGCTCAGAAATCCGAATTTTATGCTCATAGGATGATATTGAGGATGAGCAGACACATAACACAGAAATAAGTTCAATCCCATTGGCGCCTGGGTGACTCAGTTCGTCAAGCATCTGCATTTGGCTCAGGTCATGATCTCAGAGTCCTGGTATCCAGTCCTGCATTAGGCTCCCTGCTCAGTGGGGAGTCTGCTTCTGCCTCTACCCTTCCCCCCTGCTCATGATCTTTCTTTCTCTTACTCTCTCTTTCTCTCAAATAAATAAATAAAATCTTTAAAAAAGAGGAAGAAGAAGAAGAAGAAGAAGAAGAAGAAGAAGAAGAAGAAGAAGAAGAAGAAGAAGCCGAATTCCAGAACCATTTAAATTCCAGCTAGGTTCAAGGCCAAGACAGGTGCTCAGCAAAAACTATTTTCAGTAGCTATTACTGCTTATTGGAGCAACTTGTTCTACTGGCACATCACAGCATGACATCCACAGTTCAGTATGGGCACAGAGAGGAAATCATGTATAAGCCACCTGAGAACTTCTGATGGTTCTGCTGTGTCATTCCCATCACTGTAAATATGGCCCCTCTCCTGGCACTCTCTCCTCCTTGGTGCTCTACCAAATACCGTTCCCAGCCAGTCAATGCATAGACTTCATCTAGTGGTTCCAAACTGCTGAATTTCATGCCTCATGATACTGACTCTGGCATATACCCCACCATAGGTTTCTCTTTGCAAATGTTTACATCCATAGGAACCCCCAATTTTACTGCACTTTATTACTTTCCAAACTATACAGTTATCCATACTTTGACTCATCATTACATTTTGGTCCACCTTGGCTCTGTCTATTTTAGAGTATCCAATCTGGAAGAACTCAGTAGAAGTCATTTATGATGTGTCATTACTTAGAGAATATGAGTAAAGAAAATAGGGGGGAAAGGGACTATTAAATATTAGAGGGATGATGAGACCGATGGGATCCTCTTCACTGAAATAATCTAACATGAATGGGAAGGGACAAGAAGCTATTTAAATAATTTAATAAATAAATTGAGTACCCAAAACAACATCATGTATTAAACCAAATGAACTCCATACCCTCAAACTATATGCCTCAGGCAGGGCAATCTTTGCTTCCTCTCTCCCTGCCCATGCCATCTTACTCAGGCTGGGACAACACACCCAAGCCCAGAGCCCCACTCCCAGGGATGCCCTCCAGCTGTCCCCTTGTCCTTCTTCCTTGATCAGAGTATGTCTAGTTTCCTCCCTCTCCTGTTTCCAACATGACCAAAGCCTCCTTGTCTGACCTTTTAGTAGTTCTCTGTCACTTCTCTGGAATCTCCAATATAGGAAAAATGCAAATCACTGCAGGTTAATTTACAGATGCCCAAAGACTGAGGTGTCTACATAGCCGACTTGAAAGAAGAGAGAGAGAAGTGGGCGTCCTGTAAGCCAGGCTTCTGCAGACAAGGATAAAGTCACACTGCAGGAGCAATGAAGGAACTTGCAGAAATACTAAGTTTACTTAGTAGCTTAATGGGCTGAGTATTTTTCATCTCCATTGTTCTGCCCAAAGGGAATGTGCTTTCCTTCTGCCATGGACAGCTTGACTCCATGGATCTCTCTCACCCTGTTACTTCCTCCTGTATGTATTTCCATCTCCAGGGATTTTATTTTGTGGTTTGAGAAGTTTCAGGGTGTTAGTGTTTAGGGATTTTTGTTTTCCCCAGAGACATCTAGGAAGTTTGGTTCTGTATTATAAAGCCAAAAGCGATCTGTCTCAGGAATGTTCTGAGTAAGCCCACTGCATATTACATACTTCCCTATACAACAAACATAATGCAAATTGTTACCTGAACCGAAAGATGGTGATAGGTCTGTGGGTTTTGAAAATGCAACTTGACTCCTATAATTCCACTGGGTGGGGAACACACGCCCGAGTAAGCTGTCCATTTGTATTTACATTTTACATTTTCTAAATAGTATTGTCCAAAATTGCTGCCCTCACCTTATTCCACACACACACAAAAAAATGCACTAACCTTGAAATATGTACACAGCTGTCATTTGGGGTTGGGTTGATGCTGTGGCATCAAACTTACATATATTTTTATATTAAGAAGATTTCTTTCAGATTAGAAATGTAGTTCATGCTCATTATAGAAAAAGAATAAAAATCATCTGTAACTGCACTACTCAAAGATAATCATGTTTAACATTCACTTATTTCTTTTCTACCCATATGTATATAGTTTTAATTGGAATCATGTTTATCTCTGTATTCTCCTTTTTAAAAATTTGACATTATATAGCACATATACATGAAATGGAGGCATATTTATATGTGACCATCAAAGTATTTTTCAAACAGTAAGCTCAAATATTAGCAGATGTAATTTGTGAATTTAGAAGACTAGGGATCTCTGGGTGGCGCAGCGGTTTGGCTCCTGCCTTTGGCCCAGGGCGCGATCCTGGAGACCAGGGATCGAATCCCACGTCGGGCTCCCGGTGCATGGAGCCTGCTTCTCCCTCTGCCTGTGTCTCTGCCTCTCTCTCTCTCTCTGTGTGACTATCATAAAAAAAAAAATTTAGAAGACTCAAAGAAGTCTTTCTTTATCATGGAGCCAAATGACTTTTTAAAAGGCAAAGGGTGTTGTTTCAATAAGTGACTGGCCCAACCAAGCAGATAATAAAATGGAAAATTCTCACTGTTCTCACCTCTATGCACTTCTCAGGCTGTCACCCTGTGTTCCTGCAGCCAACAGTAGGTAATGCTCACTGCAGGGCAGGGTTCACTGAATGTTCTGTAAGGGTCTTAAGACTGCCTACGACTACCTTGAAGTCTCCCGATCTGCAGAGAGTATATGCAATTTATCTACATACATTGAGATTCTGTTTTGGTTTTGGTTTTGGTTTACATTTAAGTGCACAGGGGGCAGAACTGGAGAGCAGAGAAGAGAAATTTTAGAACTGTGGGATGAAGACAACCCCAATAATACCTTGAGTTTCATTGAGGTGTTTCTTGTGTAACAAAAATCATGAAGATGAAGGGAGAATGAACCATGTATTGTTTTAGTGACAGGCAACACGGGGAACAGGAAACTTCTGCACCAAACAGACCCAAGTTCAATTGCTGACCTTGCCACTCACCTTTTCTGAGCCCTGGTTTCCTTACTTGTAAAAATGGAAACAACACCTTCCTCAGCACATTGGTGGGAAGTTTAAAGGAAAAAGTATGTGTGAAACCTCAAAGCATGGTAGATAAGATAGGTGTGTTCAGTGCTAGTTTTCAACCCTTCTCTCAAGACTAAGCAGCATTGGTCTGAGAGCTCAGAATGAAGACCTTCTGGAGGGAAAAAAAAGTTATGTATGAGTCACATATGGAATCAAGACATGCTAGTCTCTTAATGGGACTTAGCTCTACTCCACGTTGCACTTATTACTATGAAATGTTGGAGTTCTTTTCTTTCAGTAGCCCTGATTTAAATCGTGATAATTATATTTTGCATTTTCCAGTAATTGTAACCTTTAAAAGACGTTTACTGGTACTGTTTTGTAGGATTTGCCCAAGAACATCGTAAGACAGGTGATTATCAAGTCTGTTTTACAGATATGAAAGCTGTGGCTCAGGCTGTTTTCCTGATGAGTGTTTATTTTCCTGAGATTAGGGCTCAGAAACTAAGGGTCCCCTAACAGCTAACACTGAGCTGCCACAGCTAAAAACTGTTGTGATCATTGGGGCACCTGAGTGGCTCAGTGGTTGAGCATCTGCCTTTGGCTCAGGTGGTGATCCTGGGGTCTTGGGATCGAGTGCTGCATTGGGTTCCCCGCAGGGAGCCTGCTTCTCATTCTGCCTATGTCTCTGCCTCTCCCTCTCTGTCTCTCATGAATAAATAAAATCTTTTTAAAAAAATAATTGCTGTGATCATTAAATGTTTAAAATGTATGCCCTGTAAAAGTAGGTCCATAAAATCAAGGAAAATATGAGATGCCTATAACTGAGCCAGAATGATAGATAATGCAATAAAAAACGAACATATTTTTACCAAGTGCCGACACAGTGTGTGAGAAAGGACCGAGTTTAGAAATCACCGTTGGGGATGGGAAAGTCTCAGCGCATTCTGCATTCGCGGTCCACCAGGGGGCACTGTCCCCCGCCTTCGGCTCCAACTCCGTGCAGCATCCCTGGTTTCCCGCCAGGCTAAGAAGCTAGGTGACATATGCGGTTTACAGGTTCCCGGTCTGGTGGCCTTTCTCCATCTCTCAGTTATTTTGCTTTGAGAATAAGCAAAACTATTCAACACATCTTTAAAATTTTTAAAGTTTCTTACACTCAATTTAATGAGTCTTATGTTTTTAAATAAAGGTGGGGGAAGTGGGTTGTGAGGACCATTTGATCTTCAGGACAACCCTATAGGAGGATTCATTTTATCTTTCAACTGAGGCAACCGCATTTCAGAGAACATAATTTGCCCAAGTTCAGGCGGACAGTAAGCAGAGAAGCCAGACTCCAACCCAAGTCTGTTAGAATCCCAGCCCAAACTCCTTTTCACTGCACTCCATAATAACTCCATTTCCCAGGGGAAACTATTATCAAATTCAAATGATATCTTCTTAGACTTGTTAGACAGACAGTAACAAAGGGGCAGCATGTTTTAAGAATGCCGATCACAAAAATCCTTCTCAGCCCTTTAAAAGTTTTTCTCTCTGTAATTATCTCTTTTCTCCCCCTAGAGTTCATCTACAAAGTAGCTTTGAATATGTTTTATTCCTGCCCTAGTTTACCTTATTACCTAAGTAATTAAATACCCATAAGACTTCACCCCAAATCTCAGCTCCTAGCACTCATAATGTTCAACCAAGCAGAAAATACAAAGTGGCATCTATCTAAGTACTAAAACCAGAATTGTTCCATTTTCTGTATGAGTACACATGTCTGTGTGTAAACACATAAAATTATCTTTGGGTTTTTAAAAAGTATTTATTTGTTTATGTAATCTCTACACCCAACATGGAGCTCAAACTCACAATCCCAAGATCAAGAGTCTCATGCTCTTCCGACTGAGCCAGCCAGGGGCCCATAAGATTTTATTTATACCCAATTTCCATACCAGTATTTTGTGGCACTGTTGGTGTCTTATGCCTTGATGTTTATGGTTTCTTTACTATCACTAAAGAAAATCTGATGTCACTGCTAATAAGCATGGCACACAGTATCTGTCCTATTCATTTTATGTCCCGAGATCTCAAACTAAAATCAGACCTCTCCTTGAATGGATGAAGTCATGTCAAAAGCGAGAGCAAAATGCAAATACAATGAGACAGCACTGTACCAATATGACAACTCCTAATGTTGGTGGGGATGTCTGAGTACCTGGATTCTCATCAAATGTGTGTGTGGGAATGTGAAATAGTACATCTACTTTGGAAAAAGAGCTGGCTGCCTTTTTTTTTTTAAACCAAATTAACATATGCTTACCCTAGGATCTAGCAGCTCGTCTCCTAAATATTTATATGTCCACAAAAAGACCCCTATGAGCATGTTCAAAACAACTTCATTCATAATAGCCCAAATCCCAAAATACCCCAAGTGTCCATTCACTCACAAGTGGCTAAGTAAACTGTGGTATGTCCATACTGTGCAATGTTGACATCTATTTCCATGCCATTGGATCCTGGCTTAGGTTCTGTCATGAGGCTGTAATCATCTGAAGCCTTGTCTGGGGCTGCAGAAACTGCTGTCAAGATGGCGCACTCACATGGCTGTTGGCATGAGGCTCAGTTACTTCTCATGTGGTCTTCTCAGTGAGCTGCTGGAGTGTCCTCATGACATGGCCACTGACTTCAACCATGTGAATAATCCAAGAGAGGGACCTGCTATGGCCTAGCCTGGCTCCAAGCAGCTGCCAGACCTGCCATGAGGCTTTCTTGGTCAATGTTGGCCCAAGGCTCCTAATGAAAAGGTATGAACTACTGACACACAAAAATATGGGTGAATCTCAAATGTGTTATATTGAGTGAAACAATCAAATGTGAAAGACTACTTATATATGATTTTATTCATTTTATATGAAGCTGTAGAAGGCAAAACAGATCTATAATTTTAAAAAGAGTCAGAACTATGGTTGCCTAGAAACAGGGAAGGGGCAGCCCAGGTGACTCAGCAGTTTAGCACCGCCTTCAGCCCAGGGCGTGATCCTGGAGACCCAGGATCAAGTCCCACGTCAGGCTCCCTGCATGGAGCCTGCTTCTCCCTCTGCCTGTGTCTCTGCCTCTCTCTCTCTCTCGCTCTCTCATGCATAAATAAATAAAATCTTTAAAAAAAAAGAAAAAGAAACAGGGGGAAGGCAGGACAGGTTATTAGGGCACTTTCTGGGAGAATATAACATTGTATATTTTGTAGGATTTTGAGTTACACAGGTGTATGCATTTGTCAGAACTCTGTATCCTTAAGATTTGTATATTTCAGTCTTAGTAAATGTTTTTTTAAAGAAAAAGAAGCCTAAACAAATTCTGAACTATAATGACATGCTGAGATGTTTCAAGGTGAGGTGTCCTGATGTGGCAACTGGAGTGGCTAGAACAGGAGAGCTAGTTGGAGAGCTGAGCCTCATCCCTCTAGGCTATACATGATTCACAACAACCCTAATAAAATATCTCAATGGTTAAAAGTCAATAGATGTTGACATCATTTACTTAAAATGCCTGCTCGTCTATGTATAAATCTAACTCTTCAGCATATTTTGTGATATTTAATCCATGTTTTTTCTGCTGAGTAAATCCAAAATGGTATATTTGTTCATCCATTTCAGGTGGAAACCAATGATGAGTCAGTCATCATATTAAATAGTGCTGAACCACTTGATGGGGTGTAGGCACGTCTGCTTCTGGGTGGAACACTGGTTCCCCAAACTGGCTTCCCATTAGAGTCCTCTGAGTAGCTTTCAAAGCAATCGCAATGCCAGGACACCCTAGGACAGTTGAATCAACATAGGAGCGTGAGTAGGAGGGGGGCCTGGCCATCATACTTTTTAAATGCTCTTTTGGGTTTTTTTTAGTATTTTATCACTTAACTAGACCTTAAATATATTTATTTATTTATTTGAGAGAGAGAGAGGACGAGCGAGCATGAGAGAGAGAGAAAGAGAGAGAGAGAGCACACGAGCAGGGGGAGGGATAGAGGGAAAAGCAGGCTCCTCGCAGAGCAGGGAGCCCAATGTGGAGCTCGATCCCAGGACCCCGGGGTTAACTGAGCCAAAGGCAAATGCTTAACTGACTGAGCCACTCACATACCCAAGATCTTAAATTTTTTAAGTTAAAAAAAAAATCTTCAAAGAGACTGCAAAGAAAATATGATGCTACTTAAAAAGAAATATTGTTTACAATAAAGGTTCTTAAGGTTTTAGGCTCTTTGAGATATGTATCAAAGTGTGATAGGTCAATGAGTTTAAAATAGAACAAACTTCAGGTTTGTATTCCCAGGAATAATAAGATCTCATTGGCAGAAGTTATTTTAATATTACTGAAACTGATCCCTATGGAAAGGGTACTAGTTTCCCAAGTTCTAATGTGCGTATGTCCTGTCAGCATAACTGGATCACTTTATAGGTGAGCTGAGCATGTGTTTAGGACAGGCAGCAAAGTATTTGTTTGGGGAAAAAAAAATTGTATATCTGATATTTTAAAAATAGTGTTGAAGGAGTCATTATGGCTTTTAAAAAGGAAATTAGAATAATCCTGGCATCCCTCACACTTATTCTATCTATGGGATGTGGGGAGCAGCGATGGCCTTTGCAAGGATGACCATCATGAAAGGTGCTACCAGCCTGATTGGGGGAGCTGATGGTGCTTCTCAGCCAAAAGCACAGCCAGAGCTTCCTGCCCTCTCTCCTCTCACCCCTCTCCCCTGCCAGGTGTCATCAGTAGTCAATTAGAAAGTCAAAGTATGAGAGGGGAGTAGAGGGAGCTTGTGCCTGGCCCAGAGGGTTTTTCACTGTGAACTAGATTGAGAACAATGTGTTAATTGTTCTTTGTTTGCTGCACAGGGCCTGGTGCCAGCAATAGAACTGGCCCTGAGAAGCTTCCAGAGCCTAGTGACCAGGTGTGGGGAACCGCCACTGATGGCCTGCCACCCTGCTGCCTGCTGGGGGTGGTGGTGGCAGTAGTGGGGCACACAACAGGTGCATAGTGGATGGATTAGAAATTTCACAGAACTTACAGGTTTCAGAGTCTCTCTTATTCGAGAAAAGGACAGAAAATGGGAGGGGAAAAAAAACCTCAGGCCAGCAACAATCATATCAACACAGTAAGCTCCAGGAAGGTGGGGAGTTTATCCCACTGAACTATAAAATATGCAGAGAAGTTCCCAGAAGGGAGTCTTGCCCAAATGTCAAAACTCTTCTTGCCTTCAGGTTGTTTTGGCCTTGCAGCACAGAAAGAGAAAAAAAATGACCAGACTGAGTTGTCAGGGACACTGTGGAATAATTCTTTCTTTCTTTTTTTTTTTTTTAAAGATTTTATTTATTCATGAGGGACACAGAGAGAGGCAGACACAGGCAGAGGGAGAAGCAGGCTCCATGCAGGGAGCCCGACATGGGACTCGATCCCGGGTCTCCAGGACCAGGCCGTGGGCCAAAGGCAGGTGCTAAATCGTTGAGCCACTCAGGGATTCCCGGAATAATTCTTTCAACTGCAGTTCAGCCCCCAGATTCTGAATAGGAGAACAGCCCAGGAAAGGAGCCTTCCCTAGGAAGCAGGACTTTCTGGAAGGGGGAACATAAAGATTTTGTGACATTATCACTGTACATTGAGAGGATAAAAACTCGACAGCTATAGTTTGGTTACTGGTCTTTCGGTTGTATCTATACAGGAAAAAAACGTAAATATGTGCAAAAGAAAATATACTTTTCAAAAATACACACAAAACTGTCATGAGCAATTAAATCTGGGCAGTAAGATTGTGGAAGAATTTTCCTCTTTTTTCCTGTATTTCTAGACCATCTTTCTTTATGTATGCACATATGTATGCGTTTGTACAAAGACTATGCAGGTCTAAAACTCAGGAAAAGCATGAGGCTAGGGGTCCCTGGGTGGTTCAGTGGTTGAGCGCCTGCCTTCGGCCCAGGGCGTGATCCTGGAGTCCCAGAATCGAGTCCCACGTTGGGCTCCCTGCAGGGAGCCTGCTTCTCCCTCCACCTGTGTCTCTACTTCTCTCTCTCTCTCTGTGTGTCTTTCATGAATAAATAAGTAAAATATTAATTAAAAAAAAGTGTGAAGCTAGCTCTATAGGAAAATCAGCTTAAAATTGCAGATGTATGCTGTTACCCATGCTTTTAATTTTCGATGGATGTGTGGATACATTGGCCTTTGAGCTTCTCTGTGCCATATCTCTAGGAGGAGACGGAAGGGGAAATTTTTTAAACGCACATTTCCTCAGGGCACCCAGGTGACTCAGTCCGTTAAGTGGCTACCTTTGGCTCAGGTCATGATTCCAGGGTCCTGGGATCAAGCCCCACATGGGGGAGTCCTGCTCCATGAGGAGCCTGCTTCTGCCTCTGCCGATCCCTGCCCCCCCCCCACCCCGGCTTGTGCTCTCTCACTCTTTCTCTGTGTCAGATAAATAAATAAAACCTTTTTAAAAAAACTAAGGTAAAATGTACATTTCCTCATTAACATGGCTTGCAGGATAGTGATCGTTTTGAGAGTATTCTTATGGGGCCTTCTAAAAGGATAGAGGGAGAGATTTATATCTCTGGAAAAGTCTCCAGTGTTTTCCTATGGTAACTGAAAATTCATAAGACCATCAAGAACAGGGCAAGACCACTCTTCTGCCACTCTGACCATGTCACTAGGGTTTTTTTTCCCTTGGGAATGGTGGAATGTAAGGTCTGTTATTGGCTCTTCAGGAATGTCAGGCGAAAGGAGGTCATTACAACGTGTATCCATCTATTAACCCATCCCAATGTGGGTCCACTCATTTTGTCTGCCTTTGACCCTTCACCGTGTCTCTCTCTCTCTCTTTTTTTTTTTTTTTTTGTATCTTTTTATTGGAGTTCCATTTGCCAACATATAGTATAACACCCCCTGCTCATCCTGCCAAATGCCCCCCTCAATGCCTGTCACCCGTCACCCCATCCCCCTGCCCACCTCTCCTTCCACTACCCCTTGTTCATTTCCCAGAGTTAGGAGTCTCTCATGTTTTGTCTCCCTCTCTGATATTTCCCACTCGTTTTCTCTCCTTTTCCCTTTAATCCCTTTCATTATTTTTTATATTCCTCATATAAGTAAAACCATATGATTGTCCTTCTCCGATTGACTTACTTCACTCAGCATAATACCCTCCAGTTCCAACCACGTTGAAGCAAATGGTGGGTATTTGTCATTTCTAATGGCTGAGTAATATTCCATTGTATACATAAACCACATCTTCTTTATCCATTCATCTTTCCATGGACACCGAGGCTCCTTCCACAGTTTGGCTATTGTGGACATTGCTGCTATAAACATTGGGGTGCAGGTGTCTCAGTTTTTCATGGCATCTGTATCTTTGGGGTAAATCCCCAGCAATGCAATTGCTGGGTCATAGGTTTGCTCTATTTTTAACTCTTTGAGGAACCTCCACACAGTTTTCCAGAGTGGCTGCACCAGTTCACATTCCCACCAACAGTGCAAGAGGGCTCCCCTTTCTCCATATCCTCTCCAACATTTGTTGTTTTCTATCTTGTTAATTTTCACCATTCTCACTGGTGTGAGGCTTCACTGTGTCTCAATTTCTAGTCACTAGATCACAGCTACAATACATGGCAATATCAAGTAGCCAGGAAAAAGCAAAACCAAAGAAGAAAACAACACAAAACCCAAATCCTGTGAGTTAGCTGGGACTCGTATCTCTGCCCCTACTCTCACTTTATAGATGAAACAACAGACTTGGATTGCTCTGGGATTTTCCGCAAGTTATAGAGCTTCCTAACTTTGCTCCAGTGCCTCCTACACCACAGTGGTGACAGAGGCTGACCTGTGATGCCACTGGCATTGGCACAGACTGCAGGAGCTACTTGACCCATGCTATCAGTTTACACCCACCCTCTCATCTGACCAGCCCCTCCTCACTATTCCAGCCCACACTGCTAAGTGGCATCCATTTATTGGGGCCCAAGTAGACTGGTACCACTCACAAATTCCATTTTATTCTAATTTTATTTTATTTTTTATTCTAATTTTAAAAGTCGTTTATATACTTTCTATTTTAAATGACACAAAAAACACGTGGATACAGAAACAATATAAGAAATCCAAATAACATAAAAGAATATAAAATAAAAGGTGAAAATTATTTTTTTAAGAGTTGATACTTTATTTTTTTTATTTAAATTCAAGTTAGTTAAAAATAATAATAAATTCAAGTTAGTTAACATAGAATGTATTATTAGTTTCAGGGTAGAGTTTAGTGATTCATCAGTTGCATACAATACCCAGTGCTCATGACATCACATACCCTCCTTAATGCCCAACACCCAGTTACCCCGTCCCCCACCTACCTCCCCTACAGCAATCCTCAGTTTGTTTCCTAGAGTTAAAAGTCTCTTATGGTTTGCCTCCTTCTCTGTTTATACCTTATTTTATTTTCCTTTCCCTCCCCTATGTTCATCTGTTTTGTTTCTTAAATTCTACATAGGAGTGAAATCAAAACGTATTTGTCTTTCTCTGACCTATTTCACTTAGCATAATACCCTCTAGTTCCATTCACATCATTGCAAATGGGAAGATTTCATTCTTTTTGATGGTTGAGTAATGTGAAATTCTTCTTAACAATCTCACTGTTCTCCTCTACCTCCTGCCTCAAGACACAAACTCTTAGCCTCACGCACCTCGTTGGAGGTAACCACCAAGATCACTGGTACATATTATCCAGTAAACCAATTGTTAAAGTTGTTGCTATGGACTAATGATTGCTATACGCTTCCTGTTCTCCTAGCTCTTTCTAGTTGAATGTTATATAAATATGAGGGCCTAAGCTAGGCTAGCTTATTTGGATGACAGTTCCAGGTAAATGGATGGCAGTGTGGGTTTGATCAAGAGTAGTGGCCATGGGGATCCCTGGGTGGTGCAGAGGTTTGGCGCCTGCCTTTGGCCCAGGGCGCGATCCTGGAGACCCGGGATCAAATCCCACATCGGGCTCCCGGTGCATGGAGCCTGCTTCTCCCTCTGCCTGTGTCTCTGCCTCTCTCTCTCTCTGTGTGTGTGACTATCATTAAAAAAAAAAAAAAAAAAAAGAGTAGTGGCCATGGAAATAGCTCAGAGAGCACAGGTGTGAACAGACTTTATTCAAGCACAGTGTATCTACAATCACCTCATGCCCTGCCTAATCTTCCATCTCTCATCCCTCCCTTCCTTTACCACAGATGGACCTTAAACACCTCCTTTCTCATCTCTAGAACCAAAGCTGGCCTTAAGAAGGAGAGTTTTAGGGGCGCCTGGGTAGCACAGACAGTTAAGCATCCACCTTCAGCTCAGGCCTTGATCCCAGAGCCCTGTGTTGGGCTCCCTGCTCAGCAGGGAGTCTGCTTTGCCCTCTGCCCCCTCCCTGTTCATTCTCTCTCTCTCTCTCTCTCAAATCAATAAGTAAATAAATATTTTTTAAAAAGGAGAGCTTTTTTTTTTTTTTTTTAAAGGAGAGCTTTAGTAAGCTTTTCCCCAGCACTCTGTCACTCAGCATCAAATCAACTTTGCTTTTCATCTCTGTCAAGCCTTGTCCCTGGCTTTTACAGTGTGTCTCTTGGGCCCAATCCTGATTTTACACCCTACATTTGATCAGTGGATCCATGGTATGTCTCTTTCTTGGTAACATGCCCAGCATGTCAGGCCCTTTTAATATGGTCCCCTGCCTTGCCCAGTTCAAGAGTAGAGCCTGAGAGTCTACAGTAGACCTCCCCAATACAGGACTCTGTATGCCAGAATGAGCTTCCTCCTGCGTCCACAACCCTACTCATCTCTTTAGCACCTCCCACCCCCTTGTGAATGGGTCCAGCTAACTAGTTATGTCTGAAGATGACATAGTTGGTCAAAAGGTGACTGCCATAAAAAGACCTCTAATGCCCAGAGCAGAATGGTCTGGTTTGTTCCCTTATCTCTATTTTTTGTTGTGCTTCAGCATTTCTGGGATTTCTGTGAGCCTGATCCCATAGCCCCCTACTTATCTCTCTTTACCTAGCCCTGCCTGGTCCTTAATCACATGCACAGTGTTGCAAGACAAGTGGGGCCTGATGTGCTAGGACCATTATGAGCTATCTACTGAGGTGCGTCCACCCTAAACTTTGCCTTAAGATGACAAATACAACCCCCTTAGTGAGTAAAACAAGGAAATCTGCCCTATGCTTTCCTGGGCTACCTTAATATTGCTGGGAATCCCCCAAACAACTGCCCTCTGGACCTCAACTTTAGCTGTACCAGCACAATTACCCCCAGAGCACTGAGCTATTGCCTGAAGGCAGATGGAGTTAAGAGGAAGTGAAGAGAAAACTCAGGACTTGCAATGGAAGCCCAGTCTGACAGTAGCAAGCTGTGGTCTTGAACATGCCCCACTCTGGGCCTCAGCCTCCTCACCTGTCAGCAAACAGGATGGACTCACATACTTTCTAAGGTACTTTCCAGCTTTCACATTTGATGAGTCTGTGCTTTTCTCCATTACTGAAACATGAGAAACCACTTAGTTTCATTCTCACCCAAGTCACTCCATCAGGTCCTCAAGACCAGGAAATAGCCTATTTATGTGTGTAATCAAGATGACGCATTGGACCACCACCATTCAAGCATTGGCTTGGTGATATTTTCCTAGTTAGGGTGATGGATAGCTAGATTACAAGGTCTTGTAGAAGCAGATTTTTGACTATTCTTTCCTGGGTTAGCACAGAATTATGCACACAGTAGGCCCTCAATCATGTATTGAATGAAAAGATTTAGATAAAGACATCCAATCTTTCCCACCTAATCCATCATGGAACAAAGAATGACCCAAGGAAACTTTGGGGGTTGGAAAAACATCTCGTAAAAAAGAAAAATCTCTGTGTTCATCTAATCAAACCTGGCTTGACATGCATCCTGTACCAACCTGCTAAGTGAACAAATCCAGATACATGAATCTGTTCAGATGGAAATACTCAGTTTATAAGGCAGCTCCACTGCTTGGATAGTTTCTAGAGTACCCAAGAAGCATGCACAAATGTGCCTCAGAAGACTGTTTAAAGGAGCACAGTATAACCTGACAATCTCATAATGTCCTCAAGGAAGGCATGGGTATTTCAAATATGCTGGTTAGAGCTAAACAGGTAATTAAAGCTTCTTACATGCAAAATGCAAGTTTGAGTTCAATAATTTCTGAAGTTTCTTTGGCTTTCTTTGATCATTCATAATCTTAAATACCATAGAAATAATCATTTCATACATGATATGTCATTCTTAGGGAAGAAATACTTTTAGGTTCATTGCAAGTGCATTCTGCACATATTGAGAAATCAAAAAGAAAAAAAAAGTGTGTGGAGGGGGTGAAGGATGAAGTAACAGTAGGAGAAACTCACGTCTGAAACCATTTAAAAATGTTCTGCATCCTTATTTGCAAAATGACTTCAGCCATCTTCAAATTATAGGTTGAAAAGAAAAGACTAATAAAATACACATCACAGAGCTCAAAGTGTAGTTGAATTTTTAAATTAAGTTTTTAAAGCATGAGTCAAGTGTACAAAGGATGAGTGCTTTTCAAAAATGCGTTTATATGCAACTTCACCCTGTTCCAGAAAGGATTCAAGATGGCATAATACCAACTATAGGTAAAAATCAAAGGAGGAAAAAACAAGGTTGGGTTGGGACGAATTCCAACAAAGAATACCATGTAAAGGATCAGTAATAATGTTCTACATCTCCTCCTTGTGGAGGGGCACATATTCATATTACACACGAAATATACCTGAGGTTTTTTTTGTTTTTGTTTTTATGATAGGCACACAGTGAGAGAGAGAGAGAGGCAGAGACACAGGCAGAGGGAGAAGCAGGCTCCACGCACCGGGAGCCCGACGTGGGATTCGATCCCAGGTCTCCAGGATCGCGCCCTGGGCCAAAGGCAGGCGCTAAACCGCTGTGCCACCCAGGGATCCCTATACCTGAGTTTTTTTTTTTTTTTAAATCTCTCTTCCTTGACTTGCCCAATACTTTCTGAAAGGATTCTCTCATTTGAGCATGTCCTGTGTGAACATCGCACAGCTTTTTGAGGATGGAAAGCAGAAAACTTTCCTTTTTACAAGGGACCTGAAAAGATTAAGTAACATTCTAGTAGGCACATAACTAGTTTTGACAAAACTCATAATTAAGATCTTTAACAAGGGCACCTGGGTGGCTCAGTGGTTGATCGTCTGCCTTTGGCTCAGGTCATGATCCCAGAATCTCAGGATCAAGTCCTGCATCAGGATCTCCACAGGAAGTTTACTCCTCCCTCTGCCTGTCTCTGCCTCTGTGTGTGTGTGTCATCCATCTGTCATGGATAAATAAATAAAAATCTTTTTTAAAAAAGTCTTTCAACAAAAGAATGGGCCTCTGAAAAATTATATATAATGCCCTTTCCTGTGGGACTTTGAGAAATAAATTTAAAACAAAACAAAACAACAAAAAAAACACAAAACCCTAGGGTAACTTGGATATAGTTCTTCCTGAAAAGAACTGTTTCAGGAATAATATTATTCCTCTAACTTATTCCTCTAACTTAAAGTTTTGACAAAACTTCAGTTTTCAAATCATTTTGAATTACTGACAGTTGTAGAAACTATATTAAGCAAGAGAACTTCAGTTTAAGCAGAGATCTATGAAGTCCTGGGAGTGGGACCCGAAAAGCTGGTGTGGAGGGTGACTTGGGCAGTGAGAAAGGGGCAGAGGTTCTGGGGCAGGCAGGAGCTCAGTGTCTTTAAGAAGTGGAGAGGCCAGTTTGTCAGGAATGAGGTGTGTGATTCAGTGGGTTAGAGGGAAATAAGGTCCAGGAAATATTCAGGGGTCAGGTGACATGGGACCTTAACAGCAACAGCGGAGAGCCTGGATGAATTCTGAATATGAGGATATACCATTTGTGTGGTGTGAGCAGAGGAGCCACGGGCAGTGATTTTCTAAATAAAAAAGCTCCATCCGGCTGCTGAGTGAGGGCTAGATAGCAAAGGGCAGGAAAAGAGGCAAGGAGCTCAGGAGGTAGGCGTAGCAGGGTCCAGGGAAGAGGAGGAGGCAGCCTGAGGTATTGCTGAAGGAGATAAGAAGCAAGTAGTGGTGCAGCTTTGCAGCAGGGGATGTTGGGAGTCACGCTGGATGACTAGCAGACTGGTGGTTTCTTTAGCACAGGCTAGTCACCCAGATTAGATAAAGTAGGTGGTTTCTGTCAGCAGGAAGGGGGGGGGGGGTGATATTGGCAAGCAGTTGTAGGACACTGGCCAGCAGGCAGGGCATACCTGCAGGCAGGTAAATCGTACTGCAAGTGGACCCGCCGCCTTTGACTAGGTGGTGTTATGGGCTGGTTGGTACCCCCCACTCCATCTCCCCACTCCTATGTTGAAGTCCTAACTCCCAGTATCTCTGAATGTGTCTGCTTTTGGAGAAAGGGCCTTTAAAGAGGTAACTGAGGTAAAATGAGGTCATACAGCTGGGCCCAAATCCAATGTGACTGGGTCCTGATAAAAAGATTAGAATACAGACGTGCATGGGGGGACGACTGTCTAAGACAGACGCCCTCAGGAAATAAACAGCCTAGCTGACACCTCAATCTTGGGCCTTCAGAATTGTGAGAATATAAATATATATAAATATAAATTTCTGTTCTTTAAGCCACCCCAGTCTGTGGCACTTTGTTATGGCAGCCCTAACTAAACTAATACAGGTGGACAACTTCCATAAGTCTCTGGGAGGTCCCGCATGGTTGAAGTTCAACATGTAAATAGCTGAGGGAGGCTGCTGAGTCCATGGGAGACGTGGGGTAGTGACACGAGGTTCATGAGTTTCTGGGGGGTGTTCTACAAATTACCAGGTGGCCTTGGCAAAAATCTAGATGACAGCTAAACAGTTGATTGGCACAAGAATAGCAGGGTGCTGCAGATGAGTTAGGTGGAGGGGAAACGAGCCTGCATGGGACTTTGGTGAGCAGCTTGGTGACTCCGTTGAATTCTCAGAGGTTGGCCCATAGCAGGTGATCCTGGAGGGCATCTGTGACTGTGGTTGAGAAGCTAGGGAGGGAGGCTGGAAACCACGATGCTGACTGTCACTTGGGGAGTTAGGCCTAGATGTTGTGGGTGGAGCCAGTAATGATACCACTATCATCTAAAACAGCAATGATGAGAAGTCAGGACACCACAACTCCTGGAAAAGAGGCCAGAAATCCACCTCCTTCTTCACTGAGGCAGTACCTGAGTGCAGAAGCTGACTTTCTCTTCTTACCAAGTATTTGGCCTTACTAAAGTTTTTGCGACCTACTCTGTTTCTGTGTCTGCAGAATCTGTTAGGACCTGGCTGAAGCTGGGCGGGCAGGCTGGGTGAACCACTCCAAACCTGGTGCTTTCATCTAGCCCTATAATTTTGTAATGATCTTTTTTTTTTAACTTTCAAGTTTTCCTGTAAAGAATCACGTTTATTAAAAGTTTCCATTTTGGGAAAGGAGAGGAAAATGAGTGGGAAATATCAGAGAGGGAAACAGAACATGAGAGACTCCTAACTCTGGGAAACGAACAAGGGGTGGTGGGAAGGGAGGTGGGCAGGGAGTGGGGATGACTGGGTGACGGGCACTGAGGGGGGGCACTTGATGGGATGAGCACTGGGTGTTATGCTATATGTTGGCAAATTGAACTCCAATAAAAAAATATACAAAAAAGTTTCCATGAAACTTTCATATGATTTTACTTTCATGAAGCACTAAAACAATTAATTAAGGTAATGCTAACTAATTTTGTATTTCCTTCTGGAAAAGGAACTTTTGGGAGACATAAGCAACCTTCTGTTTATTTCTGAAAGTTAATGACAATGAAAAAATGAAACAAATATCTCTTTTACTTATAATGGATGTCAGAAAGTATCACAATACCCAGGACTCTTGTACCTTGAGCAAAGATATTTACATATGTCTAACAAAACCAGTTACATAACTGACCCAGATGCCTTAGGCTAAGTAAGCCAGATTGCATTCATGGCAGGTCAGAAATGGGAGAAGGAAAAAAAAAATTTAAAAAAAAAAAGAAAGAAAGAAAGAAAGAAATGGGAGAAGACCCAGCCAGTTTTGCTCATGGCAAGGAAGAGGGGAACAGGTATCTTCAAGATGGGTATCAGCCTAAAACAATCCAAGCCAGTTCAAAGCAAATATAAAATTATCTTGGAAGTCTTGGGTACAATTATAAAAAGCCACGCTCTTTTTTATCATCTTCTATAATATATCTGTATTGTTTTATTAGATTGTGTGCCTCAGCATTTCAGAGAACTGGTCCCTAACCCTATTGGTCTGAGCTTCAGAGTAGAGCCATTACAAAAACCCCAGAGTCTGCAAGCAGCCGCAGAGACAATTTGGGGCTGGCTATATCCTACTGATTATTAGTTTGTACCTTCATAGGTTAATTTCATTTGCAAACCTTAGGGCCGGCCTGTGCATTGGTGAATTGGGCATCCCAGATCTGTGGGTTGTCAAAGCTGAAAGGAGTGGCAGAGGCCAGGGTAATTCAGTCCCTAGAATCTGCAGACCTGAATGTTTTTTTTTTTTTTGGGGGGGGGGGGTATTTATTTATTTATTTACTTACTTACTTAGGGGCACCTGGGTGGCTCAGTCAGTTAAGCTTTTGCCTTTGGCTCAGATCATGATCCCAGGGTCTTGGAATTAAGGCCTGTGTCGGGCTCCTTGCTCAGCGGGAGCTTGCTTTTCCCCTTCCCTGTCCCTTGCTCTTGCTCTTTCTCTCTCATCTTAAGATTTTATTTATTTATTCAAGAAAGAGAGAGAGAGAGAATGCACACATACACAGGAGCAGGGTGGGGGGGAGGGGCAGAGGAAGAGGGAAAAGCAGACTCCCCCTGCTCAGTGGAGGTGAGGGCTTGATCCCCGGACCCTGGGATCATGACCTGAGCTGAAGGCAGACTGAGCCACCCAGGCACCCTCATACCTGCCTGAATTTTAATGCCTGCTCTGACACTCAGTAGCTCAGACATCTAGGGTCAGTGTCTCAACCTAGTTGAGCCTCCAATTCTTCATCTGCAAAACCAGCTCTCTTATAGTACCAGCTGCTTAGGATTATTGTCAAATAAATGAGACAAAGCAAGTCAAGTACCCAGGGCAGTGTCTGACACATGGTGTTAGTGATTATCATCACCATGACCAGAACAACCATTCCCCAACCTGAATAGTAGTCAGCAGAAGTCTGAGTTCCGAGGGAATTTATATAATGTCCAATTTAGTGGAACTTAAATTTTCTGGCATCTGGGGCACATGGTTATATGCCCCCACAAGGTGCATGATTGCTTAGAGTAGACAAAATTGACTTCCACAAAGGTCAGGTGTATAATGGAGGCAGCAGCTGGATGGGCATAGAAGAGATGGGCTCCCTTCATCCACAGCCACTGCCCATGTGGGTAAGTCAGATCAGGGATTAGAGTTTAGCTTTGACATTCCCACAGAATCTCAGACAAGCACCTTAACCTCTGTGATTTACGAATAACACCGGTATAGAAGGCATGCTTCCTTGTTGGTTAGATGGGAAAGCCAAATAAGACCCTATGTAAAAGCACTTTGCAGACTGTATAGCCATAAACCATCAAAGTTCAGTTACTATCCTAGACCTCCTTCCCCACTATAAGCATTGATTGACCTCAAATTGCTCCTTGACAATTTGAGATTATTCTATTTTTAGTGCAGAAGTCCCCCCATATCATACAATAGCCTCTTTCCAGATCCAAGGTTCCCCTTGGTGGCCTGTTAGCTACACTCCACTGTGTAACACAGCAGGATACCAAGCTACTAACTACTACCTAACCCAATATTTTCTGAATATGTCTCATTGTGAAACATCAAGTGTTTATTAAAAATAGAGTTCTCAGATGCCACATAAGATTTACTGGACCCAAGTCTTCAGGGGAGGACCTTAGGACATTTTTAACAAAAGCCACAGGTGATTTTGTGATTTGGTGAGTTTGGGAAACAGTAAACTAATGAATGTAAATGTGTTAGTTAACTAATATATTACTCTATCTGGACTTAACCCAATGAAAATATTCAGCTTCTTAAAATATCCTAAAAGAGTTATACTAATTCTGGAAATTCCAGGAAGAACCCTAGAGAGGATTTATGTATGAGTAAAGAGAATTCTTTAAATCATACTGTTAGGAGAGATGTTTATTAAATTCTACACATATTGTTTCATAGTTCCACAGTTTAAGAGAGATTCTGAATATCCTTGGTAGAAAAGCTGTAAAATGATCAAATGATTGGAAACACCAAACAACAAAAAGTTGTAAAGTAATTAAACTTATATAAATGCAGAGATATACCATGTTAGCAAAAGTCTTCACCTTTGAGCAGAGACATTATCTTGGTGATTTAAATATACACATTCCCCTCTACATTTTAACATCTCTGAAATCAGAATGTACCTTACAGCTGATTGGCTACAATTTTTCTTAGTGATACATCAAATAATAGGGCTTCTTAACGCAGTATTTTGTAATCAAAGAAATTGAATTCAATGAAATTCAATGAAATATGGGAATGAAACATAAGACAATGGTGTTTTCCTCCATCCCTACTGACAAACAAGTGATCGAGGTTCAGTCTACCCTCTTGGCTATCTCCACAAGCTTGACCACACTTGCAGGTCCACCAGCCAACCAGTCTATCCCACCTGCAGGTATATCTCTCTTCCTATAGCTCTTATTATCTGAAGAACCTATTTTCTTCTGTTTCTCTTGCATAGCCCTTACATTGCTGCCTGCTTGACCAATTAATTTTGGTGCTACCTTATCACTTTACAAACATCTTTGGACTGTAAAACTAGGTGATAAACAACATGAACACAGAAATTTGCCCTTGTCTCTTGTTTTTCTCCAGAGCCTCACACAGAGCAGCTACCTGGCAATATTCAATAAATACTGAGGATGATGGTGCTTAAGGAGGGTGACCATTATACAGTTCATCATCCAGGCCAGGACAGTTTGGAAAGTGAAAGGGGGAATATTTATGAATATTTATGTGAGAAAACAGGCAGAAACAGGAACTATCAGAGCAAATGTGGTGCCTCTATAATTGGAGTTCTTCCCTAGTCTATTTGAGGGCAGGGATAATGTGATACTCCCATTTCCACAATACAAATAGCACAGTGCTTCATACCCCTTTACCAAATTAGGTATAACTCTCTTGTTATGTACAAATAATGTGGTTTTAATCAACCTGTACCATCTTCATCCCAATGACTCCCCAAATATGGATCATTGTTTTCCAGGAAAATGGAATTATTTTCAAGGACCAACAGTTATCTTAGCGCCCCTGCTGATATTAACAATTTCCCAAAGATGTCAACATGCTAACCCCCAGAATATGTGACTTTGTTACCAGCAGAGTAAAAGGAATTTTGCAGGTGTGATTAAGGTAAGGATCTTGAGATGGGGAGATATTGTCCTTGGTTACCTGTGTGGGCCTAACTTACTGGTAATCAGAAGGTTCCTTATAAGGAAACATAAAGGAGACAGAGAGTTGGAGTCAGAGAGAGATGAGAAGATGCTACATTGCTAGCCGTGGAGACAGAGAACACGGCCACAAGTCAAGGGATGTATTTGGTCTTGAGAAGCTGGAAAAAGCAAGGAAATGGCTTCTTCCTGAGAATTGCCTGAAGGATCACAGCTCTGCCAATGTGTTCTAAACTTCCGGCTTCCAAAACCATAAGATAAAACATTTGTAGTAATCTGTTATAGCAGCCATAGAAAACTGCTTCACCATCTTAACTGTGCGAACTAATCAAAACCCAGCTCATTCTTCATCCATTTCCAGACTCCTGCACCTGAATGTAACCTCTGCATGATTTAACCGCTCCCTGTTTTGGGCTTCCCTTATAGCATTTACTTTATTTGACAGTAATGTAAGCAAATATTTGCTTTTCTTATCTGCCCCTTTAGATGTAAGTGATAGAAACCCAATTAAAACTAACTTAAACAAAAGAAGAATTTATTGAATCATGTGACTGGAAAAGCCCAGCCATGGAGCTTTAGGTAAACTTGGATCCAAGTGCTTGAAGTCATCAAGTATCATGCTCTCTGTGTTGGCTTTATTCCCAGGTAGACTTTCCATTTACGGTGACAACAATGATCACCAGCACCTGGGGTAAGTTTATAGTCTACCTATTTAGCAGTGGCTGCTGAAAGACTAGTTCTCAATTGTTTCAACAAAAGTTTCAGGACTGAATCTTTTTGGTCTGGTCTTGGACATGTCCCCATCTTCGACCCAATTCCTGTGGTCAAGGGAGTGGAGTTGGCTCTAATAGGCCAGGCTTGGGTCAAAGAGCGACTAACTCATCCCAATTTGCCTGGGATTCTTCTGGTTTCCCATGCCCCAGGAGACCCGTTGGTTCAGGGCAAACTGGGATAGTTGGTTACCCTGGGCCTCCATGCTGGGGATGAGGGAAGATGTGGTCAGCCCCAAATGACTCTCAGAGACTAAAATTGAAAATGAACTGGTTTCCTGGAGGAACCCCCACAAGAAAAGGAAATGAATGCCACGTGGGCAAAAGCAACAGAGAGGTATCTTCTCCATTCACCTTTCTAGATTAGAGCTACCTTGAAGGAAGGCAGGAACTGAATCTTACCCATTTTTATATCTTTTTAAAAATTAGTACGTTGCTTTCTACCTAGAAAAGCCTCAAAAGAATTTATACTGTTTCTTGTACCACTTTATTAAATTCTTGAAAAAATTCCTTGAGAGTGAGAAATATCTAATACTTGTTCATGATGGAGAATACAGAATCACATTTAACAGAAGTATTTAACAATAGTTTACAATCTTACTTGATTGAGATTGTTAAAATGTAATCTTGCAGAAAATGGGCTGGGTGGAAAGTTTTAGTTAAACTTTCAAAATCACTGAAGTACTATGACCCACCCCCAGTCCTTTCCACTCCCCTTTATATTAAAGATAAAACTTGTATTGTGTTTACAGTAACATCTAAACATGTATTAAAAAGTGGAACTTAAAATACCCTTCTAGTGATTTGAAATTCTATTCGCTAGTTTCGGTTTTGTTATTTAATGAGACTGAGCAGTGGATAGGAATTGTTTTTCTTTGGGAAGGGTGTGGCTTTTCCTCTGAAACTTTTTTTTTTCTGTAACTTCTAATTTCTGACCCATCCCTTCCAGCAATGAGTTATGCACCCCAATTAGGAGTTTTTAAAAAAAAGTAGCTTTTTAAAGAGCTCTGTCTTTGATCACAAAAGCAGGATACAAATTTTAAAGTATGTTAAGCTAATGCTAAATCTTGAGGCTAGTAAATGGGAGGAAAAAGAAGAGACTGCCTTCAACATACTGCTTCCCAACTTGACATTGGCCAGGGGGCAAAGGCTCTTAATTACAATTAAATTTTGTATATTTAGCCAAGTCAATTCTCTGAGGCACAACATTCATTTGTAAATGATGAGTTTAGATCATTGTTCCTAGCTCCCATTTTAATCTCTAACACAAAATACGTTTAAACTTTTTCCATATTTCTACAAT
Source organism: Vulpes vulpes (assembly GCF_048418805.1). Lineage (NCBI taxonomy): Eukaryota > Metazoa > Chordata > Mammalia > Carnivora > Canidae > Vulpes > Vulpes vulpes. The sequence continues at coordinate 143,188,267 of NC_132780.1, forward strand.
GCATATAAGATTTCTTTTTCAAGAAAATTATGCCATCATTTTGCCTGCTAAATAAAACATTATGTATGTTTCAAATCACTTTGGAAAGGAAGAATTTAAGATATTGTTATATATTTTTTTATTATCAGTAAGTTCCTCCAGTAACTCTATAATGTGGTTTGTGGGAGAGTTACCTGCACTTATTCCCCTTCATTCCCATTGAGAAAAACGGCACAGTTTGGGAAAGATCTCGGCTCAGGGTTTGGACTGAATTGATCCCCTGGTAATTCTACATTCTTTGCTGGCTTAAATTTGGGCATATGACACAGTTCTAGTCAAAGTAAGTGAAAGAGATGGTGGCTGGAGACTTTTTTTTTTTTTTTTTTTTTTTTTTTGGCTGGAGACTTTTGAGAAGGAGAAAAGAAACCTAGAATTCACTTTATTGTCCAGAGGAAGTGAAAAATGAATCATACAGTTCCTGTTGCTACTTTTATGTTTACCACTAGAGGAACCAGAAGCCAAGTCTGTTAGCAGCTCAGTGGAGAGTTAGAGACAATCTAGTATGTGGTGGCATTGTTGAGGTGCTAATTCAATCAGTCCCAAAGCCTATCCTACCTATGGACTTCTATTTCATGAGATTATAAATACCCTTATTATTTATGCTCATCTGAAACAAGTTTTCAGTTATGGTTAAAATAGTAAATATTTGAAGGATAACAGAAGCTCAGTGCCAAAAGATCCTTATGAATCATTTTGTCCCCCTGTCTTCAACCACATCATCTATAAGACAGACACCAGGCTGCGTAGGATTCCCTGATCTCACCCAGCTATGCAGGCAGTGGCCTGGATGAAGGGAGCCTTTCTCCCCAATGCCTAACCAGTTGCTGTCTCCACTACACATCTAACTTTTGTGAAAGTCAGTTTTGTCTACTCTTCAAGCAATCGTGTGCACCAGATGCCAGAAAATTTTAAGTTCCACTCAATTGGACATTACATAAATTCCTCTGGAACTCAGACTTTTGCGGACTACTGTTCAGGTTGGGGAATGGTTTTTCTGGTCATGGTAATAATAATCACTAACACTTACCATGTGTCAGACATTGCACTGGGTACTTGACTTGCTTTGTCTCATTTATTTGACAATAATCCTAAGAGGCTGGTACTATAAAAGGGCTGGTTCTGCAGATGAGGAATTGGAGGCTCAACTAGGTTGAGACACTGACCCTAGATGGCTGAGCTACTGAGTGTCAGAGTGGGTATTAAAAATTAGGTCTGGGGACACTTGGGTGGCTCAGTGGTTGAGCGCCTGCCTTTGGCTCAGGGCATGGTCCTGGAGTCCCGGGATCGAGTCTCACATCGGGTTCCCTTCAGGGAGCCTGCTTCTCCCTCTGCCTGTGTCTCTGCCTCTCTCTCTCTCTCTCTCTATCTCTGTGTGTGTGTCTCTCATGAATACATAAAATCTTCAAAAAAAATGAGTTGATGCCCAACTGACTGAGTCACATAGGCTCCCCTTAAAGAATATATATATATATATATATATATATTTTTTTTTTTAAGATCTTATTTATTTATTCATGAGAGACACACAAAGAAAGAGGCAGAGACACAGGCAGAAAAAGAAGCAGGCTCCTCACAGGGAGCCCAATATGGGACTTGATCCCAGGGCCCCAGGATCACACCCTGAGCCAAAGGCAGACACTCAACTTCTGAGCCACCCAGGCGTCCCTAAAGATGATATTTTTTAAGTGACTGCAATGCCCAATGTGGGGCTCAAACCCACAACCTCCAGACTGAGTCACATGCTCTACCAACTGAGTCAACCAGGTGCCCCAATGGTTTCTCTTTTGATTATAATAATAGCTCTCTCCCTCCCTCCATCCCTGCCCCCTCATAAATAGAAGAGCATGCTATACTTGCTATTCTAAAACATAATTTTTCTCCCTCTGCCTATGTCTCTGTCTCTCTGTCTCTCATGAATAAATAAAATCTTTTTTAAAATAAAAACTTTATTAAAAAAAAAAAAACTTTAAAAAAAGGGGGTAGCTCAGGGGTTTAGCGCCTGCCTTCGGTCCAGGGAGTGATCCTGGAGACCCGGGATCGAGTCCCACGTTGGGCTCCCTGCATGGAGCCTGCTTCTCCCTCTGCCTGTGTCTCTGCCTCTCTGTGCGTCTCTATGAATAAATAAATAAATAAAATCTTTAAAAAAAAAATAGGCTCTCGGAGCTTGCATTTTAAAGTGAGGGGAGGCATGACTCCAGAGCACCTTAAAAGTTCCATTATATTCGATAAACATTTAGTGAGTTCCTTTTCGACTCTGCATTCAGCACCGCAAACACAAAGAGCAAAGGGATACCACCTACTTTACCAATTATGCCTGGGTAACTCAAGCGTTAACAAAGAAATGTTTGGCTCATTTCTCTTTCTACTAGTAAGCTTAAAGGTGCATTCTTCTGTTCAACTAAGCTTCCAAATGAAGGCAGGAGCACAAGCCCATATGCATGTCCAAAGACGTGCGCGTTTCTAGCTGGCTCCCTATTGCAACGATGGTGTTTCTGTGTTTCCTGCGACCTTATTTGCAAACTGCCTACAATTAACTTCGCAAGGAAAGGTGCTCCGTTTTCCAGTCAAACAGGTCCTTTGGGTAGAATCACACGGCATTTATCTCAATTCACCGGGACTGGCTGACGCCGCTCTACACCTGTGCTGGACCCTAGTGCAGGCAGCCAAAGTTATTTTTCCTGCGGACGCCGAAGTGCCCGGGTGCCTCCTACTTAGGCGCGGACTGCGCTTGGCAGTGGCCAGGGGCCTTTCCGGGAGTCGCCGGGCGTCACGTCTCCTGCAGGGCGCCCAGCCCCAGCCGTGCTGGAGGACAGGCACTAACCCACGCCGGGTCCCACGCAACCCCTCCGAGGCAGCTGTCTCCAGGTGGTACCTGACTCTAGCCAATCGCCATGGCGGTTACATTTAACGCGGCTCCGGCAGCCAATCCGAGGCCACGTCTCAGCCCGCGCCCCGCCCCCTCCCCGCGCCGCCCCGCCCCGCGCCGGGTCCCGGGCGGCGGCGGGCGGCGGCGGGCGGCTGCGCACACCCGGAGCGCGCGGGGCCGAGCGGTCCTCGGGGCGGTGGGGGCTGTCAACCGCGGCGCGGGGCGGGCGGGCCGCTACTGCGCAGGCGCCGCAGGAAGGTCTCGGCTCGCGCGTGTCCCTTGGGGTCGGTGGCCCCGCGGCCCACGAGCGCCGAGGCCCGCGCGCCGGCCGCAGCTGGTGAGTGAGCGTGGGGCGCCGGCCGGCCGGAGGGAGGTGCCGCCCCCTCCTCGGTCGGTCGCCCGGGCTCTGGCGCCCGAGGTCCTGGGCTCAGCAGCCGGGTCCCGGGGCGCGGGCGGGGCCGCCGGGAGGGGGCGCCCTGCGCCGGGCGAGGTGGACGGCGGGGTGCGGGGCGGTCGGCAGGTGTCCTGGGGGGCGGGGGCGGGGGGGCAGGGCCTTGGATCGGAGTTGAGGGCGATTACGTCATCACACTGGAGAACGGATTTCCTAGAAAACCAGAAAGCGAAGATGACCCTTTAGGGGCTTTTGATTGGCTGGACAGCGCGCGAAGCACTTGCTGCCCCTCTCGGCGTAGCTACCCCGTGGGGTAAGAGTGTCCCCATTCTGCAGATGCGGAAACTGAGGCTCAGACAGGTAACGTCGCACATGGTACGGCTGCAGACAGGCTTGTACCAGGTCTGACCCCGCAGGGCGGCTGCCGTTGCCCAACCACCAGGTGATCTGCTGGATGGGACCTGAGCCTGAAAACTTGCCCAGTGTCTTAGGCAGGCAGATGCTCCGTTGGTGAATGTTACGGCTTTCTTTTGTTTCCGCCACCCCCCCCCCCAAAAAAAAGTGGAGGGAAGAAAAAAAATAAAACTGCCCGCCCCGCTCGCCCCCAAGGCGTTCCAGGCCCTTTCAAGGCAGTGAAGCTCATTTGCAAGCAAAGAGGAGATATTTTCTGTAGTTTAGATTAGCTACTGAATAGAACTTGGGAGAAATGTCGGTGACGACACAAGTACCGTGACGGATTATTTTACTCCGTAGGAAGGAAGTGTAGCTGTTCTGAAGATACTAGAGAATTTTGTGTGCCCTGAAAATGGCAGAATTATTTAGAATCCTAGAATTTTTAAGACTGAGAAAGTCCTGCAGAGGGTAGTTTTTTTTTTTTTCCTTAGAACGCTAAGAAAATAATAACCTAGAGGGAACCACCAAAGTTTCCCATGTCCATAGAAAACGCTATTTTATTTTAAAGCAGTATAAAAAGTCTTTAGAATGGGGCTTTCGTATTATAAAGCTAAATGCTGACAATGTCTTTCACCATTTCCTGTAACCGCTCTATTCTCACCACTTAACTTGGGCTGAGAATGCCGGTAGGGATTGCCTGACATGCATTCCATCCAGGTAAAAAAGTCATCCCACGGGAGATCCAGCACATTTCGCCTCCTGAACCAAAGATGACTACCTACTAGTTCTAGTTACTGTTGAGATGTTTGGGGATAGTCCAGATGAGTCCGCTCTTTTTTTTTTTTTCTTCCCTCCACTATTTTTTTTTTTTTAATTACAGAGTTTTTCTCAAAGTTTAGTGATCTAACAGTGATTTTGATCCCTTGAAAACTACTTGAGAACGTTCCACTGGTATTTTGTTTATAGATTAACACCTGCTGTTAGATTGAAAATGCAGTAGACCTAGATAGAGGCACTGCTGATGAACACGTTCTGGCAGGAAAAGTCCTGGTAATCATTTGGAATTTATGACTAGTCTTGTTAGCTTGGTGTCACTAGACTTGTAGACTTGTTGAGGGCATGAATTAGTAAGTGCATAGTAAAGCTACTAAATTGCTCTCTGAGCTTGGCCAGTCACCGGACTTCGGCTCTATCACATGTAAGAAAAAAAGCATTGAGCTAAATTACTTCTAATTATTTTAGGGTTGCACAGTTGTATTATTCTGCCTGTGGCAGTACAGACTTTTTCCTAACCTAATGGCTTTGTAACTAGAATGGATAAAAAGAAACTAAATTTGAGGGCCTATTCTAGAACAGAATATGCCTCTCCATTTCACAAACGCCAAAACTGAGTCTGGGGAAGTTAGATTTGCTCACAGTTGTGCATCTACTAAATGTGAGCTCAAGTTACAGGATCATTCTGATTTCAGAGCCTATAATCTTTCTTTTTTTTTTTTTTTCTTCAAGATTTTATTTATTTATCCGTGAGAGACACAGAGGGGGAGAGAGAGAGAGAGGCAGAGACACAGGCAGAGGGAGAAGCAGTCTCCATGCAGAGAGCCCGACGTGGGACTCGATCCTGGGACCCCAGGATCACACCCTGGGCTGAAGGCAGCGCTAAGCCGCTGAACCATCCGGGGCTGCCCCAATCTTTCCATTCTGTGCTTCTAAGCCTGGGGACAAGGATCCTAACAGTGTGCTAATGTATTCCCGAACCCCAGAATAAATAGCACATGTACTTTGAGCATCATTTTTTTTCCCTTCAAGATTTAGGGAAGAAGGATTTTGTATGTATTTTGAGAGAGGTCAGACAAAGTTTTTTGTTTTGCTCTTGTTTTTGCATTTGGAAGGTGTTGTAAAACATTTTCATGTTAAAAAAACCCAAGTCTGTTATGGAGGACAAATTTCACATAATTTGAAGCATAAAATGAGACCACAAAGATGTTTACTGTTTTTTAGCAGGGCATTTCAGATTCTTTTTAAAGAAGATTACAATTTCATTCCCTCTTTTTTTGTTGTTAATATAATAGTTTTATTGAGATATAATTCACACACTATCCACTTTATTTGAAGTGTACAGTTTTATGGAGTCGTGGGACCATCACCACAGTCAATATGAGAACAGGTCATCGCCTCAAAAAGACACCTCATACCATTGTAATTTACTCCCCATTTCTCCCCAACCCCTTGCCACAAGCACTATCAATGTACTTCCATCTCTAATAGATTTGCCTGACTTAGGCATTTCATCTAAAGAGTCATACATTAAGAGATCTTTTATGATTGCCTTCTTTCACTTAGTGTGTATGTTAGCACTTCCTTCCTTTTTATTGTCAAATAATATTTCATGGTATGGATAGACCACATTTTATTATCCATGTATCAGGATGCCTGATTGGCTTAGCAGTTGGACATCTACCTCGGCTCAGGGCGTGATCCCGGGATCCAGGATCAAGTCCCACATCAGGCTCCTTATAGGGAACCTGCTTCTCCCTCTGCCTGTGTCTCTGCCTCTCTCTCTCTCTCTCTCTCTGTCTCTCATGAATAAATAAATAAAATCTTAAAAAAAAAAGTTATGTATCCATTTATCATCACCTGATGGCCTATTTGAGTTGTTTCCACTTCTTGGCCATTAAAGATAATGCTGTTGTGAACGTTTATGGACAAGTTTTAGTGTGAGCATCTGTTTTAATTTCTTTAGGGCATATACTGGATAATATGGTGACTCTGGTTAAAGAACTGCCACAGTGTTTTCCAGGTGGCTCTCTCACTTTATGTTCTCACCAGCGCTGTATAAAAGTTCCAGTTTCTTTGAATCCTTACTAACTCTTGTTCTGTGTCTTTTTGATTCTCTCCATCCTAGTGGGTCTGAAATGCTATTTCATTGTGGTTTTGATTTGCATTTCCCTGATGACTAATGATGTTGAACATCATTTCATGTGCTTATTTGCCACCTGTATATCTTTGGAGAAATATCTTTGAGATCCTTTGCTCATTTTTAAATTGGATTATTTGACTTTATTTTTGAGTTATAATATTTACATATTCTAAGTACAGATCACTTAGAGATGATTTGCAAATATTTTCTCCCATTCTGTGGGTTGTCTTTTCTCTTCATGGTATTCTTTAGAGCACGAAAGTGAAGTCTTATTTATTTATTTATTGGTCACTTGTTCTTTTGGTGTTGTACCTAAGAAGGTTTTGCCTAACTCAAGGTCATGAAGATATACTTCTGTATTTTCTTTTAAGAGTTTTATAGTTTTAGCTCTAAATTTTGGTCCATGAGCCATTTATAGTTAATTTTGGTGTATAGGATAAGATGAGGGTTCCAAATTCAATCTCTAGCATAATGGATATCCAGCTGTCCAGGCACCATTTGTTGAATTGCTTTGATACCTCTCTGTTCTTAGAGATGACTCTGTTGAAGAAGGTTTGGACATACTATAATATTCCAGTTGTAGTAATTCGTCAAAGGGCTTAGTGTTAAAAACAACTTTAGGATGTATGGCTCTCAAGCACAGCATTACAAAGAAGTTTTGGTATTATGGAACAGAGTTCATTCACCCTTGTCTTTGTTCTTACAGGATGACAGCCTGATTCATTACTTTGATTATTTATGCCCCTATTGTATTATAGATATGAAAAGTATAAAGCCTATATTCCCTGATACATGGCACATACATACATTTTTGTTGTATAGTCTTCATTATACTAGATATGTATTGAGTGATTTAAAAAAATAACCTAAAAGAGTGTTTAGGCAAGACTTCATGTTGTAGGAGGTAACTTCAGGATGTTTGGGAGCACAGCTGTCACTGAAGAGCTATTATAGGTCACCTCTAGGTCGCCTAGAAAAATGGCTGTTATAGTTTACATGACTTTGTAATACATTTGAAGAAGATGGGGATGGTGAAATATGGTGAAAGGAAAGTATGGTTGGCAATGATTTCTGTAACTGTTTCACAGTAATTTGCATGTGGGTTGGGCCTGGATGCTGTAGGGCTTGAATTCCAGGCTTGAAGTGTTTGTACAGGCAGGGGAAGTCCTTGGACTTTTTTTTAGGGGAGTGCTATAAACAGAGCTACACCCAGGAAGATTAAGTTGAGAGTAGACATGAGGTGAGAAAGGGGAGGGTGAAGAAGGTAGGAAGGTCACATAAGAGAGAGAAGTGCTCCCATAGGAAGTAATATGGGCTTTAAGAGGTACGCCACACTAAAGATGGAAAAGAATGGGTAGCTGTTGAGAATGCACGTTCCTGGCTTCTACACTGGCCTGACTGGTATGTGAATAGAATCGACACTAGGCTGGCACCTATGGTTTACTCAGAGCAGTTCTGTCGAGAGAATGAGGAAGCTGTTTTAAAGGATGGGGAACTAAGGAAAGGAAAAAGATTTGGAGGTGCAGAGGATGCATGCAGTTTGACATATATCAGAACTTGACTTGCCAGCAGAATAGTTTGTTTGGTGGACTTGGTGCGGTATGTAAACTGGTTACTGAGGGAAAGAGCCAGGACAGTAAATAAAGACAGTTTTTTTTTTAATTGATTTATGAGCATCTTTAAGATACTGTACAACCTATTTGCTCTTCCAACTCCTACTGGAAACAAATATTTATGTATGGGAAAGTATCTATACTCAGAGAAAACAGGGAATCTGCTCAATCCAAGCTTTCATGGAGACCAGCATGACCTCCACACAAGTTCTCAGGTTGCTGGAACCTAGGGCAGCAGCCTGCATGATATTGTTGTGTGACTGAACTTGTACTGACTGTCTGAGGGAGGGGGTGAGTTGTGCATGAGCACTAGGTTGGGGACACCAAATACTGAATGAAAAGAGAAATGCCATTCTCTCTCTCAATTCTTAAGAGTTGATATTACTGAGCTGTGGCTGAGGCTGTGTCTGTACAGTATGTCTCCTGTACCAAACATGATTGTTCATTACCCTTCTCTTTGGAGAGGTGATTTGATTTTGTTATTCGTTCTATTTTTGGTTTCATGGATGGCACTAGCAACAGATGATCCATACCCGACAGGCAGAAGGCAGCCCATCTCAGGTGAAAATCGTAGACTTTACAGACCCAAAGTCCTTCCCAGACAAGATCCTGTGCCTTTGGTCTTCACAATTTTAAGTCCCTGGTTTTGAGACGGTCACAGCTTCAGTCAACAAATGTTTGAATGTGTACACACACAGATCACCTAGCTGGTATGTTTGAAGGAAAAGCCTTTGCTTTCAAGTAATTGCGGTTTAGTTGGGAGAAAGAACACACAGTAAATGGCTCATGAACTTAATCATCATGTCAGCACATCACTGCCACTCCCCAGGACCTCTAGGTGCACACACCTGTGGCCAAACCTTGGGTCTTCTTACTCTGAAATACGGAATTCACTCTCCTCTTTCTGACTACAGCCTCACATCCCTGCAGCTCCCCGCAGAACCTCTAGTCCAGAAGCCTTCTCCTTCACGCATCTATATCAGTTTCAGCGTAGATGCTGCAGTTCAGATTTTAACCGCTCCTAAGTCAGGATCTTCAACTTTCTTCGTTATACTTCGGTTTCTGACAGAGTCTTAAGTACAGGCAGCATCAGCTGCCGGTATTGTTGAGGCCTGTGCCAGGGCCCCTGAGCAGCTAGAGAAAAACCTGTCAACAGTGTCACTAAAAACTCCTGGCACCCGCTGTCAGCTTCGACCACCAGTCCTCCTGTTGCCCTGTACTCTCCCATCCTCCATGTTGGCCATTTCAGACATTCTCTGGTTCTCAAACCCTCGAACCTTTTGCCATCCTACTTCCTCTGAGTAATTGCCCCTACCTTTTGTAGCAAGAGAATACAGCTCCCTTCATCTCCAACCCTCCAACTTGTTAGCTTACCTAGCCTTAGCTGCTTCTCTCCTGTTACTATGAAAGAGATACCCTGTCCATCTGAAGTGAGTCATCCCATCTAAGTCACCTGTGCTGTTTTCTGAAGGACCAAAGATGATAGAGACTGAAGGCAGGGAGATTTATTATGGGAAACTTGTTTTTATAAACAGTGGATTATCTAAGTAAGCAGAGAGAGCTGTGAGCCTGGGGTATTAGGCAGATACTTATATCCTTGATAGTAAAAAGGAAGTTTAAGGGATTTGGTGAAGTTCATCTCAACAGCTCATGGATTTCTTCAGAAGTCACTGTGGCAGTCAGGTCCCTATAGGCTTTGTCAGTTTGTTAACCTTATGTAAATACTGGGAATGTATAGACAAATGGAGTCTTTTTCCTCATATAATATTTCTTTCTTTGTCCCCCCCCCCCCTTTTTAAGGATTTTATTTATTTATTCATGAGAGACACACAGAGAAAGAGGCAGAGACATAGGCAGAGGGAGAAGCAGGCTCTATGCAAGGAGCCCGATGTGGGACTCGATCCCGGGACTCCAGGATCACACCTGGGCTGAAGGCAGGCACTAAACTGCTGAGCACCCGGGCTGCCCTCTTTGCCCTTTTTTATTTTTTATTTTTATTTATTTATTTTAATTTTTTTTTATTTATTTATGATAGTCACACAGAGAGAAGGAGAGGCAGAGACACAGGCAGAGGGAGAAGCAGGCTCCATGCACCGGGAGCCCGATGTGGGATTCGATCCCAGGTCTCCAGGATCACGCCCTGGGCCAAAGGCAGGCGCTAAACCGCTGCGCCACCCAGGGATCCCTCTTTGCCCTTTTTTAATGCCAATATCTTCAGCAGGAACTGGCGGTGAGCCCGTATGGTAGAATTTCTACCTATTTCTGTGGCTTAAAAGGAACAGAGGTTACCAGTTACTAAACTAGAAACATAATCTCCCTCTCTGGAGCCTCTAAAGACTTGGTATTATTTCTGTTTTGTGCAAAAGGATCATTTTTCTTTTTTCATCCATTCTTACTAAGTTTTTTGAAAGATTTTATTTTTAAGTAATCTCTATACCCAACATGGGGTGTGAACTTACACCCCAAGAACAAGAGTCCCTGGCTATCCTGACTGAGCCAGCCAGGCGCCCCTGACCTTATTAGGTCTTTAGAATAATTTCTGCTACTACAGACAAGCAAGACAATCAAACGGGAGTATTTCTGTGGAGTATAAGAATGGCCCATACCCCCTGCAGAGTGTGAAGGCCGGGGTAGGACATACATAAATAGGAAATTGGACAAGTAAAGGCAATTTTTGTTTTTCTTTCCAATTTTAGCTTTATTCAGTTAACTTTGAGTAAATGACATTATTTGATTTTAAGTTGGTATGAAAGCATATAAAAAGTTAATAAATTTTGGTTCTCTTTGCCTAGTGCCTAAGTTTCTGAAATTTAATCCAGGTCACAACAGCACTACCACTTATGAACTGTGTTTTTATATTTTAGGAACCCTGATTGCTTTCCTTCAACACATTCATTATGAAGTTACTAGTAATACTTTTATTTTCTGGACTTATAACTGGTTATAGAGGTAACTCTTCCCATAGCTTGTCATCCAAGTTACTACTGGTGTCCTTTGATGGTTTCAGAGCTGACTATCTACAGGACTATGAATTTCCTCATCTCCAGAATTTTATCAAAGAAGGAGTCCTGGTAGAGCATGTTAAAAATGTTTTTATCACAAAAACATTTCCAAACCACTACAGTATTGTGACAGGCTTGTATGAAGAAAGCCATGGCATCGTGGCTAATTCCATGTATGATGCAAGCACAAAGAAACGTTTTTCTGACTTTGATGACAAGGATCCTTTTTGGTGGAATGAAGCAGAACCTATTTGGGTGACCAACCAGCTTCAGGAAAACAGATCAAGTGCTGCTGCTATGTGGCCTGGCACTGATGTACCCATTCACAATACCACACCTTCCTATTTTATGAATTATAGCTCTTCAGTGTCATTTGAGGAGAGACTAAATAACATTACCATGTGGCTGATGAATTCCAACCCACCGGTCACTTTTGCAACACTTTACTGGGAAGAACCAGATGCAAGTGGCCACAAATACGGACCTGAAGATAAAGAAAACATGTACAGAGTGTTGAAAGGAATAGATGATCTCATTGGTGAGCTAGTCCACAGACTCAAGGTGCTAGGGTTGTGGGAAAATCTCAACGTGATCATTACAAGTGATCATGGGATGACCCAGTGCTCAAAGGAGAGACTGATAAACTTGGATCTCTGCATTGATAATTCAAGCTACACTCTTGTAGATTTGACTCCAGTTGCTGCCCTACTTCCCAAGATAAGTAAGTAACCTTTCAGCTGAGGGATATTTGAAGGGAGCAACTGAATGAGGAGGGAGGGTTTTGTAAAAGAATACAACTATGGCTTTTTGTAGGGCAGTACCATCTGTTCTTCCTCAGAGTGGGAATTATATGTTTTTCCCCTTAATTTACAAGTCTTTAAGCAGTTAGCTTAAGGTTCATGTTCAAAGAGATTACTTCTTTGCTTTTTTTTTTTTTTTTTTACTTCTTTGCTTTTTGATACATTTCTTAATTATTTATCCTAATGGAAAAAGGAGATTTTTATCCTTAAGAAAGATCTTGGATTTTTGTGTGAGATATGCTATTTATCTATTGATCTTAGAATTAGTAATTAGCTGCAATATATAATTACTTTCTATTTACTTAGGAAGCTATACGTGAAAATTGTCCCCTTTTGTATAAAAGTCCACCAGAGAGAATCACAAAATGAAAAAAGAGATACTAGAATGCCTGGAAAGATAAAGGTGTGTGTGTGTGTGTGTGTGTGTGTGTGTGTGTGTGTGTCTCCCCAACAATGTCACATAATTATTGCACAGCTTTTTTAAGAAGTAAAAATGATTTAATAGATGACATTATTCAGGATTTATTTCCAGTTATTCTAGTTAGAATTTTTTTTTTTCTTCATCAACCAATCATGACTTTTTTTTCCTTGATTGTTTTCCTTTTTCTTCCAGATATCACAGAGGTTTATAACAAACTGAAAGTCTGTAGCGCTCACATGAATGTTTATCTCAAAGAAGAGATTCCTGCCAGATTTCATTACCAACATAATGATCGAATTCAGCCTATTATTTTGGTTGCTGATGAAGGCTGGACAATTGTGTTAAATAAATCATTACCAAAATGTAAGTATTCATTTCAGACATTTCTGTTGTACTCTGGGGATAAATCACACGTTGTGACATTGTTCTGTTAACAAGGTACTTTAATTTAGAGATATTAACAGTGTATAACCAGTTCACTTTTTGACTGGGTAATTCTCAGGTTTTCATTCAATAGAAATTTATAACCACAGTTTGACCCCTAGATGAGGAAGCTGGGTGGCCTTAGGGCAGAGGTGTTGTTTTACTTTCTTACCCACACTGCAGTTACTGTTAGTAACTTTCAAGGTTGGTTCTCTTGATTTGTAGAAAATGAGAGAGAAGTAAAGCAACAAAGTAAAAGGGGAGAGATTCCAGGGGAATCTCTGAGTTCAAATGCTTTTTTAAATTGTGTGTGTTAAACATTGTCCAAGTACCTGAGCGCTGTAGCTGTTTCACTGGATGAGAACTAGAAGGTGAACAAACAGAAATTTACCCAGTAAACAAACGAGGTGTATCAAAATCTCTCCTCCAGCTGAGGAGATATACAGGGATGAGTTACAGGTCTTCCCTGAACCCAAGTTCATTTATCCAACTACTTATCCATATGTTAGATTTGGTTTGAATACTTCTTTTAAAAACTGGCTTTGTAGTCTGTAGCAAGAGTCAGAATGCTTTTTCTGTAAAAGGCCAGATAATAAATATGTTAGGCTTTATAGGCCAGCTGGTCTCTCTCACTCAATTCTGCCTTTGTAGTGGGAAAGCAGCCTGGACATTCTGTAAACAGACCAATTTGGGGTGTTGAAATGAAACTTTGTTTACAGAAGCAGGTGGAAGGCTGATTTTGGCCAGGGGCTGTCTTGAGCAGTGTGCAGATCCTTGATCTATAGCAAATCAGAAGCTTCAGACAAGGATATAAGACTAAAGGTTAAGGGAGTTTATAAGTTATTTATATTTATGTACTCACTGTTGAAAACTGAGAAAACATGGAAAAACTTAGAAAAGAAAAAAACTATCCATACAGAGGTACAGAGTTTTTTTCTATTACATATACATATGTATGTATATGTCTATAGTGTCTTCTGTTGATCAGATTCATTATTTTTATTATGAAATATTTCAAACAAGGGATGCCTGGACGGCTCAGTGGTTTAGCGCCGCCTTTAGCCCAGGACGTGATCCTGGAGTCCCGGGATCGAGTCCTGCATCCAGCTCTCTGCATGAAGCCTGCTTCTCCCTCTGTCTATGTCTCTGCCTCTCTTTCTGTGTGTCTCTCATGAATAAATAAATAAAATCTCTTTTTTAATATTTTACACATGAAATTAAAGGATAATATAACACAAACTGATATATTTATTCACCACTCAGTCATTTGCACTTCTTAAGAAAGCAGGAGCTTATCAGTGCAACAGGTGTACACTAAAAGTCAGTATTTGCCAAAATAAAGCTAAAAACTGAGAATGTAGTATTGCAGTTCTATCCAGGACTGTCATGTTTTTCTGAGTTCGATTTGGAGTTAAAGGTGAACTGGTTAGACTTCACATTCAGTGTAAGAACCCTTTCTACAACATTCTCACCTGGCCTTCCAGAGGTTGAGGCATTCATTCATTATCGATAAACCAGGAGTATATTACATAATCCTCTTTCTTATCACAGGAGCAATTGATGTAGGTAGGCTGCAGATTCACTTCTTCCCTCTTCATGGGTTTTACTCACCTCTGCTCTCCCTAGTTATTCAGGACCCTCCACCCAGCCACTCTCATTCTCTCTCTCTCTCTCTCTCTCTTTTTTATACAATCATTAGTGTTCTTTGCATGCACACACTGCTGGAAATGGAGGGGTGAAATGAGTGGGGCTAGCACTGAAAGGTGCATCAGACTGAGAAATAGTTGTGTGTTTTTTTTTTTTTTTAAGATTTATTTATTCATGCAAGACACAGAGAGAGAGGCAGAGACACAGGCGGAGGGAGCAGCAAGCTCCTTGCAGGGAGCCCAATGAGGGACTTGATCCCTGATTCTGGGATCAGGCTCTGAGCTGAAGGTAGAAGTTCAACCGCTCAGGTACCCAAGTGTCCCGAGAAATAGTTTTTAAAGACTCGGGTCGGGATCCCTGGGTGGCGCAGCGGTTTGGCACCTGCCTTCGGCCCAGGGCGCGATCCTGGAGACCCGGGATCGAATCCCACATCGGGCTCCCAGTGCATGGAGCCTGCTTCTCCCTCTGCCTGTGTCTCTGCCCCTCCCTCTCTCTCTCTCTCTCTCTCATAAATAAATAAAAATTTAAAAAAAAAATTAAAAAAAAAATAAATAAAGACTCGGGTCATGATCACTTGGAAAAGGGGTGTGTGTGTGAAATAGGGGACATGGCTGAGTTGAAAAACAGAAAATTTCATTTCTAACCCTCACCTGGTTTAAGTGATCAGAATTTTTAAAGATTCTATTTAATTATTTGAGAGCAAGAACAGAAACAGGGGCAAGGGCAGAGCAGAGCTCGGAGAGGGAGAAGCAGACTTTCCACTAAACAGATCGCCCAATGCAGGGGCTCTATCCCAGGTCCCTGGGATCAGCTTAACCCCTGAGCCACCCAGGCATCCCACTAATTACAATTTTAATGGATGAGAGTTACACTGGCAAGAATCAATATATTTACACTAGAAGCAAGTTATTTTGTAATAGAAAGATCAGTCTTTCTGTTAAGAACTAACATACTTTCTGTTCTTTTTTCAGTAGGTGACCATGGTTATGATAATTCTTTGTCTAGTATGCATCCATTTCTAGCTGCCCACGGTCCTGCATTTCACAAAGGCTACAAACAAAGCACGATTAACAGTGTGGATATTTATCCAATGATGTGCCACATCCTGGGATTAAAACCACATCCCAATAATGGAACCTTTGGTCATACGAAGTGTTTGTTAGTTGACCAGTGGTGCATTAATCTCCCAGAAGCCATCGGAATTGTTATTGGTGCACTCTTGGTCTTAACCACACTAACATGCCTCATAATAATCATGCAGAATAGACTGTCTGTACCCCGTCCATTTTCCCGACTTCAGCTGCAAGAAGATGACGATGATCCTTTAATTGAGTAACATGCTGGAGTTTATACAGAATATCTTTGATTAGTCACAAAACCAAGGATACACTCAAAAAATGGTGTTCTAAGGATGAAAAATATACCTTGAAAGACAAAAAAACTTAGACTAAGCATGCTAGAATTACTTTGTTTTTCCTTGTGCTTTGTTTTGGTGTATCAGCTAATTAACAAAAAACCCTGACCATAGTAAAAATTTCTAGTAAGTCAAAACAAACTATTTCTCTAACTAGAAACTTTAAGAAAAATGATTGCCTCTGCTTTTTTTTTGCTATGAAGATGACACATTTTTAAATAAAAATATACCAAAATTTAGTAGGCATGCTTTTCTAATAAATTTTTATATTTGTAACTGAAACAACAGAAATCTTTATGCAATTAGTGGATTTTGGATTTTGTGTATCAGGAAGGAAAAGTTTTCTATATTTTTATATTTCATGACTTTAATAGAGTTTGTATCCCAAGTAAACCTGTGACATAGGAAGACCTCTCTGGTGGTTAATAAAATTGGTTATCCAGGCAGAACAGATCTAGGATAGGAAGAAATTATTTTAAGAAAAGCTGTTATAAAAAACACAACAAAGACTATGTGATACAAAGCCTGAGTCTTCACCATTGTGTCTTTGTTAAGGTTTGTAAGCTATTGAAGCCACAAAAGATAACCTTTTGAAGATTGTTGCTGATAAGAAATTAAGAAAATAGAATTGCTTTTCTCAATCTGTGCTTAATGCCTGTGTGTAAGTCATTTGTAAGTGTGTATGTGTGTGCACAAGTGTGTTTGCACTTATGAATGTGTAGACTTCCTGTGACTGACCGAAGGTGGTCAGAGGCAGCTGGTCTGCGGGCTGACTTCCACATTCCCACGGAATGTGGCTCTCAGCAAAGAGTATATTTGCACTTCATATTTGTTTACTTTCTTCTGACTTACAAGCTAAAGTTGTAACTTAAGAAAGTTCGTTAGTTTTTGTTAGCTATTTAGCTTCCTCATGTTGTATGTTGTAGCCAGAGGTATCCAAGTGGTGTAAAAAAAAATTCACGACCAAATACAAGTCTGGCTTCAATTGGGTCAGAATGGGGAGGAGATTTTGCTATCTACCTTTGAGATATTTATGCCTTACTTTTTAGGCAATAGAGTAGTTAAATTTAAAATGGAATCTGGTATCTTTTGATCTTTCCCACTGTTCATATGTTAAGTGGCAGAGTAAACTCTTAAGCACTGTTAACATTCTGTAGCCTGAGTCCTGCCTCTGCTTTTTCTCCAATGTTTGGTTCACAGAAATAATTGCTCTGATTTTTTTTTTAACATACATTGTTCAAAGCTAAGGAATTGTTTTGAAGAACTACCATCCTACCTTTGCTAGGTGGTACTTTCTAATTGAATCAGTTAATATGCAGAAACCGAGTTGTGGCAGACTAGATTGTATCTATTAAAGCAAAAATTGGGTTCAAGAACCGTATCAGGATCTGAGACAAGCAATTAATAGTGTGATCTTTAAAGTTTTGACGATATAAAATAATCTAAGTAACTGTTTTACAGATTTTGAAAAATCTATAGTAAATATGCAGTGCAGTTAAATGCTGATTACCTGTGATGGTCAAGAACAATGGTGCCAGTCATCAAACATATAATTCATCCTATTTGGTCTCTGCTAATTTTGTGATCATAGTATTCATTCAGTATCTGTTGTTCTTGAGAATCATTTCTACAGCCTGCATAAGTAGTTCATGCTATTGGTCATAAGCTGACTATTAAGAACAGCACAATAAATAAATGAAATAAAGCCAATAGCGCTAATTTTGCTTTTTGACAACGTTTATTTCATTTTTTTCCTCCCGTAAAAGTTATCCTAGAGGTTGTTTTTCTGAACAAAATAATAGAAAAATTTCTTCCTGTTTCAGTTTCCATTTAAAAGAAAAACAACTGTCACATTTAATACAGTAGACACTTTTTGAAGTATCTACAATAGTAGCAGGATATTTTATACTAGATCAGTAGAGCTTGGTCCTTGCAATGCTGTGAGTTTTGGTGAGCATCTAGCCTGTGAGTGCATTTCATATAGGATGGAATAGGAAGGGATGTCCTGTCAATGTCTTAACACTTTGAACAAGACACTTAACCTATTTTCTTTTCTTTCATTCCATTCTCAAAATACTAACTTTAATTAAAATTATAAGCTTTTTTGTATATATGCTGATGGGACAAAACCATATTTATTTAATCAAAGAGATGTTTATATATTATTTTGAACTTTGTGTTAATTCATTTGTATCTTTAAAAAATTATCACTGTTAAAGCCAATGACTCCTCTAGTACACTGAGAAAATCTTTCTGGTAAGCTAGCCTTTTACAATAAGGTTCTGGTCTGTATTTTGTTAAGTAATTGACTAATATCTTGACATGTTTTTCTGGGTGAAAGAAAGTATTTGGCTACAGGAAACATTTAACTGTTTATGACAATAATACTCAAACGCAGTAGGAAAATGTATTGAGTGGTTTTTGTTAATTTAGTGAGTGAATTCAGAATAACTGCATTTACTTACATGGACAGTTCTGTTGTTATGTGCAAGTTCTTGTAAACAGCAATAGAATTCTAATATAAATTATTTCAATGCTGTGTACTATAGACTGTGTTCTTTCATTAAGCTTGGTATAAGAATTTAAAGATAAGTTCTTGGAACATTAAAGGATTAAAAATACTTTTGTATTGTTCTTGGGTGTCTCCCTCTCTTATCCATATCTGGTAAGCTTTAAGGATGATGGCATTTAATTCCTTTTATTTAGGGGTTTTCACTTTGTTGTGAATGCATAAAGTTACAAATGAAGGACAAAGATGGGATGGAAAGTGTGTTTTTTTATTGTCATTCTTAAAATAGTGTGTAAATAAAACGATATGAGTATGCTTTAAAAAAAATCTGTAGTGCCTTAAGTTGAAGTAAAATATATTTTGACTATATTGTCTGAGTTCATAATGACTTTGTTTATGATTAAAACATGTGAATAAAATCTACCAAGACATTTTTACTATAATTATTAAATACAGGATGCAATATTACTGATTTTTTAAATTTGTCACCCTGCAAAATACACATACTGTGATAGATGTTGACATGACCCAGTAATACTGCAAAAATCCATATAGGCATTCATTACAGATTTTTTTAAAGCCAAGATCAACTATAAAACATTTAACCAAATTTTAAAGATAATGTATAAATACGTATTTTAGCATGAGGACATCACTGGAAAGAAAGCCAAGATTAAGTGTTTTGTAAGTAGCCATACTCATTGAGTATAGATTCAACAAAGTTTCATCTAGTGGTTCAGCGTGATAAATTCATTTCCTGTATTCCTCCTCCATGAACACTGCTAGGAACTCTGAGAAAAAATAAGAAAAGGTACTTTCTTTACTAGAAGAGAGTTCTGTAGCATCTCAGAAATGGTAAAACTTTATACCAACAAATTACTTCTATCTACCCATGGATAGACTCTTGCTGCTGAGATCTTGGGATACAGAACCATTTGCCAGGCCATGTGCTTCCTGAAGTTTAGATGCTAGCTTCTCCTTTTTCCCCCTGCCTCCCTGCTTCCTTGGTGCCTGTACTTGGATACCATTACAATCCTCCCTTTCCCCAACACACACACTGAGGGAACATGTGAATCTAAATGAACCTGTTGGGTCCAATTGAATTAGGCTGCAGGAGACCGGTTTGCTTTTTGGCATAAACCCTTTGGATTTTCGTTTTTCATTGTTCTGTAAACATTTTCTTTTTTCCTTGAATGGTTTAGTTAACATTTTTCAAGAAGTAGATATTAAAGCAAAAAAAAAAAAAAAACCAAAAACCCACAAACATGCTGATCATCATAGTATAATACAGTTCTGTATCCTAACATGTGTGCAGGTGGTGACTGGTGTTGAAACTGCTCAGTCCTGTGACTCAGGTCTCACGGCCGCATTACTGGCAAAAGCAGTCTTACCCCAAAATCAAGCTAAACTGTCGGGCAAGCTGCCTACTTTTCCACTTAACTTCTACCTGAAGTTGACTGCAGAAACCTGAATTTCACCATCAATAAACAATCTGGTGAGCTCCTCCAGCCCTAGAATGAAGGTTCACAGAGGCCTCCCGTGCAGACTGCCCTCACATGTTAATGCAATGAATTGTCAGGGACCCTATCAGCATGTTTTTCCTCTCTGCCTTGCTTACTTCACTTTCATAGGAGGGGGTGGTGGAAAGGATCAAAAGAAACCCCAAAGCAAATCCAAACAACCGCACTATACAAACGTTTTATAAGATTGTTCCTACTGGCAAGACCCAGACTATTACAGACTTAAACATTGTTCGAATTTTCTACTGAGGAGAGACACACAAAATTTTTGTGAAACCTTTTTTTTTTTTTTTCTAAATAGTAAAAGTTCTGTTTCCAGTAAAATGGTGGAGCATATTACTCAAACCAACGCTGTTGCTGAGGACTAGAAAATCTGGACAAAGTATGAAACATCTGTCCTAAAGCATTGAGAAATCAGAACAGGGAAATGTATAAAAGGAGCCCTGATGGCATCTGTAAATTCTGGAAGCCAACATAATCAAAAAAGGGGTGGAGGTGTAGAAGGAGAGAAAACACGATGTGAAATAGAGCAGAACACTTAATAACCTACTTTATACTATTTGGCACAAATACGTTTGAAAATACAGATCAAATGGGTATTTTCCCAGGAAAAAGTTGAACAAAACTTATTTCAGTAGAGAAAGGAAATGATCAATTTCTAATTAGAGATTGGGCAAATTATAAACTATTATACAGAAAAAGCCCAGACCCAAAATTTGATAATCCTTTTTAGTGTGTCTTTATTAGGTTTGATTATCAGTGTTACATTTGCCTCATAAAACATGTTTTAGAAATAAATACGTGGGTTTTTGAGGTGACTATACTATGGATATCATGGATACCATGGTTTTTGAGATGACTATACCAGGGATAAAAGTAGCATCCCCAAAGTGGAACTATAGACCAATATAGTATAGTGGAGGGGGGTAGCAAAATGGAAAATCATCCATATCTGCAAGCTAAAGGTAAATAGGCAACATCCAATTAAATGACAGAGATTGTCAGATTGGATGAAAAAACGAGCCAGCTATTTGTAGTCTGCCCTTTAAATACAAAGGCAGGTTGAAAGTAAAAGGACAGAAAATGATATATACCATGCAAACATCTCAGAGTATGTTTTCTGACCACAATGGAATTAAAATTGATTCAATAACGGATCCAGAGAAGCCCTGAATATTTGTCCGTTAAACAATACACTTCTAAAATGGCATACCAAATTCTGTAGAATGCAGCTAATGTTGAATTTAGATGGAAATTTATAACCTTGAATGCTTGTCCTTGAGAAAAGATTCAATATCAATGATTTCAGCTTCCACTTTAGAAAGCTAGTAAGATGAAAATAATCCAAAGTGAGTGGAAGAAAGGAAATAATAAAGATAGAATCAATGAAATAGGAAAGACAAATTAATAAAGTCACATTTTGGTATTGTGTTTAATAAAATTGATAAGCCCCTAACAAGACTAACTTAGGAAAAAAAGGGAGATAGCACAAATTGGCAAGATCAGTAATAAAAGAGGAGCCATCACTTACAGATCCTACATATATCAAAAGAATACCAAGGGAATATTATGCCAATAACTTTGACAATTTAGATAAAATAAATTCCTTGAAAAATACAACTTAAGCAAGACTGATACAAAATCAAATAGAAAATCTAGGGCAGCCTGGGTAGCTCAGTAGTTTCGCACCGCATTCGGCCCAGGGCATGATCCTGGAGCCCTGGGATCTAGTCCTACATTGGGCTTCCTGCATGGAGCCTGCTTCTCCCTCTGCCTGTGTCTCTACCTCTCTCTCTGTTTCTCATGAATAAATAAATAAAATCTAAAAAAAAAAAATCTAAATAGCCTTATTTTACATCTATCACAAAAAATAAGTTGTTACCAAAACATCCCCACAGAGAAAACTTGCAAGTCCAGGTGGTTTCACTGATTAATTGTATTACACATTTAAGGAGGAAATGATTTTACCCAAAGTCTTATAGAGAAGAAAGGAACATATCCAAACTGGTTTTATGAGGCCAGTATAACACTGGTACGAAAATCTGACAAAGATCTTAAAAGAAAACTATGGAAAATATCTCTATGAACAAAAATTCTTTAACTAAATACCTAATTGAGCTTAGCAGCATTTCAAAAGGAAAATACACATAAACAAGTGGAATTAATCTCAGAAGTGCAACCTTAGTTTGATATTTGAAAATCAGTTTTATCCTCTGGATTAATAAGAAAAAAAGGAAAACAAGTTCATGTTAATAAATGTGGAAAAGCATTTACCAAAATTCAACACTTATTTATTATTAAAAAAAAAAAAACCCAACTCACCAAACCTGGAAGAGAAGAGAAATTCAAACCAATATGTATGCAATAAGCCTACAGAAACTATCCTACTGAATCATAATATAATATCACAATATTGTGAACATACAGCAAAAATACTGAATGATGAAATAATGTTTTTCACCTAAAGTCAGGAACAAGGCAACGCTGTCTACTGTGATCACTTTCATTTAACACTGCACTGGGGGTGCCAGCAACTCAATAAGGCAAGAAAAATGAACTGTATAAGAATAAAAAAATGTTAAAACTGTCATATCCACAGATGACATGATTACACGCAGAGGAAAGCCAAAGGAATCAGACAAACTAGAAGCTTACCAAAATTGCTGGATATATGGTCAATATATAAAAGTCAAGTGTATTTCTATATATCATCAGAAAATTTATAACTGGTATCATACTGGTATCAACAAGCATGAAATATCTTGGCATAAGTCTAACAAAATTCATAAAGAATTTTGCACAGGAAATTATAGCATCGAGAAGATTAAGAAAGATCAAAATAGAAAGCTGTATCATGTTTATAAGTTGAAAGATTCAACATTGTAAAGACATCAATTATCCTCAAATTGGTCATTGCATCCAAGTGATTCCAGCAGAGATTTATTTATTTATTATGGAATTGTATAAGTTGACCCAAATTCATGTAAAAGTGCAAAGGGCCAAGAATATCTTTAAAAAGAGAAAACGATAGGACTTACTCTATCAGAAGTCAAGAACTGTCATAAAGTTGTGATGATTAAGTCAGCATGGTGTTGACACAAGGATTGACAAATAGATGAACGGAATTGCTGACCTTGGCTAAAATGAAGGATCCATACACATGTAGGTGTATCAGACATCTCTTGTGTCTCAAATCCACTCAGCTCACCCCTTACCTCCAATTTCATCCTGGCACAGACCAGACCACCTCCCCATGGATGCAACCTGACAATGCTTAGCCTCCTTCTTCCTTTCCCAGACATAAGGCATTGGGTGCCTCTGAAGTCATATTTGGCACTTGCACATGCAGTATCCAGAAGTTCGTGGAGTTAATACCTATGCAACCACCCTTAACGGGGGCAGGGTTTGGGGGCATGGAGGTGGGTTGGAAGCTAATGGATAAATGCTTTGCTTCCCTCTTGCATTCCTCAGGCAGACAGTTCTGAGATTTATAAGTCTTCTTTGAAGATGCTGCAGGATTGAGTGCCAATCAATCATGATGGTGGCCAATCCTCTGACTTATGCCTGTATAGGCTCTTCTCCATCTCTTTCACTCCCCGTTCTTCACTCTCATTTCTTGCAATCAATTCACGCAAAAGTTGCCTGTGTCTCAGACTCTGCTTTTGGGAAAGCCTAGCCTAACTAGTGGATTTAAAGAATATATCCAACAAAAATGTATACATATATATGCCAAAAGACATGTAAAAGAATACTGATAGCACTGGAAATGGACCCAAATATCCAAAATTCCAAAAATGAGAACACATAAATAAGACTGTGGTATATTCATATAGTGTCATTCCATCAAGCAATGAAAATAAAGCAGTGATACACACAAGAACATGGATGAATCTCATATAATCTTGAGTGAAAAAAAAACAAACCTAAAAGTATATCATATTAGCACATCCGGGTGGCTCAGTTGGCTAGGCATCTGCCTTTGGCTCTGACCATGATGGGAGAGTCTGGAGATGGAGCCCTGTGCCTCCCATTGGGCTCCCTGCTCAGCAGGGAATCTGCTTCTCCCTCCCTTCCCTCCCTCCCCCTTTCCGCTTGGACACACTCTCTCTTTCTCAAATAAATAAATCTTTAAAAAAAAGTATATCATTTGATCATTTAGATAACATTTAAAATAGGGGAAGCTATTCTATTGCATTCCAAGTCAGGATAGGATTGCCTTCAGCGGGAGGGAGGCAGGAACGAATGGGAAGAGAACTGAGCATCTTTCTGGAGTGCTGGTTATATTTTCTCTCTCTCCTCTAAAGTGACAGGTACATGGATTTATTCACTTTCTGATAATTGGCCGCATTTACGCTTTGTACACCTTTGAGTACGTTTTACTTCAATGAAATTAAAATAACTACCAGTATATTATTACAAAGCAATGAACAAGCAAGAACTTGGGAAAATTAGAAAATAGGACTTTTAACATGTAAAAAATTAAAAGGGCTCAGAAGATGAAGTATCTCGAGTGGTCTAACGGCCACAGAGTTGGAAAGTATTAAAGGAGACAAACAATCAACCAAGTCAGAGGTTTCAGCATTCAACTGACATGG
Organism: Vulpes vulpes; assembly: GCF_048418805.1. Classification (NCBI taxonomy): domain Eukaryota; kingdom Metazoa; phylum Chordata; class Mammalia; order Carnivora; family Canidae; genus Vulpes; species Vulpes vulpes. The sequence goes on from NC_132780.1 coordinate 143,212,817, forward strand.
ATGCCAAAGAGGGTAAACAGAAATCGGACAAAAGGAAATTATAACTAAAATGAACTAGGAGAATTGGCTTTAATGAAAAAGAGATATGAACCTTTCAAATAAAAAGGCCTTTGAATGACAAGGGGAATATCTTAGCAACTGTAAAGTTTCAGAGAACTGAGGGTTTTAAAACAAATGTTATGGAGGTGGAAGGGGAGTGGGCATAAATTGGCATAAGACTTCTCAATAGCAATCCTGAAGGAAGAAATGGGATGCTATCAAGAGAGATATGAATCTATTTTCTTGTACAGCTTCTCACTTTTCCAGGAGCCTAATGTTTTTGTTTTGCATCCCCTGCCTGTCTGGACTGAATTGTGTCCCCTTAACATTCATTATGTTGAAGTCCTGTCCCCCAGGGTGCATCAGGATAACTGATCCTGGGCCGTGCTTCCAGCTGGCATTCATGAGTGCATGCATGTCATTTCACAGCTGTCAAGGGACCCTGTTAAGTCGGGAGTAGAAGGGTCCCTAAGATCCTTCCTGGCTCTAGGATTCTCTGGTCTGTCCCCCTTAGTCAATGAACAGCTGGAAAAACTTAACAACTCAAAAACCTAGTATCTTCACGAGACTTTCTAGAGATAATAGATTCTTGTAAGAAACTGAAGTTAATAGGATCCTAGTTTTACCTGAAGAGGTCAAAGAGCATTTTGAAAATAGTTTTAGATTTACATGCCAGGTGGCAAAGGGAGAAGAAATCTCAAAACATTCACTGAAGGTGACAAATCTTATCAATTAATAGATTGTACAAAACAGTTGATGTTGTTCAGCAAAAATGGCGGCGTGAGGTGGGGACTCCAACCTTCAGACCTTAAAAAATTTTCACCTACCATTAGCAAGATTAGCTAGCCTAAATTTTATTTCTATTTGCTAATTTGCATTCAGTGCATACAAAGTTTGACCATGCAGATATGCAGGTAAAACAACAAAAAAGCTATCAAGGTATGATGAATGACTAGATTTCCCAGCAAAGTTTAAAATTTTACTTTCCTTCAGGTAAACTCTCCTGCTGACATTTTACAGGAGAAGTTATGTGTAAATAAAAGAAACCATTCAATAATCCAATATTCAGATCAGAATTTTAATGATTTCATCAATGGTACAGCATTTACTTTCTTCTTACCACTAAGGCAATTCTAAAATGAACTTAATGCAACAATTTTTAAATGTACAGACAGCATGTGAACAGCTCCGCTTTTAAACAGACCAATTTCGTCTTTCAGTGATTATATTGGCATCTCAGTCATGCTGCTAAGTTCACAGCTACACAGCAAGCCAATGTGAATGGCTGCCGATTCTAAAATGTCTAATTCAGAGTTCAGACTTCTGGAGGAGTTTGCCATCTACCATCTAATTTCTCAGCTTTTTAATGTCAGTACACGTCCAGGGATCCCATTCTATTTGATTAAGAGGCTTTGTAATGAAATGAGAATTAAGTGCTAATCTTCTTTATTGCTATTACCATTTAAAAAATAATCCATTCACTTTATTTTAGGAATTCCTTAAGTTCAACTATATTTTTGAAGGTAAAAATAGCTTTGTTCTTTCTATCTGCTTTATCCTATCTTTCTAGAATACTTATACCGTTTTACCTACTCATTAGCCAGTGGATGCATTCATATACACAAAATCACAGTATCATCTGTGGTCCATCTCTCTATAAACTGGTTTTGTTTTGTTTCTTCAAAGAAAGCTTTTCTTTCCAGGATTTTCTCTTTTCCTTTAATAAATGACAGGTAAATCCTAGGTCTCCCCAACCTGACTACTTCAAAGATCTAAAGCACAGCTTTGGTGGTTGAAATAAAGGAGACCAAGCAGATGTGTTTGTGAACCTGATTTCACTGAGCAGCCAGTGAGTGGGTATCCAAATATTTCATGAAATGAGGCTAGGATCTCAGCTCCTCTTGTTTCAATCCTGTCCAGATCCTGGACATTTGTTCCCCCTGAGAACTATTTCCCTGGTTTCTGCCATCAAGCACCCTTTAGCACTGCTCTGGGGACAGTATGAACGTACCAGACATTGTCCCACCTAATTTTCTCTCCCCAGCTCTGCACAGCCCTTGCAGATTGAGTGGCCTGTGTTTTACCTAACACAGCTTGTTATCCCTTGCAACTCTGGATCTGCAAACACTCAAGTCTTAGGGATGCTTGTGCTCTTACTACATGTTACCAGAAAGAAAACCAACGTTGATGTACCTAATGTGATTTTTAATGTGATTAAAAGTGATTTAGTTTTCAAAGAAGCAAATAATTACAGAACAAGAACAAAAACTTATTGCTGGGATGGTCTCCAATCTCTTCTGTTCAGAGCAGGCCAGTGCTGGACTACGTCGGAAGGACACAGATATTTCGTTGTCTTCATTATTATAGGATCAGAATGACTCATCAGAAAATAGCAATAATGAATTTCATGACAGAAATGAAATATTTAGATGGAATGTATGTTTAGATGGAATCTGTCAGTATTGAATCTTTTTAAAAGACATGAGTTTTTGTTTTATTTTTCCTTAAAAAAAAAAAAAGAAGCACAGAAAGGAATGCCCAGATACATTTGCTTTTGGGAATGCATCTCTCACAATTCAATGGACAAGGGTTGTTGCATTTAATCTCCAACAGTTTTGACTTTCTTTTTGCACTCCTGGTTTAAGGAGAGATATTTCTACATTTTTCAGGAATTATTAGAAAATTCACCCAGTTCAAATAAGTAACAAGTATTCTTTTTCTCTGTGGGCAGAGAAAAATTGGTCTTTTTCAACCAAAGTAGAAGATATAATTGTCAATAAAATGCATTTCACATAAAGATACCCATTAGAAGAGTAATTTAAAGTGCAATATATATGATACTTTAGTGCAAAGTTGCTAAATATATATACATTATATGCGCCATATCCAAATAAAGCAGGATTTTATCTACCCCTAAGAGAGAATAACAGAATCATACTTCCCCACTTTAATCCTTTGTAGGTAAGTGTATTTGGTCCATGTGTATGCTTTTGGTGTGTGTGTGTGGCTGTGCCTGTATATAACTCCTTAAAGATCTGTGCAAATGTCTAAAACTGGTTTCCTAGAATTTGAAACCTTTAAACACTGAAATAAATACACAATCTCCAAAGTAGCATTAGGCTTGTAATAATGGTTGAGCTATTTCAGCCTGTATATCTGGTAAGGCAGGTATCTGACTGCGAATTAAATGTTTAATGAAGATTATAAAAAATACAATCACCAAAATGCTGCCGAGAGACACCCCTAGGAAATAAGCATATGACTCCTCATGCTCATCTTCTCCGGGCTTGACACTACTATGGAGGAGTGTAGGATTTGGTGTGTAAGGAGTTGGTCTTGGGGTTGCTGAAGTGAGCAGATCCTGGACATTCCTGAATGATCCATTGTGTGGCATGCCCGTGACATTGAGGAGGTGACAGAGAAGTGGGTACAGATCTGTGGAGTTCATGGCTTCTTTCGTGAAATTCTTTCTGAAGGCAGGACCGTGGGCTAAAAATATTGGATGCATTTCGGCTAACGCATTATCATAACCGTGGTTGCCTACTGGAAAGATAAAATGAATGAATAAGTTAGCCAACCAGATGGCATTAAGATGAAAATAACTGTTGGATCATCCAATTCTGAATTTAAATGCAAAGTTTAAATTTTTATTTATTTATTTATTTATGATAGTCACACACACATAGAGAGAGAGAGAGAGGCAGAGACACAGACAGAGGGAGAAGCAGGCTCCATGCACCGGGAGCCCGACGTGGGATTCGATCCTGGGTCTCCAGGATCGCACCCGGGGCCAAAGGCAGGCGCCAAACCGCTGCGCCACCCAGGGATCCCTAAATGCAAAGTTTAACAAAGTCATCTTTATAATTTTTTTTAAAGATTTTATTTATTTATGTATGATAGTCACACAGAGAGAGAGAGAGAGAGAGAGGCAGAGACACAGGCAGAGGGAGAAGCAGGCTCCATGCAGAGAACCCGATGCGGGACTTGATCCCGGGTCTCCAGGATTGTGCCCTGGGCCAAAGGCAGGCGCTAAACTGCTGCGCCACCCAGGGATCCCTAACAAAGTCATCTTTTAAAGAAAACAATCTTTTATGAGCAATATTTGTTGTTGTCAACATCACTATTCATTTTAGAAAGTGAAAAGGCGAATTGATCACAAATCTTTCTAACAGCAGAGGAGGAGGGGTAGAGAGTAGTGCTGAACCAAGTCAGGGGAAAATGAAAGTGGGTATTTTGGTTTTTTGTTTTTGTTTTTGTTTTTTTGGTGGCAGGTAAACTAATAATCAGCAAATATTTTAGGTACCTACTTTGTTACAATTATGTTCTTCCTTTTTTAAAAAAGATTTTTATTTATTCATTTATTCATGAGAGACACACAGAGAGAGTCAGAGACACAGGCAGAGGGAGGAGAAGCAGGCTCTCCGCGGGGAGCCTGATGCAAGACTCGATCCCAGGATCCCAGGATCATGATCTGAGCCAAAGGCAGATGTTCAACCACTGAGCCACCCAGGCATCCCATTATATTCTAATGATAAAGGGATAAAGGTGGTCTGTCAAAAAGACAATAAATTCATAATTACCAATAAAAGGGGAGACACAATTAGTAAAGACGAAAGATGCCATAAAAATCAAACTCCTAGCAACAGCTACAATCCACTATAGAAAGATAAAGGTCAGGACTTTTGGGTAAAATCTTACACTGGTGGTTCAGATCAAAATACAATTTAGCACTGTGTGCTAAAAATAAAGTAAAAGGTTTAGAAGTCTTCTGATTTATCAAGAGATATAATATTGAAGGATGAAAATTGTATAAAACTGCATTTTATTTTATTATTATTTTTTTAAGATTTTATTTACTTATTCATGAGAGAGAGAGAGAGAGAGAGAGAGAGGCAAAGGGAGAAGCAGGCTCCATGCAGGGGCCCAATGTGGGATTTGATCCCAGACTCTGGAATCATGCCCTGAGTCAAAGGCAGACGCTCAACTGCTTAGCCACCCAGGCATCCCTATTTTATTATTTTTTAAGTAGGCTCTGTGTCCAGTTGGAGCCCAGTGTAGGACTCTAACAAATGAACCTGAGATCAAGATCTGAGTTCAAGAGTCAGTCACTTAACTGACTGTACCACCCAGGCACCCTACAGGGAACATATTTTGAGAACCACTGCTTTTGGACATTAGGACTTCATTCTTTTTTGAAAGTCAGATTGAGAAGGAATATACTGGCCAATACTTAACTATTTGTTGAAGAAATAATTATTTCACATATTTATTTGTTGAATAAATAATTATGTGGAATATAACATAAATAGGAGCATTATTAAGGTTTTCTATCAAAAACAGGTGTGACCAATCTCTTGTGTAATTGTGGTTCACCAGACCAAAATTTCAAGAGATCCTCTTAGATTTACATTAACTGTAAAGTACAAATCTCCTCAGAGACAGCAGTCCTTTTTTGAGCAACCCCTCTAACATAAGAGCTATCCGGACGATACAAGAGAATCTGAACATATAAAGGCAGCAATTATTCTCATGGCCAAAGAAATTATCTTTGAAAGAAATTACTTTTAAAGGCTTTCATAAAACAACTCCCCTGGTGTGAGTAAATATTGGCTGACAGATCATTATCTGTATGTAAAACTGGTTTTAAGAACCAGAAACCATGCTGGTATACATCTTCCACTATGACTCCTGTATGTACTACAAATGCCATGGTCAGGCAATTGGTTTTCTTTTGGTCAATAAATATGATAGGAACCCAATTCTACCTGAAGGGACATTTCTGCACATCTCTTACATAGATCAAGGGTCAAGGACGAAAAAAGCATTCCTAAGTAGTGTTGGTACAATGTGGTTCCTTCACTATCCAAGTAACAGAGGAGAAACAACTTCCAGCTGAACTGATCAGTAAGTAGTCATATCAATATCTATGTCAACCAGGAAAGCAGAATCCATGTAAGGTGGTCCAACAGAGGGAATTTCATATGGGGACTAGTTATAAAAGTGCTAAGGGATGAGAAGCACCATGGGATGGCAAGGTTACCCAGTGATTAGGAACAATGGGAACCTCGTATGGCCCCTTGGCCCCCTACAGCTGGATGGACAGAAGGGAAGAGGTGGTGTTACCAGAGCCCCAAAACCAGGGCTTCCCAGTAGGAGCTGAGACTGTAGAGAGAGAATGTCCAGAGGGAGCTGGGATCGCAGAGGAAATGAAGTCACCATTAAAGACACAGCCTAAGATAGAGAATGAGTGCGACAAATCTCCTGGCTTCTTCCAAACTCCTGCAAGTCTCTTCTATTGGCCAAACCTAACTAGAAACCAGCCCACAAAGGAGCCTAGGAAATATAGTCTGTGGAAGTCAGTCCATGGGAATGCAGAGCAGAACAGGGAATGGGTGGGGAGTTGAAGAGCAAGTATACACATGACGAGCCCGTTAAAGATGAGGAAAACCCTGTGGATGGCTTTTCCATTTGACTAACTTGTTAGAAGCTACATAAGAGGTAATTATACGTTTAAGGATAGAAAGCTCCTTATTTTTTTTAAAGATTTTATTTATTTATTTATTCGAGAGAGAGAGAGAGAGAGAGAGAGGCAGAGACACAGGCAGAGGGAGAAGAGGCTCCATGCAGGGAGCCTGATGTGGGACTCGATCCCGGGTCTCCAGGATCACGTCCCGGGCTGAAGGCAGGCGCTTAACCGCTGAGCCACCCAGGGATCCCAGAAAGCTCCTTATGTTGCATGTCTGAATTTCAAATGGGATTTCCATTATATTTACAATGAATCTGGCGGCAATATCTCCAAAATTATGTCACTAGGCATTAAAAAAATACATTTTGATATATGATCATCCAAGCCATGTGTAGTTCTCTTTGGAAATATTTCCAAGGTATAAAACAAAGTCGGCCTATATTTGGTAGAGCCAGAAGGGCAGAAGAACCTAGAAAGCTAGCAATTTTAAATAAAAATAGAGATTAAGTTAATATGAAATCAGAACATAAAACAGATGCAGAAAATCATTCAATTTATAAATTTCCAATTATGTTTTTCTCAGGAGCATGATGGCTGTTAATTAGCAGTATATGTATACTTTGCATATCTTTGGTCTGATAACTTCCAGAAAGATAAATGTTTAGGGGCTTACCTCTTTTTAAAGTCCCAAGGATCCTTGATTTGCTATTAATGTGGGTCACCAGTTAGTTATTTGATTAGTCACTACACTGCTGTATTACCCACAGCCTCTACTCTAACAAACAATGACACAGAATGGGAAGAAACAGTGTAACGTACTCACACAGAAAATTATCTGTCTTATTCTGTAAAATATACCACCCTTCGTCAGCCACTGCTAGGATGGGTTGAATTCGATGGTTGTACTTGTAATGCCATCTTTCTGGAATCTCTTCTTTTTTGTAAACAGTAAGATTAGGATGAGCACGAGCTAGTGCTTCATAGACTTCATCAAATTTACCTAAAAGAGGGGCGATACGGAGATATGCTCAGAACAAGGCACTCACTGTTGACAATCAAAAAACCATCCTGGCAAAAGAGGCCAATGAATATTTCTTCCTTCCTGACACCCCACTGAAGTAAGGCACCAGGGGGCAAGCATAGGGAAATATAGCCAGATACTTGAAAACTTACCCCGCGCCCCCCAGGAAAGAATCTTGAGGGGGAAACAGAAATGATTAATCCTCTGCTGCAAGTAAATTCACTTTACAGAATTGAGCGGACATTATATGGAACTAGAAATCTCTATTCTAAAGACTTAACTACATACACTTCAACACACACACACACACACACACACACACGCACGCACACACCCCAATTGGTGGCACTAAGTAAAATGCCTCCCCAAAGGAAAACAAAGAGCTAAGTTCTGACAGTTGTGAGTGCAGAGAGACAATCTCTGGAGGGTGACGCAGCCCTTGAGAGAGGACATCCTGGTGATGGAACGCAGCTTGTAAAACGGAAAGTTTTTCTAAAGCCCTGGAGGTGTGGCAAAAGTACTCCCTGTAATTTCAAATGCAGTGAACCTGGGCACTGTCTTTAATCCTTTTCTTGTTTTTCAAATCCATTTGTTGGGGCTTCCTCCCTGCCTCCCAACCCCCAACACGGGACATATTCCAATTTTATAAGGAAAAATTAATGTGGTTTTCTCAAACAACAAAAAACTTGTTATTTTATACTGAATTTGTTCAAAAGTTTGTGTTCAGGTGCACACTGTTTCATATGATCTTCTTAATTCCCTTGTGAGGGATATAAGGTTCTTTTGTGAGGTATTCAGCTTTTCAAAATCTGTTCTCTCATTTGATATCCAAATTAACAGTAAACACTGATAAAATAGAAGTCAGAAGTCTGAGTATTGCTCTGTGCTTCCTTTGTGATCTGGGGAGGTTAAACCTGAGCTTGCTCACCTGTCTTTAAAACAGAAGTAACACTTAGGTGACCAGGTTGTTATGAGGCTTTGAGGAAAGGTTTGTAAGAAGTTCAACATATTATTACTTCCTCTATTTATAGACAAGAAAAATAAATCTTCAGATTGATCAATGCTTTCTCCTTCCTATACTGCTTCCCTAGTAAGCAGGTCCTACAAAAGGAACCACAGAAGGCTAAATTTCAGGATTCCATAAAATCACTGGAATCGCATGCAAATTCTGTATTTTTCTTTCCATCTCAATTTTTCTAGAAAGGAGGCTGTAGCTTTCATCATATTTGGTGGTTCCAAAATGGTTAAATCCATCTGCCATAGATATAAAAAGAGCATCAATTTCAATATTCTTGGGAAAAGTGAAAAATTATATGCTGAGAAATAAGATTTTCTCTTTTCAAAGTCTAAGGATTAAACCCTAGAATATTACCATGACACAGGCAAGCATACTCTGAAGACACAGAAGCAAAAACTCCCACTGAATTGTGTTGGGCACACCCAGCCCCAGCCCCAAACCAACACTCAGTTCAGACTTACCTTCTTTTGGCAAGATGGCTGCTACTGGAGATTGGTCAATCAGGATATAGTGGTCTTTATCCACATACTGATCAAGTTCTATTATCCTTTCCTCAGAACACTGGGTCATTCCATGATCACTTGTGATGATTAGGTTCAGGATGTTCCACAGCTTTTCCTTTTTCAGCATTTGTATGAGATATCCCAACTTGTTGTCAATATCCGAAATTACAGGCCCCATGAGTGGACTCTCAGGTCCCAAATGGTGGCCCATATCATCAGGATCTTCCCAGTAAAGAAGACCGAGATTTATGGGCTCTTTGGACGTAAACCATTCAATAATCTTGGCAACTCTATCTTCAAATGAAACAGACTCATTGTAAGGCATATAGTGCGTAGGAAAGCTATTATGTATTTTTACATCTGCTCCAGGCCACATGGCTGCACCACTAGAATGTCCTGCCCTCTGATTTGTGATCCATATTGGCGTTGCTTCTTCCCAAAACTCAGAATCATAAATAGTCATGTTATCCAAGGAGAAAGATTTATTCAAAATAGGGTCAAACATGTCATTTGCAACAATCCCATGATTCTCTGCAAAGAGGCCAGTTACCAAAGTATAATGGTTAGGGTAGGTCTTTGTAATAAAAATATTAGTAACTTGCTTCACATGAACACCATACTTCATAACATAATGAAAATGGGGTGTTGGAACTCTGTATAAATAATCCCAACGGAATCCATCAAATGAAACCAGTAGAACCTTTTGCTGGTCTGGTTGGAGAGAAAATGTAATCGAGAGTATTAATGCAGCAAGTATGAAGGATACCCAGAGGAGTTTTGAAGTCATTTTCAAAGTATTTGATCAGCTCAGTGTAAGATAATCTGTATAAAAAACATGTAGAAATTATTGACAATTTTGTGTGCATCTTACACAAAACTGACAGTGATTGTACAGTAATCCCAGTTATATCATAAATCATAGCCTGGAAGAATTATGTTGCTCCATCTTAAACAAGAGACCCGGGGCTACTTGCATAATAAAGCTAAACAGTTTTGTTGCATTTTAGAAACTGTTACTCTCCAAGAATTTATCAAAACATTTCTCAAAGTAATTAAGCCCTCAAATATCACTTTAAAATATGATATAATTTACTTTTAAGAAAAACAAAAACTTTTCAAAAACTTTTGCAGGAAACTCAGACTTCTGACTTCTCTCAATAAAGGTGATATAGTCAAGTTAGTATCTATGAATGTTTTGTCATTATGATTAGACCAACTACAGGAATCTAGAAACAAGGAATACCATTAGCTAATCCAATAATAATGCTTTAAAAAAACCCATATACACCTCTATTTTTCTTTTTTTTTTAAGATTTTATTTATTTATTTATTCATGAGAGACACACACAGAGAGAGAGAGAGAGAGAGAGAGAGAGAGGGACAGGCAGAGGGAGAAGTAGGCTCCATGCAGTGAGCCTGATGTGGGACTTGATCCCAGGTCTCCAGGATCACGCCTTGGGCCAAAGGCAGGTGCTCAACCGCTGAGCCACCCAGGGATCCCCATACACCTCTATTTTTCAAAGCCAAGGCTTTACTTGGTTCATCACAGTTAGGGATGTTATTCAAGAAAAGAGAAAACAGATGAACTTCGTTTTCTGAAGTGACATAAAATTTGACACTCAAATATAAATGTGAAATGTAATCTACATTCACTTATTTCATAATTCAAGCATAGCCTTCCTAAACTAAGACAAGTTTCTGTATAAACAGCAACATAATCCTGAAATTTGGTGTTGGCTTTCTGAAAAAATATAATTTGTCCATATTTAATCTTAGTGATATGTGTGGGAAAAGCACCTGCCAGGATTAAACACTTCCTTTGGATCAAGGCTGTTGGTTGGTTGGTTGGTTGGTTTTTTTAAACCTGCACATACTTTTAAAAAGCTTTTATTCTATTCAAGAAAGCTAACAAAAGGCAATATGGATAAACAACATATATGTAAATTTTGTGAGCTCTCATTGGGCTTGCAAATCAAGCAAGGATTTTTGGTTCTCTCCTTTTCTTGTCCATTCTTGCATGCAGGTATTTATAAGCCCACCAAAACTTGGATCTAGCCACACTTCTGTGCCAAGAAATCTCCTGAATTCAGCTTTTGACACCTTGCTAATTTGAATATGCTGAAGATATATTTCAAACCTCAAAACCAGACACTTGCTCTATTATAGGTACAGGTAAGTAAAAACTGCTTGGCGTGCTTGCTTGGCGTTCAGATGCAGTAATTTTTAACTATGATTTCACCTAGAACGTTACTTAAACTGAAATTGGGTTAGGTACTGGCCTCCAGAGAATGGTTCAAAAATCAAATTCAAAAACTATTTCTCGGGGATCCCTGGGTGGCTCAGCGGTTAAGCGCCTGCCTTCGGCCCAGGGCGCGATCCTGGAGCCCCGGGATCGAGTCCCGCGTCGGGCTCCCTGCATGGAGCCTGCTTCTCCCTCTGCCTGGGTCTCTGCCTCTGTCTCTCTCTCTCTCTGTGTCTCATGAATAAATAAAGTCTTTAAAAAAAAAAAAAAACTATTTCTCAAGCGGCAATAACGTTTCCAATCCTGGAAGGAACATTTAAAAATCAGCTCCGATAAAGATCTCCAGCTATACTTACTAACATCTGGCTGAGGATGCTGTTTCCCCTTTACCCCCCTCTCCTTCACCTTCCTAACACAAGGAAAGCTGCTATGAAACGACTATCATTTAAGGCTAAAAATAAATAAAAAATGCAACTACATGAAACACCTGATTGGCCTCTAAGTAGATCAATTTAGCAACTGCGGTAAGTTAGGAAGGAACTGCTTTCCCGGACAAAAGACAAGAAACGACGGCTAGGTGTGCTGTCTGCAGCTGTGGAAGGTTTGGTTAAGAAGAATCAGCATTAAAGGAGAAGAAGAGGAAGCACCAGCACTATCACACCGATGACAGGAAGCAACCAGCCGCGAGGTGGGGGTGGGGACGGAGGCAGGATCCGCTCCGGGCGTTCCCAGGCACAAAACGCCGCACGCGCGGAGGAGCCCCCGGCCCTGCCCCTGCGCGCAGACCCGCGCTGCCCGCCAGCGCCCCCGCCCCCGCCCCCGCCCCCGGCCTCCGCTCGGCCGCCTCGGGAACCGGGGGCGCCACGGAGCTGTCGGGCGTCCCGAGGCCCCCGTCCCAGCCGCCATCCCCGCCCGGCCCGGGGGAGGGTCCGCAGGTCGCAGACCTCCCGCCCGCCGCTGCCCCAGGTGCCCGCGCCCCGTGGCGGCGCGCGTGTGCCAAGGTCCGATGGGTCCCCGGGGGCAAGCACCCCCCCCCCCCCCCGCCGGCTCTTACCCCCGCAGCGATCCGGACGGCCCGCAGGGGCTTCGGACCACAGGCCGGAGAGTCGGGAGGGGGCACCGCGGGGAGGCGGCGGAGGCGCGGCGGCTCACCTGCACGCAGCCGGGCGCCGTGCACCTGCCCGGCACCGCCCCCGGCCGCAGGGCCCGCCTCTTGCCGCCTATTGGCCGGGCCGGGCCTGCCGGACCGGAGCCCGGCTCGAGGAGTCGCCGCAGCGCCTGCTAATCAGGGGCCGGGGGTGGAGGGGGGTGGAGGGGGGTGGAGGGGCCCGTCGGCGGGAGCAGAGGGTCGCGGCGGCCCCGGGGCGCGGAGGCCGGGTCGGGGCGCGGAGGTCCCCGCTCTGTGGGCTCGCACGCCCCCCTGCCGTGTGGCCTGTCCTTGCCAGGCGGTTGCGTTGCAGTCGGTGATGTAGAGCCCCGTGGTTTGGCAACACTCCCCTGTTTTGAGTCAAAGTATTTTTATTTTCTTATCTGATTTCTCAAGGTTTTGTTTTTGTTATTCTGTTGTGGGTTTTCTGTTTTGTTTTGTTTTTTGGGGGGTTTTTTGGATCAAACATCGGTGACTCCATACCCTGGGCTTTGCTCTGAGGGACGCTTGAGCGCCCCCCCCCCAGAAAGTCGATGGGACAATGACATTTTAACTCTTTTATTGGTTGGCGTGACCTGCTTTATCTCAGAAAAACCTGATTTGGAAGGGTTCCGCAGCACAAGCCCCCGTTGTTGCAGCATGAGGTCTCTGTGGCACCTGAAACTGCTCCAAGTCAACCAAGCCAGGTTCAGCGTTAGGTTACTTTGCACAGGGGCAGAGGCTGGCCAGCTACTCTGATGGTTCCACCTAGACTACAGACTCTGCTTCCAGTCGCTTCCACATGTGCAATCCGGCCACCAACATCAGGTCTCATTTCTCTCTCAGGAGGGCATGTGCCTGGTTTGTCAATTTGATCGCAACTACATTTACCATAGATTGTAACAATGACCTTGAGCTCCTCTGGAGAGATTTGTCCATCTACAGCTTCCCCTGGCCTAATTTTGACCACCCTCAATGGAAAACAATATGTGCTTGGTTTAGTTCACAATTTAAGTGTCAACGTTTGATTAGCCCATAAAACAAAGCAAAACCAGTGGCTTTGACTCCTCTCTGGAGCTCCTGTTCCCTAGCTCCCTGTCTAGTGTACTGGAACTGTAATTTGAATAGACATTCTTGCTGATATTTAAGCAAGGCAAACATTTTGGTCATCATTTTTTTCCCTCTCTCTCAAGTTCTTGTGGAGGGACAGACCCTACCCCAATCTCTCCCTTCTGATTGCATTGTACCACCCCAAAGGGCATCTGGGCACTCTTCCATGACCTTTTATTTGAGTTTATGGTTTCCCACACTGTGGGGTAGGGATGAGAGAGGCTGGTTTCTGTGTTTAGCCAGACCCAGTGATAGTAAAGTTGTACAGTTTGTTCTAAGTTCCTTAAGCTCTGTCCTTTGAAATTGCCAAAGCCTGGAACGGGGTAGTCCAATATTATAAGTCCTTGTCCCCCCCAAATAGGCCAACCCTGTGTTCTCCCAGACACTCAAAGAACAGTGCATGCTGACTAGCAAGCAGGTGGAGTGAAAACAAGACTTATGCGGGTCACTGAGCAATTTTGGACTCTGTTCAGGTGATGACCCCGGGCCTTACTCTGCAAACATTTTTATAGAATGCATGATTGTGTTTACCGGCTACCCCAGTGAAGTAGGTACGGTACAGCAGTGAACCACAGCACACAGTGTGGAAAATGACTCGGGAGGGGCTCGGCGAGTGCTAGAGACTCTTCCCAGGTCTCCATATAATGACATGTAGGGTTTGACTGATAAGCTTGTTGTATATCTCATGTCACTAATGGAGAAAAAAATCAGGCTCTAATAGTACAGATAAAGGAATGATTGTAAAAACATGGAATTCCTGCTTAAACATCTGTACCAGGTCTTGTGCCCTATTGCCTCAACTTCTGTCCTGTTACACAAACTACTCAGCAAATCAAGGTAGCATAAGCCACAGCCTGTTATTGACTGATTATTCCTTTATTTTATGTAATTGAATCAATATAATCATTATTGTGCTAGTAATATATTTCTGAGTAATGGGAGTACCAGAAAAAGCAACCTCTTTCATGAGGTTTGGAGTGGGGATGGGGTCTCTCTGCCTACCTAAGGAAGTCTGATAGGGGTTTGAGGGCTGGATTCTTTTCTCTGTCTTTTTTTTTTTTTTTTTTACAGATTTTATTTATTTATTCATGATAGACACACACAGAGAGAGGCAGAGACACAGGCAGAGGGAGAAGCAGGCTCCATGCAGGCAGCCTGATGCAGGACTTAATCCCAGGACCCCAGAATCACACCCTGAGCCAAAGGCAGATGCTCAACTGTTGAGCCACCCAGGCGTCCTGAGGGATGGATTATTTTCTTCCTCAGGAGCTAGAAGAGGCTTGTGCTAAAACTGAAATATGATGTGTACTTTATGAAATAGCCAAGACCGGCTCTGCCAGTTTTGTTTTCAAAACTAGTCTCTATCCCTTGGCAGGGGAAGTGAATAAGTTATTTTACAATTATTAAAAAAAAAAAAAACCTGTAAGGTTGCAAATAATTATACCACAAACTACCAAACTGAAGGAAAATCTATCTCATGATCATGTTATAGAATATGTTATAGAACATGTTATAGTTCATGTTATAGAACAGTCTGCAAAATGTGGGTCTCACATTTTCAATAGTCATAGATTGGGAACCACTGGGACTCTGGTTCCAGATTGACCTTGATTCTTGATAAAAAAAAAAAAAAAAAAAAGAAAGAAAGAAAGAAAAAAAAAGTAGGTCTTCACTAATTTGGACTTACTAACTGAAGTTCGCCTGATGAGTGAAAAGTTGAATTATAGATTATTCAAGACTAAGTCCAAGACTTAGTCCAAGTCCAAGCTATTAGTAATTTAGGCTGCTAATGATATATTTGTACTTTTTTTCACACAAGTATTATATTTTTATCCTCAGAAAGCTTTATGTAAGCTAAATATAACCTTATAAAGTTCTTTGCATTCTTGTATTTTGTAAATTGTATCCATAGAGTATCATTTTCATGGGGCTACTGTAACAAGCTATGATAAACTAGGTGGCTGACAACAGAACTTTTATTCTCCCACAGTTTTGGAGACTAGAAGTCTGACATCAAGATGTTGGCAAGGCTACAGTTCCTCCAGGGGCTCTAAGAATCCTCCTTTGTCTCTTCCAGCTGCTGGTGGCTTCTGGTGTTCATTGGCTTGTGGCATCCAGCTCCACTCGCTGCTTCCAGGGCCACGTGGTGGTCTCCTCTGTGTGTCTGTCTTCTTACAGCCTCATATAGCGACACCAGCCACTGAAATCAAGGCCCACTTCCATCCAGGAGGACCTCATCTAAATATATCTAATTGCATCTGCCAAGATCCTATTTACAGACAAGCTCAGATTCTGAGGTTCCAAGAGAATGCAAATTTGGAGGAGACATATCAACCCAGTATGTGTAGATAGCAGAATGTTTAATTTCATTGTTTTTCAGAATGTTTCATTTTATAGCTCAGCCTCAATCAAAGTTCATGAATAATTATTAAAATGGTTCAGATCAAAGAAACCAACAGCATCCAGTGCTGCCCAGGATGCAGAGGAACTGCAACTACCATACGTTGCTGATGGGGTGATGTAGCCGCTTTCAAAAATGGTTTGGAAGTTTCTTATAAAGTTAAATATTCAGGTGTCACGTAAGCCAGGAATCCTGCTCATGGGTATCTAGACAAGAGAAATAGAGTAGATGACCTCTCAAAACTTATAAGGAAATTTTAGAAGCAGCTTTATTCATACTCATTAAAAACTAGAAACACCTGAAATTTTCCTCACCTGTGACTGGGCAGAGGGACACCTGTTTGGTATCTGGTTTGAGGCTTATTATGAACAACACATTCTCAATACAAAACTGCACATGTATTTGTGGTGCATGGGGTGAACACACGTAGTCACAGCCACGCCTTCCGTTCTTCATGAAGAATATTGCCCGAGAAAGCCTCAAAGAACTTTGAGTGTAACCTCACTGTTTACTTGGAAAAGCACTGGCTTATCATGGGTATTATAATCCTGCCAATTTATTGTGAGTGTGGGAGGGCCTAAAATATATTGTCCTACTCCCAGATCAAAAAGACATCTCTTTCTACTCTAGATATAATTACATTTAAAATGTAAATGTAGACATCCTTTGCAATTTGAGGGTACATGAGGGTCTTTGATAAGTATTACACATTACTAAGAGACAAAGCAGGCAACAATTGCTCCATAGTTTTATGGCTTTTCTTGGAGTGCTGGGTGGGGAAAGTCGAGGGAGCCTTCACCCTGCCCCTTTCCTGCATGGCTCCAATGCCATGATGAGAAATTCATCTCTTTGCCTTATGGCTCTTTTTCCCAGGAACCATGTTAGATCCACCTCTCTTAGCCATTTACTTACACATCTATGTAACTAAGTCTCTCCGAATCACTCAAAGTAGCATGCTTTGCTGGAGAGGAAGTCCAAGAGGAATGGATTAGTAGGTTGGGCGTTCTCTTTTGAGAGATGAGTAAATAGTCCAGCACCTAGAGAAAGGTGAAAAGAGAAAAAGAAAGTAAGGAGTACCAACCCAAAGCTGACATCTCTTATAACTTGCTTTAGGCAAGCTCTGCTCTTTGACCATCATAAAGCAGCAGACCACTGAAAGAAAGTATAAAGTCACACGTGACCAAAAGGACACTTGACTTATGGAGATGCTTAAGGTTTTTCCTTCACTTTTTGGAATAGCCTTTGGTCTAGAAAATTCATAGTAAATGTTGGTTCATCAGAAAACTCAGCATCTCATGAATTTCCTCATATGAAATCCTTGAGAGCTTTGCTATTCTTCGAGTCACTTTCATCGTTTTTCATTTACACCTGTTGTCATCTGTTGTCTGATTTCACAAAAGACTCCATCCCCACCTCACGGAGGTATGAGCCATCTGCTGGCCTACTTCCTTCTTTGCTCTCTACTGGGGACCCTGCTACATAGAAGGATCCTTCCAGTATGAATGGATTTTTGCTGATTTACTCATCTATTCTGGCTTAGAACAAAAGATGTATGCATGTCTGGGTTCACTGGTCAGAGTGAGCTCTGGTGTTCACAGTAATGGGGCACAGTAAACTTGCTGACCCATCTACACAGAGATTTAACCTATTATTTTCTAAATAGCAGCTTTATTGAGCTATAATCCACATAACATAAAATTCACCCACTTAAAGTATAAAATTCAGCGTCAACCGCCATTTAAGGTCTCGTTGACTTGCTTTAACCAAGTGGTGTAACTAAGAATGATCATTCTATGGAACTAACCAAATATTCCTTCACAGGACATGAATAGAATAATGAGACTCCTTTACCTTTGTATAGTGCTTGATAGTTTTTGATGTATGTTTTGAACACCTTTGCCAGCATTGAGTTTGCTTCTCATGGCCATTCTCCATTTCAGTGGGAATGAGTGACTTAACCAAAGCTACATATTTAAACATTTTAATATAGGGAAAAATATAGTAATTTCTATAGGAGACGAATAAACAGAAGTGATACAGAAATACATAGGACTGAGAAATTAGCTGTGACTGGAGAAGACATTGGGACTTCATAGCAGTAGTGGACATGAAGAGGCTAGTATTCAAGCAACGTCCTGAATGGCAGGATTTCAATGGAAGAGTTGGAACAGAGAAGACTGTAAGCAAAATCATGAGGTGAGAAAGTCCAAGGTAGGGATCCCTGGGTGGCGCAGCAGTTTGGCGCCTGCCTTTCGCCCAGGGCGCGATCCTGGAGACCCGGGATCGAATCCCACGTCAGGCTCCCGGTGCATGGAGCCTGCTTCTCCCTCTGCCTATGTCTCTGCCTCTCTCTCTCTCTCTCTGTATGACTACATAAATAAATAATAAAAAAAATTAAAAAAAAAAAGAGAAAGTCCAAGGTATATTCAGGGGTAGTGAACAGAGACCTCCTTGCTAAAAGGCTTTGGAAACTGAACTAGCAGTTTGGAGTTGCCCTTGTGGACAGTAGGGGCAGCCTGAAGTTTTCTGTGGAAGGGCACATTGTGACCAAAGCAGTGAAAATCATTTTTGTATCACTAGTGGTGCTAGGTGGCACAGTGGCCTGGCACACTGACATTTAACTAATGTCAATGTTTAATTGACATTGAAATGAACATTGTTTCTTGAACTTTCATTTGGCAGGAATTGCCAGTTCCCATGCCATGGCTCAGGTTAACCCATTCTTTGGACTCTTCTCCTGAAAAATGTAAAGAACTTTGGCTTTTTGTTGAGCACTTACTGAGAATCGATATGCTTTTCTGTTCTTATTTTTTTCCTTGGTGACATTTATTAGCCTATTCCTAGTGTACTATGTGGCACATGTTGTCATGCCATGTATTTTCAGTGCCACCCCAGTTTTAGGATATGAACCCATCATTAAATCACAGCCTTGTGAGTCAGAAGACACAGGCATGTCTGTGTCTAGAAAGCACAAATGGATATGTGCTTTCTAGTCATTTGTGGAAGCGACTTCATTGGCATATGCCATAAGTTTGCACATTTTTATTAATCTTAAAGTCAATAGAAAAGGAGATAGTGTATAAGGCAAGGAGAAAAGTAGGAGGACCATTTAAAAAGTTGCCAGAAGGGCACTATAGCCTCATTAAAAAAAACAGCAAAGTCCATCTGCCAGCTGTATGTAGGACTGGGAGGAACACAGAAGAGCTGGGGACAGTAGGACAGTTATAAAGCTGGAATAAAGGTCTCCTGCACTGGAGGGCAAGTGAGCATGAAACGACGTAAATAACAATATTACTAAAATTATAATAACAGTATCTATTATTTAGCGGAAACCAGATACCAGGCACTGTGCCAAGCAACAGGACAGTCTTGTGAAAGGCCAATGAATCTTTTTCTATGCCAGATCAGGAAAAGAGATCTTGGGAACGCTGAATAAGTCATTTAAGATCATGCAACTAGGGGACACCTGGGTGTCTCAGCGGTTGAGCGTCTGCCTTTGGCTCAGAGTGTGATCCCTGGGTCTGGAATCGAGTCCCGCATCGGGCTCCCTGTGTGGAGCCTGCTTCTCCCTCTGACTGTGTTTCTGCCTCTCTCTCCCTGTGTCTCTCATGAATAAATAAATAAAATCTTAAAAAAAAAAAAGATCATGCAACTAGTAAGTGGCAGAACCAGGCTATTAATTCAGCTCAGTAAGACCCCAAAAGTGTGGACATGTGAGAGATATTCTGAGGACAGACTTGATCTTCAGACTGACAAGACCTTAGCTCTGTAGGAACCGAGACTATGTGTTTGCTGACAAGGAGTCTGTGGTCTTCACATCAGAGTTAGAGGTTCTGGATTTCCTGCTCAGCCTGGAGGTCTTCAGTGGTATGAATCTGAGGGGAAGTAGAGGGGTGCCAGGGCCCAGGCCTGCATCTATGGAACAAGGATTTAGTATTTTGCTAGCCTGTTGAATAACTCAATTCCCTTATCAGGCGATACAGAAACAAAGAGTTCTCACAATCTCTTCTTCAGCAGCCAGCACAAAGACATTGTAAGAGGGTAAGTGAACAGGACTGGACTGGTCACCCAGAGAGGAGCTGTCTTTAGAATGCAAATGACATTGGGTTAAGGATGGTCACTTTATATTGAAATAGAAGGTAGAGTAGGGCTTTGAAAACCTTGGCATCTAATCAAATGGAATTCAGCTCCCCAAGTTTCATCCAGCCACTGCTAAACATCAGCACCAGAGATAAATGCTAAGCCCTCAAATGAGGAAAACAGCAGCAGTTTGTCCTTACCAGAATTTATATCTTTACTAGTTACAGATCGATATCTCCATCAAAAGGCATCTGAATGGTATCCTGCAACATTTTACTGCAAAGGAAGTATAGCAGAGGTCACAGGATCCACTGGTTTCACCATATATCCCTTCAGCCAGAAGTGGCTGGACAATTGAACGGCACAGTGGCCTCTCAGAGAACACACTGTGAGGGTTAGAGTTTAGTCCTCTGTTTTGGTATTTATTTTTTTTTCCAATGTGGATATCCACTTGTTCCAGTACCATTTGTTGAAAAGTATTCCCTTTGACTTTGAAGTTCTTGGATTCCTTTGTCAAAAACATTACCATATACATATGTATTTCTGGACACTCCATTCTGGCCCATCGATCTGTCTGTCAATCCTTACACCAATACTAGATATTGATAGTATGAGTCCCCCAACATTGTTCTTCTTTTTCTTTCTTGATTTTATTTATTTATTTATTTATTTGAGAGAGAGAGCACACATAGAAGGAGGCACAGAGTGAGAAGCAGACTCCCCATTGAGCAGGGAACCCCATGCAGGGGGCTGGATCCCAGGACCCTGAGATCATGACCTGAGTCAAAGGCAGATGTTTAACCAACTGAGCCACCCAGGCACTCCTTTTCTTCTTTTTCAAAATTGTTTGGGCTATTTTAGTTCCTTTCTTTGCATATAAAGTTTAAGAACAGCTTGTCTAGGGGATCCCTGGGTGGTGCAGCGGTTTAGCGCCTGCCTTTGGCCCAGGGCGTGATCCTGGAGACCCGGGATCGAATCCCACGTCGGGCTCCCGGGGCATGGAGCCTGCTTCTCCCTCTGCCTATGTCTCTGCCTCTCTCTCTCTCTCTCTCTCTCTGTGACTATCATAAATAAATAAAAATTAAAAAAAAAAGAACAGCTTGTCTATTTTTATAGAAATGCTGGCCTAGATTGTGATTAAGATTACATCAAATCTATAGGTAATGTTGAAAGAAAATTTAACTTAACAAAATTAAGTATTCTAACCTATGAAGGCAGTAAATACCCCCCAAGTTTCAAAATGAGCAAACTGAAATTTAGAGAGCCTAAGTAACTTGCCAGGGTTATAAACATAAAGCAGCAAAAATTCTTTCATCTATTTACACCTAACTGACTCACCAGAATGGCCTACATTCTTACTTCCTTCTGCAAATCATATTGACTGCTACCCCATGGCTATCCCATGGGATTGTAAACCTTGTTGGCTGCTATTTTTGTCTAACATTTCTGCTTCTGCTAGGTGATTCGTAGGCTTATCAAGAGTCAGCTGTGTTTTTTGCAGTATCAATTTTTGCCCATAGTCCTTGTTGTCATAATTAAATAATTTAAGGACAAATATAAATTCTGCCCGAGTAAGTCTATTTTTTAAAAATTTGTCCTGTAAGGGCACCTGGGTGCCTCAGTCAGTTAAGTGGCCTGACTCTTGGATTCAGCTCATGATCTCAGGGTTGTGGGATCGAGCCCTGCATTGGACTCTTTGCTCAGCAGGGTGTCTACTTGAGATTCTCTCACTCCCTGCCCCCTGCTCACTCTCACATGTGTGGTGTGCTCTCTCTTTAAAATAAATAAATAAATAAAATATTTTTGAAAATGAATTTATCCTGTCAGAGATGGGGACAAAGATTTTGGCATGATGATATTCACCCAAATCTTAGTACTGATACTACCCAGTGAGAAAGCACCCAAGTATCTCATAAAAAGAAATAATTGAGAATATTTTCATATTTTCATATGATGGCTACTATTCAGTCATTAAAAACATATTTTTGAAGAATAATTAGGGGAAATTCTTATGACAAAAGAGAATAGCAGTTTAGAAAACTATCTGTATAGAAGGATCCTGATATTCATAGTATTTCTATTCCTGGTTTTCCAATGACCCTTTGCTGAACTTTAGGTGGTCTTTGTTGTTATTTAGAGGCATATTTCCACTATCATCTTGGTTCTCTGGGTCAGGCACTCATGTGGCAAAACTGACACAGCAACACTGACTTCTTACTCCCCCAACCCCAGTGACTTTATTTCCAGGCAACTCCATTTCACCACTGTCCTCCCCACCAACTGTGCACTCTGGATACATCTCTTTGTGTCCTGCACCAGCCAGGGTGGTGTTCAAATCTATGAGGTCCTGGAAAAGCCAATGAGGATAAACAGGACAAACTGCCAAAAGCTGAAGCAAAGAATATCCTTTTGGGAATTGCCTTGATTTGCATACATAGTCCCTTTTCTAGTAGAGGGACTAGCAAAATAAAATATTCTCTCTCTCTCAGAACAGTTCAATACTGGAGACTCAAGTCATCTTCAAAGTCCTGCCAGAACTCTAGTTCCATACTCTGTCCTTTATTTGCTCTTCTCTCTCCCTCATACGATGTGCTTTATGTTGCGTGTACTCTGTGAAGAACAATTTTGCCTTCTGCCATAACAAAGGGCATTTTATAACATTTAATTTCCTAGCATTATTGTGTAGAACATCCAGTGATGTGTTTTGCACCCCAGAGCTGGCCATATAAATTTTTATAAATGATGTTAGATGAATCCCCTGGCACTCTACATTAATGGTTGTATCACTCTACTGGGAGCACTGTTCATAGTCACATGATGAATTATCTTCCTCTTTATAAAACTGGGCAGAAAACAAAATAAACAGGGCCAACCGTACTTCAGGATTGTCATATCTTCTATTTGTTTGTCCATAATTTCCCTGAGAAATTTTGAGATTTGGTACATTAGACTCATTATCTAATGCCTGTGACATTGGAGTTAGAGAGAAGAGGGCTACATGCCTGGAGGAAGGTAGAAACGAAATCAGGAGGTCAGTGGTGCTCACACATTGGTACTTTTATTTTTTTAAGATTTATTTATTTATTTATTTATTTATTTATTTATTTATTTATTCATGGGAGACACAGAGAGAAAGAGAGTCAGAAACACAGGCAGAGGGAGAAGCAGGCTCCATGCAGGGAGCCCGATGTGAGACTCCATCCCGGATCTCCAGGATCAGGCCCTGGGCTGAAGGCCATGCTCAACCGCTGAGCCACCCGGGCTGCTCCACACATTCCTACTTAAAAAAAGAGCTAGCCCATGCTATCACTGGCTCAGTAAAATACAGGAAACCCTATGGGTAATACCAGACCAGGAGTAAGTAGAGACTGGCCAAGTTACATTTCTCTATTTACTGTTCTGATGCAGTAAAACAAAAAACAAAACAGGAATGTAACCTTCTCCTTGACATGAGGAAGTAAATTCATTGACCTCAACTTTTTGGAGGATGTTCTGAGCAAGAGAGAAAGTATTTTTTGCTAATATCTTGATGCCTCTTCTTGGATCGGCTGTTTGAAGAACCTAAATAAGCATCTTGTGCTGTGTCTCATCAACACATTGATTGACACTGTGGAGACACCAAGACATCAAGGCATTGTGGAGCTGGGTCCTTCCCTTATCCTATTTTGAATTTCCTCATGGAATTTCCAGGTTTGGTTGACCCTTCAGATGGTGTTGATGCTTTAGAGTTTCTCTGGCCTGAGGGCCAAAACAAATGAGGAATGAGACAGTGAAATGATCCAGAAGAAGGATGTCTTCAGGAAGAGGGGTGACTGTGTCCTTAAATGGGTTCAAGTTTCAAAGCCCTCACTGGGTTCTCGGTTACATTTGAAAAGTCTTAAGAGGAGTGCAGATGAAATTTCTACAAGCATACAGCTTGAGGACAGGCTTTCACAATCACAAGGCCGGTGGAAGAAAAGAGTGCAGAAGAGTTTGAAGAAAAGAAGCATCGTCCTGCTTACAGCATGCTCCATGCTCCGGACTAAGTTCACTTTTCAGGGTGCTTGGATGGCTTATCAGTTAAAGTGTTTGACTCTTGGTTTCAGCTCAGGTCATGATCTCAGTGTCGTGAGATCGAGCGCCACATCAGGGAGTCTGCTTGAGATTCTCCTTCTTCCTCTGTCCCTTCTCTTCCTCTCTTTCTCTAAAATCAATACATAAATCTTAAAAAAAAAAATTCCTGGTTGTGATCCAGCTACCCTCTTGCTCATTCAAGAGACTGAATTTTACAGTATTTCTTTAAATCATGAAGAAATTCAAGAATCTGACTTCTCATCTATTCTTGAACAATCTGAGCACAGGTTGTTATTCTAAAATTCCCTTAAACAGAGAGAAGCTATAAATACTTTATCATAACATCTCTTAAGAAAAATAGCAGAGGATCATATTGAGGGTGTTAGAGATATAAATCTTGAATAGAAAGGAAAGATTGGAAAAAAACCCCATAAAAATAGAAAAAGCCAAAGTCACAGAAGAGATTGCTAGTGATGGTCCTCCCTGGCTCTGCCTCTTTCCTGCCCCTCCCACCCTTTCTCCAGGAGCATCCCAGGATGGGCCATGCTTCTATGTTGCACAACTTGTATATGAATTTTAGATCATACTGGATTGAGCCAAGTAAGCCAGTCTGAAACTGAGATACAGAGTCCAAAAGAAATAATAACTAGAAATTCATGAAACTCAGAGTGATCTTCCTGGAAGCTATATAGGACTTAGAAAGAGTGGGTGTCAGCAGGTGATTACTCCTGATTTAGGGGAAAATATGCTTTAGGACTCACATACATATTAAAATATACTGCTTACTGTATTCTAGCTAGGTATCAATGTGAACTCAGTAAGTTTTCTTAAGTGCTCCATTACAAATGAGGTAAATTAGACACAGAAAGGTTCAGTGACTTGCCGAAAGTTATCCAGCTAGTAAGTGGCAGCACCAGAATTCATACTGTGGAGGCGCACTTGGAACCTCAAAGTTGGTACAGATTTTAAGCTGAAGACATTTGAAATTCAACAGACATAGAAAGAAGCCTTCTCAGAGTTTCCCTTATCCAACCCAAGGTGGAAACTTCTGTGTGAGGACTGCCTTAAGTTCCACCTTAGGCACAACTTCTACTCCCAAGAGAGCGACCAAGAGTAAACCTGCCATAAATCCCCTCTGGTGGAGAAGTACAGTCCTGAAGAAGATAGAAAGACCACTGACTCTCCTGAACTTCGTCTCCTATTCTTCTAAAATCCATTCGTCTTTCCTAAAGGAACCTATCTGCTCTTCCCATGGAAGCCTCTCTCCCTTCTCCCTCTCCTCTACTAAGTTAGCTATATAAGCCTTGAACTTGAATTATTTAATGAGCCAGGGATGCCGTCTGTAGGCCCCCGGGTGCAAACCAATATACCATTTTGTCCTGTTAGAATTACCTGTTACCAGCTTCATTGGCAGGCCCGTCATTAAACCTGAGAACAGAGGAAAAAGCATTTCCTCCCCTACAAAACCCGGGCAT
Source organism: Vulpes vulpes (assembly GCF_048418805.1). Classification (NCBI taxonomy): domain Eukaryota; kingdom Metazoa; phylum Chordata; class Mammalia; order Carnivora; family Canidae; genus Vulpes; species Vulpes vulpes. The sequence continues at coordinate 143,238,351 of NC_132780.1, forward strand.
TCTGGCTACAGAACCTATGCTTTAAACCAGGATTTCTCAACCTCACACTACAGACATTTTGGGACTGGACAATTGTGTTACTGCGGAGCTGCCCTGTGCATTGTAGCATGTTAGCAACTCCCTGCTCACTAGATGCCATTAGCATCCACCCCTCCTCAGGAGAGCCAGAAATGTCTCCAGAATGGCTAAATGTCCCCTGGGGGGCAGAGGAGTGGGCAACATCTGGCCCTCTGCTTGAGAACCGCTGCTCATCAGGTTGCCACTTTTTGCTCTACTGTCCCATATCTGGGGAGGGCTTTCCTGCTTCTCATCTGTCAAGGCTTAGTGCTCAGGCCGGTGCTCGGTGATTCACTGATGCTAACGCTAGTGATTACAGACACCTCCCGAGATCTTACTATGTTCTAGGAGACACCAGTTCTTACGCCTATTTGCTTATTAATCCTCACAAGAAACCTATGTGGAAGGACTTATTTGTGGGATGTGTGAAGTCTGGGGACACAAAGAGATTCCATTTTGGAACTCCAGTTTCCTTTCCAACTAATGAACTCCTGAGCTGCGCCCAAGGTGCCAACTGTTTTACAAGCAGGTGCTCGGGAAGTTGCAACAGAGCAGCTGGCATTCAGATCAGATGAGACAGTAAAGTTAATCAATACCTACCAGGGACTGTTTCGGTTGACAGCACCAATAAAATAGCCAGTAAGACCGTAATCAGAAGTGGCTCATCTGCTCAGCACCAGATTAGCAGGTTTTTTCTTCTCTTCATTATCTACGTCATGTAGCTACCCCTTCTTGCTTTCTCATAAAAGCTCCTCTACTTTACCTGCCTGAGCAGGACACTTCTCTGGTGACTCCAGAATTTGTGCTCCTCCAATTGCAATTCTGACACCCCAAATAAGGGCTTTTGTTCTCTTTTAGTGTTGCCTCCTTTTCTCAGTTGACATATTGTTACTTGCTTCTATAAACGAGGAAATGGACTTAGCAAGGTTGGGATCTTGCCTAAAGGGCAAGAACCAGGAGCGCAGATGCTGGGCCCACACAAATCCGTTGCTTTCCATCACATGTGCTCTGAACTAGCCTGTCTTACACTGTCAGGCCGTTTCCGTCTTGGGCTCCTCCTCTTGTCAGTGGGGTTTTTGACAGCAGACACCAGTGTGTGCCCAACACCGACCATGTAGCACTCCGCTCAATATTTCTGAAGTCTAAACCATGAAGCAGAATGTCCAAGACCTACTCTGGTATTGAAATACTCTGCATTAGAGAGCGCCTGGGGGGCTCAGTGGCACATTAGAGAGCGCCAGGGGGCTCAGTGGTTGAGCATCTGCCTTTGGGTCATGACATGATCCTGGGGTACTGAGGTCGAGTCCCGCATCGGGCTCTCCGCAGGGAGGCTGCTTCTCTCTCTGCCTATGTCTCTGCCTCTCTCTCTGTGTCTCTCATGAACAAATAAATAAAATCTTAAAAAAAAAAAAAAAGAAATACTCTGCATTAGAAAAACTTTGAGAATAATGTGGGATGTGTGTCTGGTGTTTCTCTGTTTTAAATCATATCTTTAGGGCATCCCAGGTAGCTCAGTGGTTTAGCGCCGCCTTCAGCCCAGAGCGTGATCCTGGAGACCGGGGATGGAGTCCCACGTGGAGCTCCCTGCGTGGAGCCTGCTTCTCCCTCTGCCTGTGTCTCTGCCCCTCTCTCTGTGTCTCTCATGAATAAATAAATAATTAAAAAATAAATAAAGCATATCTTTAAAATTAATTCACAGGACCCGTGAAAGAATTAAAATGAACTACACATTCTCCCTCAAAATAAAAAATAAAAAATAAAAAAAAGAAAGAAAGAAAACACAAAAACCATACATTCCTTCAGGATTAAATCGCTTCATTCCAAAATTGTCTGACAAATTATTTCATCCAAAATAGAGTTTTTTTCCCCCAAATAGAGTTTTACAGGTAAATATGTTTAATAAAATGCAAGGTGGAGTTAATGTAAATTCCTCTTTCCCAAAATGAAATATTTTCTAGAATCTCAGAAACTCTATCCCAAAAGGGATGCTGAGCTGACATCTAGGATCTAGGTCTCAAGGGCAGGCCACTCAAAGCTTCACCACACATTTTACCTTATTACTCCTGTCCCATAGAGTCCATCTGCCCCCTCTTCACTCAAGAAGCCCTAGGAGAGAACATTGACCTTGGTGTTATACCTGGCTTGAGTCTCAGCTCGGCCACTTACTAGACTGAGTAACATTAGGAAAATCTCTACTTCTCTGGTTGGTTTCTTTATCTGTAGAATGGAGACATTTCCCTGATCTTTTTCTTGCTTTTTTCCTAGTGCCATCATAAGGTTAAATAATAAAGGGATATATTCGTTACGTTTTATTTATTTATTTATTATATTTTTATTATTTTTTTAAAGATTTTATTTATTTATTCATGAGAGACATAGAGAGACAGAGACACAGGCAGAGGAAGAAGCAGGCTCCACGCAGGGAGCCCAACGTGGGACTCGATCTGGGACTCCAGGATCACGCCCTGGGCCAAAGACAGATGCTCAACCACTGAGCCACCCAGGCGTCCCGTCGTTACGTTTTTTCAAAAAAAATATTATTTCCTCTACCTTAGCAGAGAGCTGAACTTCGTCAGGGTTGTGGGAAGTGGCTACTGGAGAGAATGTTTTCCTGGCAGCTGTGTGAGGGCCCTTGTGTGCTCCCTCTTCCTTTCTGGGTGGTTCTATTTTTGTGTTTGTCACTTGCCTTCCCAGACACTATCAGCATTGCGAAGGAAGTCACAGAACTGCTCTTGGGGCATTAATCTGGGGAGAGTTACATAGTGTTCTCTCCTGTCCCCAGCACCCACCAGTCCCCAGCCTAAGGGAAATGTGGTTGGTGGCCTTGAGGGAATGAAGGAGCCATAAAGTATGTGACCAGCGGGGGTGTGTGTGGGGCAGCAGGGAGGGACAGTTCACTGATGCTCCCTGTGAGGGTTTGGATCCTGTGGTATTTTCTGAGCCAAATGTATGCAAATATCCCTTCAGGGTTTTTCATGCTTATGTTCTCTGGGTAACTTCTTTCTCCATAAGTAAACTTGATTTCTGAGTCAAAATGCTCTTGCTTGAGCAAGGTCGGATTTGCCAAATGGAGGAACAGTTAACATATTTCATTTCTCTTATCCAGTCCTGACTTTCTGGCTTAAGTCATTCAGTGTGAGCTAACAGTCTTTTCGATCTTTATAAAAATGAGATTTTACAACTTCTGTTAATGTCTGACTCTAAATGTGGCATTCTATATCAGTGGGAGGGGTTCGAGTTGGTTTGGAAACGGGTCATTAGCATCTTCTGTCTCTGAAGAAATGGGGAAAAAAGCTTCCCTATATAGTTTCATTATAGAATAAAGAAAGTTTTCTGATTTTTACATATACAGCTATTTTTCACACCAGAAGTCAGAGGATGTGCTTACAATATTGCTTCACTCTAATTAGTAGGGCTTTTAGAATTTTAAGCAATTTCTACCCTGTGGTTTCTCAATATAGAGAAAGGTCTTTCTTTTCTGGAAGATAATAATAAAAGCTGTGTACATTCACATACATGCACATACCCAGGAAAAATCACGCAGTGGCTAGCCAGGCCTTAGAATGGAGCCACTTCTTCCCAAGCAAAGAATATTTCTTCTCAACAGAGCCTTTGTTGTTACTGTCCTCAACTGGGGATTGAGAGAGCCATTTCTTCTCCAGTTACCAGGAGACTTCGGACAAATTTTCTTTTTATGTGCACACCCTGGATTCTAGGATCACCATCCACAGAAGAAAGGAGAGAGAAGAAGAGAACATTGTGAGAAATTGTGTCTCAAGGATTAACTGGCTATGCCAGAGAGAGGTTGGATGGATCTTGTTTCTCTCATCCCTATCTAAAAGCCCTAATAGTGTCCAAATGAAGTCTAAGAAACAACCTGGGTTTGTTATTGTTTTCTGTTCCATGGGTTGTGACCCATGAGCGAGCCCTGAAGCAATTCAGCCTGACTCACTTTGGCTCCATGAATTCTTTGGGGGGAGATTCCAAAGTCAAAGCTGAGATTCTCAACACCCAGCTGGGACTGAGGTGCTGGCCACCATTTCATTAGGCACCTCAATTTCTACAGATGTATCTCCAAGACTGCTTTTCAACCCGAGTTTTGTGGTTCTTTGGTTATCAAATTCATTTCGTGGTTGGCAGCTACATTTTAGAAATAATAAAATCAAATACAATGAATCAGAATAGAAAATATTAGAATGTTATCACATGTAACATGGACAGGTATTATTTTGTAAAAACTCTATTTCAGTTTATACACACCCAAACACACATATATGTATTCATGCATTGAGTCTTAATGTCAAATGTATTTTATTTTTACAAATTTATTTGGTTTTCTTACTTCTAATATAGTTAACATAGTGTTAAACTAGTTTTAGGTATACAATATAGTGATTCAGCAATTCTACACCTTACTCAGTGCTCATCACGGTAAATGTACTCTTAATTTCCTTCACTTATTTCACTCATTCCCCACTCACTTTCCCTTCTGGTAACCATTAATTTGTTCTCACTATATAAGAGTCTATTTTTTGTTTGTCTCGTTTTTCTTTAATTCCACAAATGAATGAATTTTATCTATCTATCTATCTATCATCTATCTATCTATCTATCTCATCTTTATCCATTCATCAGTCGATGTATACTTGGGTTGCTTCCATATTTTGGCTATTATAAAAAATGCTGCAATAATAATAGGGGTGCATACATCTCTTTGAGTTAGTGTTTTCATATCCTTTGGGTAAATATCCAGTAATGCAATTATTGAATCATATGGTAATTCTATTTTTAATTTTTTGAGGAAACTCCATACTGTTTTCCACAGTGGCTACACCAGCTTACTTTCCCACCGACAGTGCATGAGGGCTACTTTTTCTCTATATCCTCACCAGTCCTTATTGTTACTTGTGTTTTTGATTTTAGCCATTATAACAGGTGTGAGGTGATATCTCATTGTGGTTTTGATTTGCATTTCTCTGATAATGAATGATATTGAGTATCTTTTCATGTGCCTGTTGACCATCTGTATGTCTTCTGTGGAGAAATATCTGTTCATGACTTCGGCCCATTTTTTCATTGAATTATTTGTCTTTTGGGTGTTGAGTTGTATCAGTTCTTTTTTTTTTAAGATTTCATTTTTATTTATTCATGAGAGACAGAGAGAGAGAGAGAGAGAGAGAGGCAGAGGGAGAAGCAGGCTCCATGCAGGGAGCCCGACATGGGACTCAATCCACGGTCTCCAGGATCATGCCCTGGGCCGAAGACAGGCGCCAAACCACTGAGCCACCTGGGCTGCCCTCTATCAGTTCTTTATATATTTTGGATACTAACCCCTTATTGGATATGCTATTTGCAAATATCTTCTCCCATTCAACAGGTTGTCTTTTAGTTTTGTGATTGTTTCCTTTTCTGTGCAGAAGCTTTTTATTTTGATGGTCCCAATAGTTCATTTTTGCTTTTGTTTCTCTTGCCTCAGGAGGCATATGTAGAAAAATACTGCTGTAGCCAGGGTCATTGAAAATATATTTTCAATGATGGGTCCCAATATAAAGTGATTTAAAAACCAAGGTGGGGCAGGGAAGGAAATGCAAGAGCCACACTTAATAGGCTCACAACTCTACGGTGATGGTGCTCCCCAAGCCCACTTTCAGACAGTCTTCTCTTTTGTAGATTGGAGGTGGGTGATGGGATAGAGGTTACAGGCCTAGTTGTGCTATTTGTAACCAGGGCCCATGAGTAGTGGGCCTAGTGCCTTTAGAAAGGAGGGGTACTTGTCTCCTGTCATGCTCAGAGTCAGAGCCTCAACTGCACATCAGAACTAGAAAATAGGTATTATGCCAGGCATTAGGAATACAAAAGCAAACAGGACTCCCAGCGTAGCTACCTGGAGGAGCAGTTCTCTAGCCTCCCGATAATTCCCTGTAGTGGGAAGAGCCTCTCTTTGAGATAGATGGGAGCAGGAAACCGCAGGGTGGCTTCTGGGAAGCTGAAAAGGAAAATACCAGATGAGAACAAGAAATCCTTTGTGATTCCCTCACCTATAATTGTACCCCCCATATGGACCAGACCAGAGTTTGGAACTTAATGAATCCTATTTAAGGAAACAAATGTAATGCACAGACTGGTAGAGGTGTTGACTGCCAAATTCCCAAAAGACCACTAGAAAACCTATCGATCAAACAAAGCTAAGTTTATTAGACCTCACTGCAGTGAAGTAGAACTCCACTTTAACAGAGTCTTAATGTGCCCCAGAGGGGTGGTCAGAGAAGTTACTTGTTGGGTTTTGTTCCTTGCGGTCAAGTGGGGGTTGAGGGGGTTTTTTCAAGGCAGAAAACTGATTGAGAATTGGATAAAATTTATGACATCATATATTTTGGATTGGTGGATGTAACAAAGCATGGGTCTGGAAGTGAGTCTAGGTAAGTGCCCTGCTGTCTGCCCAGGTGAGTATCCCATTGTTTTGATAGGAGAACTGCTTCTCCATTTAAGGAAATGCTTTCTGGTCACATGTACTTGCAAGGATTTCCTGACACAAACAATCAAGTTATTTATTGGTTAACAATTTTCTTGAAAAAGGTTTTCTGGAGTAAAACAGTTATGTCATGTTGACCCATGAATAAGATGTTTACTTATCTTGGCTGTTAAGAAGTTGCTGAAACAGTCAGAATCTCTAGACAAAGAGATTTCTACAATTTTTAAATAGTTAATTTCCATCTTGTTTAGTGTTTTTGGAGAGTTGGGGTCATTAATGATACACTTACCAGATACCATGGTTGTGTTTAAAAACTGTGGAAGTGGTAAATGTGAAAGAAAAGGAATGCTTGGAGTTGGGATTAGGTTGTTGAATTTTATTGGAATTTTCAAATCCTGGAAATTTCCAAGATAGAATAAGGAAAGTTAAAATAAGAATACTCTAGACTTGTTGGTTTGTTCTTTTTTTTTTTTTTAACATAAGTGGCATTTATGTTGTATCCATTATTCTTTTTATCAGTTAATAATATGTCTTGGGAAATATATAAATATATACACAATTATATGCAGTTACTTATATATAAATATAAAACCCTATCGTATATGTAATATATATCTTTTTTAAAAAAGATTTTATTTATTTATTCATGACAGACACAGAGAGAGAGTGAGAGACACAGGCAGAGGGAGAAGCAGGCTCCATGCAGGGAGCCTGACGTAGAACTTGATCCCGGGTCTCCAGGATCACACCCTGGGCTGAAGGCAGGTGCTAAACTGCTGAGCCACCGGGGCTGCCCAATATATGTGTTTTGAATAGGCAGGATTGTGTTCTTATTTCCTGCTATCTCTTTAAACTTTATCACAGGGGAAAATCCTGGTCCTTTGGATGACTGGATGACTGCATTGCTTGGTCTTAGGCAATGACATTTCTATGGTGACTTTAAGGGGCAAATTCAACCTTAGTTCTGAAATGCTGGTGACTGAGGCATGTTCAGTTACAAATAAATTGTTGCAGTTAGAAACTGGTGATTTCACTAAAGTAGGTGGCCAGAGTTCCCATGGTTATCATTTTAAAGAGGGCAGGTCTCCAAAGAGCTGAGACCTTCTTCCTATTTCTTTTTCTGCTTTTCCCCAATTTTCTTTGTTCTTCTCACAGTGTCTTTCCCACTTTTCTTATTAATCCAGGCATGAAGTGTGGACTAGGGAAATCAACCCAATTGGTATGTATGTATGTATTGATATTTTCTTTTCCTTAAATCCTCTTCTCCCAAATCTTTGTGAGAAAAATCTTGGATCACTTTATGGAAATAATATAGAATGTGGGGACGCAGCACATAAGAGAGAGCTCATAGTATTTGGAATCAGTCAGATGTTGGTTTGAATCTAGGCTCTGGTCCTTACTAGCTTTGTGATTCTGGGTGAGTTATTTAGCCAACTGGCCCTTCAGTTTCTTCATTTGTAAGCTGGAAATTATTTTTTAGAAGAATGTTATGAGAATTAAATAAGAAATGTGTATGTGAATGAGAGAGACAGAGATACAGAGACAGAGACAGAGACAGAAACAGGGAATGTTCTTTACCTGGCATAATACTTGGAGCAATATGAACCCTCAAGAAAAAAATGGAAACTATATACTGCATATGAAATGTGAAGACAGTGTAGTTATTAATTCTTATAGGAAACTAAGATATTATAACTTGCATTGGAAATCTACAGATAATCCAAATATAATCAATCCTACTGAAGAACCTAATATTCAAATTGATTGAATAGCTGATAATAAGTATTTCCTTTCCTTAATAAGTTCCAGCAGTGTGTCACAGGTAAGAGTCAAATGATTTAGCATCCCTGTTCCTATAATGTTCTCTGTTTTGTGAGGGTGATAATACAGATGCATAAAAGCAATTAGAATATTATAAAAAGAAAAAAAAAGAATATTATAAAAAGGAAGAACATCAAAAGATTATGTGAATCACAAAATCTTTTATAAGAATAATGGCAAAAGTGACTCCTTTATCTTTAGCTTATCATCATTTTTTTGAATTTAAATTTTAGTTGGTTAACATACAGTGCAATATTGGTTTCATGAGTAGAATTTACTGGTTCATCACTCACATACAACATCCAGTGCTCATCATAACAAATGTCCTCTTTAATACCTATCACCCATCTAGCCCATCCTCCACCCAGCTCCCTCCATCACCCCTCAGTTTACTCTCTGTCATTAAAAGTCTCTTATGGCTTGCTTCCCTCTCTCCTTTTTTTCTTTTCCCCTTCCCATATGTTCATCTGTTTTCTTTCTTAAATTCCATATAGGAGTGAGATCATATGGTATTTGTCTTTCTTTAACTGACTTGTTTCACTTAGCATAATACACTCTAGCTCCATCTATGTCGTTGCAAATGTCAAGATTCTATTCCTTTGGATGACTGAGTAATATTCCACTGTGTGTGTGTGTGTGTGTGTGTGTGTGTGTGTGTATCACATCTTCTTTATCAGTTGATGAACATTTGGACTCTCTCCATAGTTTGGCTATTGTTGATAATGCTGTTAGAAACATTGGGGTGCCATGTGTCCCTTTGAATCTGTATTTTCTGTATCCTTTGGGTAAATACATAATATTGAAGTTGCTAGGTCATAGAGCAGTTATATTTTTATTTTTTTGAGATTTTATTTATTTGACAGAGAAAGAGAGAGAGAGCACAAGTAGGGGGAAGAGCAGGCATAGGGAGAAGGAGAAGCAGGCTCCCAATTGAGCAGGGAGCCCCATGGGAGTTAATCTCTGCCTTCCGCTGGGACCATGACCCGAGTTGAAGGCAGATGCTTAACCAACCAAACCACCCAGGTGTCCCAGGGCAATTCTATTTTTAACTTTTTGAGGAACCTCCATACAGTTATCCAGGGTGGCTGTGCCAGTTTGCATTCCCACCAACAGTGCATGAGTGTTCTTTTTTCTCCACATCCTCACTAACACCTGTTGTTTCTTGTGTTGATAATTTTAGCCATTCCTACTGGTGTGAGGTGATAAATCATCATGGTTTTGATTTGTATTTCCCTGATGATGAGTGACATTGAGCCTCTTTTCATGGGTCTGTTAGCCAACATTTAGCCCATCATCTTTTTCCTTATCATCTTCGTAGATAGAAAGAAAGTCAATAACTGTGTCCATTAGAAACTAAGCTGCAGATAACATTACTCTCAGATCCAAGTAGCTCCAACAGTGGGATTTGTTATCTCAGTTAAATGTAAGCCCAGGAGAGATGATTCCAGGTTTGGCTATGTCAGGAGCATAACCAGGTCAGGCACCCAGGTGCTTTCCTTCTTTCTGCTCTGGCTCCTCAGGCCTGTACTTCTGTGATCATTAGTTGGCATCCATAGCTCCAGATATCTCATCCTTCTTGCATTTCCACAGGGAATGTGTTAGGCTGAATGATGGCCCTCTAGAAAATATCTTCATTTAATCCCTAATCCCTGGAACCTGTGCATGTAATTTTTATATGGCAAAAAAAAGGACTTTGAGTTGGGGAGATCTTTCCCGATTATCTGAGGGGGCCCTGAATACCATCTCAGGTGTCCCTATAAGAAGAAAGCAGGTGGAGAATTGACATCACCCAGAAGAAGAGAAGGCAATGTGACTACAGAAGCAGAGACTGGAATGGCACAGCCACACAAAGGAATGCCAACAGCCACCAGAGGCTGAGAGAGCAAAAAACGTATGCTCCTCTAGAGCCTCTAAAGGGTATGTCACCATACAGACACCTTGCTTCTTTTTTTAATAATAAATTTATTTTTTATTGGTGTTCAATTTGCCAACATACAGAATAAAACCCAGTGCTCATCCCGTCAAGTGCCCCCCTCAGTGCCCGTCACCCATTCACCCCCACCCCCCTGCCCTCCTCCCCTTCCACCACCCCTAGTTCATTTCCCAGAGTTAGGAGTCTTCATGTTCTGTCTCCCTTTCTGATATTTCCTACCCATTTCTTCTCCCTCCCCTTCTATTCCCTTTCACTATTATTTATGTTCCCCAAATGAATGAGACCATATAATGTTTGTCTTTCTCCCATTGACTTATTTCACTCAGCATAATACCCTCCAGTTCCATCCACGTTGAAGCAAATGGTGGGTATTTGTCGTTTCTAATGGCTGAGTAATATTCCATTGTATACATAAACCACATCTTCTTTATCCATTCATCTTTCCATGGACACCGAGGCTCCTTCCACAGTTTGGCTATTGTGGCCATTGCTGCTAGAAACATCGGGGTGCAGGTGTCCCGGCGTGAAACGGAATTCTTGCAGGAGTTTTCTGGGTCAAAGTGCACACGTTCACTGGCTTTGGAGTGATACCTGGGACTGGGTAAGATGGGACAGTGTCATTCGTGGCCACAGTGAAATGGACTATTTGCAACTGAGGAATGGAGGGTTTGGCCAACGTTCTCAAGAGAGTCTTAGACTGGGAACTCCACCCTGTCCCCTGCCACCATGACACCTTGCTTTTGACCCATGATACTGATTTTGGACTTCTGTCCTCCAGAACTATGAAAGAATACATTTCTGTTGTTTTAAACCACCAAGTTTGTGGTCATTTGTTACAGCAGCCACTGAAAACTAATATAGGGGATGCAAAGGAGTATTTCTTTTCATAGGTTTCCTTTTCCAGAGAGAAATCCTTCCCAGAAAACCCACTCAGATTTCCCTTTGGGTCCTAAGGACTAAATTCTACCTTCAAGGATGCTGGAAAATAAATGTCTGGCATTTTTAGCCTTTACAAACCTCTGTCAGCAAGGACAAAATATAGTGTCATAGTTTGGGAAAAGCAACCAATAGGATCTGCCATGGAAGTAAAGTGACCACTTCATGGACAGTAGAAGAAAGATGGAAGTGAACATAGTGTACTGGCCAAAACCCAGTGTCAAGTGTTGGTACTGAAAATGGGGGCATCACACTCTCTTTGTCTCTCAGCAAACCAATGGATTCCCACATTCTTCTGTGAGGGAGTAATAGAGACACTGCTAAAGAAACTGGCCACTTTTCCCAAGGCGAACTTTTACCCAACCATGACTTGACTGACTTTCCCGAGTAAGCACACAGCAAGGAAAATCCTTCCTGAGGTAGGTGAGTTTCCTTAGCAACTTCAGCCAACATATTTTGTCTTCTAGTTCCGTGTTCCTTGGATGCTGTCCACAGGCAAGTGATGTATGGTCTCAGCTTCACACTCCAGTATAGATGGTTTCCATTTCCAGATCTCTAAATCATACATGATATATGATCTTCCTGGTGGCTGTTGAACCAACTGATTTGGGACAAGGGGAGGGGAAACCTTCTCAGAAGAAAGCTTGGTTGGTCCTCACCAAATATGTGCCTCCCTTCCATGCCAACCGAGCTGACTGAAGACTTGAGGCCCTGGAATAGCTTGGCTTTTACTACAAAGATAAAGAGAAGCACTTGCCAAGAGATCCCCTATACATATGGCATTTATTGGAGTTAAACATCCTTCAAATCTGACTAGTAACTCCACCCCCAAGTAAATGTATTTTCTTTTTGCTTCATTAATTTTAAAAATGTGGATGGTTTGGGGTTTGGCTCACAGAGTGCTATAAAACAAAAGTCTTGTCATTTGGAAAATGCCTTTTTTGTGAATACTCTCAAATAGGAGTAAATCTGAAAGGAACCCACTGAGACCACCAGGTAATGTAATGGCTTTTTGCCTAAAAATCATTTGGAGGCAAACACTTCTGCTGACCCACACCTTGGGCATAGTGAGGTTTTAAATCTAACACTTATGGGATTGTAACTCTCCTCCTGGGCCGTTAATCTGATTGTTTATTAAAGCTCCACTGACTTGTTCATTTAATGAGTTTCTCTAGCACAGTCAATGCTCTTCAGAGAGAAACTGCTATGGGACTCCAGGCTCGTAATGGAAACTGACAATATATCACAGGGGATGGAAGCCTTGAAGGCTTCAAGCAGAAGATGGATGAGGTTCTCTACCTGTAGCTCATTTCAAGAATAGTTCAGCCTGACTTAACGGCCTGGGTCTCTGCTGTGCAGAAAAACATTTGTCACTTTGGTTTCATCTGCTCACCTTGCAACTAGAATCCTGTAGCAGTGGCCCCAGGGCATTAAAAATCCTTCATCATGCTGGGAGGCATAGAAGGGACTAGAAGAAGCAGCCATATGAAATTGCTCATGGAGATCAAAC